>NC_071354.1:228446305-228754295 GCF_943734655.1 Sabethes cyaneus
AACAAAAACCTATAACGCGATTGCACTTAAAGCAGAAATAAAAACAAAACATATGCAGCTGATATGACCGCACTTCGAGAAGGTCTTCGCTCGACCCAGATTGTAGATAAACGTTTTCATCGTATCCCTTCCTTTTAACCCTCTGAAAAATTTCACTTTTCACCAAAAAATACAACAGTCTTATCTTTTAAAACCACTAAAATTAGGGTAAAACTCTGGAATAAATTTTGCACCTTCTACCACGCACAACACCGCCGTCAGACCATAAAACCACGGACCCCACAGAACACACGAACGAACGAACGAACGAACGCGGACACACAATCTACTTTTTAACAGACTTTCTCGGCTCGTCGTCGTCACTGTGTTCCTCCTGCAGCAGCAGCGAGTCCGGGTGTCGAACGGCACTAGCTTTTTTGTTCGTACCCCGCTGCCAGGTGAACACCCGAGCGAGCTGGGCAAACTTCTTCCGCGATATCTTACCCATATGGCGCAGCCGTTCCTTGAAGGCGGCATCGTCGGAAACCTTGCCCTGGTGGTCCTTTTCCAGCGCGGACAGGAACTCCTGGTTCCATCTCAGTTCCGCCATGAACTCCTCGTTCTGCAGCATCATCGCAAACTGTTCGTCACCAAGATCGAATTCGGTATTACGGCAAGCGTCACTGTTAAGCCGAAGGAAGCTGGGCGGCAGAGGGCCCAACATCGGTGGATTCCATCGGCGGTTGGCCGGAGATTTCTCTGCTTCTCGACTGGGTACGGCACCGATAACCAACGTTCTCGGACTACTGGTAGCACTGGTGCTACCGGGAGATTTCTTAATCTTGGGGGATGCCCCCAATGCCGTCGATTTAGGCGAGGTACTGAGCAGTGTTGCTGCTGGACTACTGGATAAATTAAGCAATGTACCAGTTCCGGTCGGCGGATTTGGTCCACCTGTCGGTGGAGTCCTGCCCGTCTCTCCATCTAACTCTTGGCGAAGTTTCTCATTCTGCAACATATGTATTGATTAACAAACCACCCACACACAAAGCTCCACTACGGCATACCTGATTATCGGTGCTCATCGCTAACAGCTGATCGATTGTCGCATCCACTGCGCCCTGGTTTGCTCGAAGCACTGCCTCTATCACGTCCCTATCCATGTCCGGGAACATATTCTTAAAATCTGCCATCGCTTGTGCAAACTCTAACTGCATCGTCGAGGCCATCCCGCTACTCAAGTGCTTGTTTTTGGAAGTAATTCAAAACTACAGACTAATTATAAGGGTAGGAGTACACGTCCAATGTCACCCAGACGGAGCGCGAGATGCTCGACTGCGCGAAGCTGTAAATGGATTAGCAGGAATGCAATGTTTGCGATGCGATAAACGGAATCTACAATCAGATTAGTAAATATTTACGTAATTGCGCGAGACCCGAAAGCTGGAACGCGAGGCAAGCAAGGAAAAACCCGTTCACGCTCTCCTTCCTCCTTTTACGTACGATATTCGTTTCGTTTCCTATCTGCGGATTGCCCAGTCAGCAGTCGTTTTTTGCCCTTTCCTTTGTAGGACTTCTTTTGACTTTTTGCTTCGATTAACCAGTAGCTCACTTCCGATGTCGAATTTTACAGCTCATCAATGTCACCCATTGTTAGATAAGCAATACCTAGCATTGTTTTGCACGAAAAAGTAGACTGAAACACTAATTTTAGAGAAAATTTTCCGAAAATAATGACTTTTAATTATTTTTGTTTTGCGTATTCCGCAAATGACAGCTTGTCAAGAATGAAAACTTTCTACCCCAGAAAAATATTTGACGGGTTTCGTTTTCTTCGTCGACGTATTGCCCGACAGCGGACTCGACCGAGTCGACTTGTCGCTGTTTGTTGAGGCCGTTGAGGCCGAACATCCAAAGGTGGTCAACATTAGAGTGACTATATACAGAGTGGCGACAAGTCATCCCAAATGTATGCAATGCGGCTTTTCCAAGGTATTTCTTTCTCTTTCCTGCATACGCGTTGGATAAGTCGTCTGCTCGATTGGAATGACACTGACAGATAATTATCATTCCAATTTTGACATTGTCGCCACTCTGTATATAGTCACTCTAGTCAACATAAATATTTCTCGCCTGATTTTTGAATAGGTCCTAACTGAAAATGAGAGTTTCTCTTTATGTCACCTCTCTTGCGTCTATTGCGGCTGCATGAAAGCATTTTAAATGCATTTTTCCTTGGCGATTAGCTAGCATATGACGCCAATAATCATATTGCGCGAAAAAGATGCCGTCAAGTGTATTTGCAGTGTCGTGATAGACGTAAGAGAGGACACGCAAAGAAAATCTCTCTTTTGCAGTTATGATCTATCCACCTTTTCGCGCGCTTAATGGCGACTGGCGGATAGGGGAAGGGCGGTAAAGACGGACACTGCGGGAAAGATGGACACTTGTCATATTTCAAAAACAATTTTTTGAAGCAAATCAACACCGAAAAACTATACACGTGCGGTCAATGTGCAGAACACATAGATATTCTCCTGGTGCTAAACACTACCCAGGTAATAGACTAATCTCAAGTTTTTTTAGTCTTGACCTTGAAATGCGGTCATACATATATATTAATATTTTTTGAAACGATGGTTCTACAATTGATGAAGGGACGGTAGGGGAAAGAAAATGAAAATTTTTTGGTGAAGGTGGGGAAGAGCGGAAAGGAAGGGGGGGGGGGGGGGGGTATTGGTAGCTATGCTTGACAAGTAGTCATTTTGACTCCTACCTTTTGTCCAGTGCTGGAGGGTGCATGAGTCGAACCAAGCTGTAATCTAAGATTATAACCGGATTCGAACCCACAACACTCGCCAGGGCATGTGGTTCGCTGGTACTTGTACCTTTGAACCATAGAGGCGCTGGACAAAAGGAGGAGACCGCAAAATCCACTTCTCAAGAATAACGACGCGTTTGGTTGGGTTATCGACACATATTGTGCCGCTTCCTATATCAATTGCAGATTACCACCGAGCGAGAAGTTTTTAATCTAACTACTGTTTACTTTCAGGACGACGACACTATGCCGGCCCTTACGACTTGCAAGGTACTGCACGTGACGTTGTTCGTCTGTCAGCTTGTGTTACCCCCCCCCCCCCCCTTCCTTTCCGCTCTTCCCCACCTTCACCAAATATTTTCATTTTCTTTCCCCTACCGTCCCTTCATCAATTGTAGAACCATCGTTTCAAAAAATATTAATATATATGTATGACCGCATTTCAAGGTCAAGACTAAAAAAACTTGAGATTAGTCTATTACATAGGAACGGGGCCTTCCCTCGAAAACCCGCGCCGACAAACGCGGCTAACACAAGCTGACAGACGAACAACGTCACGTGCAGTACCTTGCAAGTCGTAAGGGCCGGCATAGTGTCGTCGTCCTGAAAGTAAACAGTAGTTAGATTAAAACTTCTCGCTCGGTGGTAATCTGCAATTGATATAGGAAGCGGCACAATATGTGTCGATAACCCAACCAAACGCGTCGCTATTCTTGAGAAGTGGATTTTGCGGTCTCCTTTTGTCCAGCGCCTCTATGGTTCAAAGGTACAAGTACCAGCGAACCACATGCCCTGGCGGGTGTTGTGGGTTCGAATCCGGTTATAATCTTAGATTACAGCTTGGTTCGACTCATGCACCCTCCAGCACTGGACAAAAGGTAGGAGTCAAAATGACTACTTGTCAAGCATAGCTACCAATACCCCCCCTTCCTTTCCGCTCTTCCCCACCTTCACCAAAAAATTTTCATTTTCTTTCCCCTACCGTCCCTTCATCAATTGTAGAACCATCGTTTCAAAAAATATTACTACCCAGGTAACCAAAAAGCATTTCCAATGCAATTTAAAAGCAAGCCAATAAGCATTTAAGTTGCCTTAAATGCTACTTAAATGCTATTTTGGCAAAATATGCGGCTACTTTACTGCTAGCCCTCTTATAGTGCTGACAATGCTTATTTGCAGCTAGTTACCAACAAGAAGAATTTAAATAGAATTGTGGATGCCAATTTACAACAGTTATGCAGTCAAAAAGCTGATAAACAACAACCTGCAGTATAAAACGCCAGGGATGCTAATAAACAACTGATTTACTGCTTATTTTAATGCTTATTGGTTACCTGGGTACAGTTTCATAAAAATAACACATGAATCATATTCAATGGCAAGACCATGGGTAAAACAATTTGAGATGACCTGATATTCACATCAGTTCATCGTGAAAGCCACGTGAATTTCAAATAGAATGACATTTCATAAGAGTTACCCTTTGATTAAACCTGTAAAACCAGTGAAATATTTATAAAAATTTACACTTTAATTTCATGTGGATTGCAACAGGATACGATCTAATGGTAAACCACGTGGATTTGCAGTGCGAAAGCTACACACTTAAACAGTTCGGTAAATTTTACCGAAATCTAAACAGCTGAACGTTCGGTAAAAATTTCGGTCGTGCATTTCGACGTTTACGGATCTTTAGTATCGTTTGGTAACATAAAAAAGTTTACCAAACGTTCAGCCACAGATAAACAGACATAACTCTTGGAGGAAAAATCTACAAAAATTATCCTACCTCACATTTAGCCTGAACACTAGCACCATTTATGATCGACATTCCCAAATATCAAATAACAACAGAAGTATCCCTCGAAGTAGCAAGTATTTTTTATGGGGATTTCCCTTTCTTTCGTCAAAAAGCGCCACTTTTACCAAAACGGAGACATTCCCAACTAAGCCCAAATTTGAAATGACGGTTTAATCGGTACGAAGAATGGAAAACGCGTGTTATGTCTGTTTGTCTGAACAGCTGAACCACAGCTGTTTAGATTTCGGTAAAATTTTACCGAATTCGGTGCTTTTTTTAAGTGTGTACCATGTTGATTGAGGGTTTGTTGGACAACATGGGTGTTTAACGTGTTTCCCATATGAAACATTTCATTTCACGTTAAATTGAAGTGAAACGCTTTTGATACCCGAATGATTGACAAATGAAACCAGATTATCAATATTTGCACGTTTAAATTCATGTGTAAGATCTCTTGGTAACGCCGTGTCTATTTTTATCAGTGAATGATGAAAAAACCATTTCCTACCCAAAGGTAGGAAAAGACGGACACAAAGATTTAGAACTAATTTTGCCCAACAACGATTTAACATTGCAAATACTTACATATTATATATGTAAAAGTAACCAGAAGTCATATTTTAGAAGTTGGAATAGGCCAACTTCTAGAAATGATTAATTCGTCACCAATTAAAATATTGAAGGGAACCATTTTATTTCCTCGCTCAAAGGGGGGGGGGGGGGATGAGAAGGGGGTTTTCCCAGACGAATTCTTTCCTAAATACATGATGAAATATGTTAATCGTTCTTAATACTGATAATTCGACGACGCGCGACTTCCTTTTGCGAGTGTCCGTCTTTCTCACATCAAGTATCCGTCTTTCCCGCCCATGCGCAGTAACTCTGGGGTCACATTGCGATTCTCGTTTCAAGTGATTTTGGTTCGTTTCGACCACGTTAAACGAATGGGCGAAACGAACCAAAATCACTCGAAACGAGAATCGCAATGTCACCCCTGATTTATACATAATGTTCATAATATTTAAAAAAGTATAAATTTTGGTAGAAATTTTCTAGCACACATTATAACTATATTAGACAGAGACTTAAAGCACAGACAAACAGACATAACTCTTGGAAGAAAATCAGAAGGGTTGTGTACAAGACACGACCGCATATATAGGTGACGCAGGACTACGTAAGTCTCTTTATAATGATAGTAGCATGTATTCATGCTTGTAAACATTCGATTCTTCATGTATACATGCTATATGCAACATATATACATGCTACACGCGTTGTATGTAACATTTATCAAAGTAGTAACATTGCGTACGTTCAATTCTCAAAAGATTGTGCATTTGAAAACAATTTAACAAAATCAAGAACACAAACTATTGCTTTCCTGCTACCTTACTGAAATTAAAGATTGTTTTTATTATCCATGGTTTCCCACGTTGAAGGTATTTTGCCAATTCAATCCTATTTTATCAACAGCAAATCTTTTCACTACACTTCTAATGAAACGACAACCATGCGTATTCATACAGAATCGTATTAGAACCGAGCTGCTACTACAGCTGTAGCACATTTTCCCAACACAGATATCAAATTTGCCTAGGTTTAATCGTCTCGCAGCAAAGAATTGGCGATCTGTTGGGACAACGAACTTGTGTCATTTTTTCTGGCACACTTCCCTAGCACAGACATCAAATTGAACTAGGTTTAATCGCGTTCGTAAGAAATCTGTTGGTACGAGGGGTTTTTATCACTCTTTCTGGTGTACTTCCCAAGCAAGGACATCAAAATGGTCTAGGTTGAACCGCGGTGTTAAGAAATCTTGTTGAAATGAGGAAACTGTCACTTGTTTTGGCTTACTTCCCAAGCACAGATATCAGATTGGTATAGGCACAGACAAACAGACATAACACTCGTTTTCCATTTATCGTACCGATAAAACCGTCGTTTCAAATTTGGACTTAGTTGGGAATGTTTCCGTTTTGGTCAAAGTGGCGCTTTTTGACGAAAGAAGGGGAATTTCCCATAAAAAATACTTGCTACTTCGAGGGACACCCATATTGCTATTTGATTTTTGGGAATGTCAATCATAGATGGTGCTAGTGTTCAGGCTAAATGTGAGGTACGAAAATTTTTGTTGAAATATGTCTGTTTGTCTGTGGTATAGGTTTAGATCATCATAAAGAATCTTCCAACCAATCACGAAGCGAGAATTCTGGTAAAACATAGGTTCATTATTTTCAATTTTTCAATAGTTCAACATCAAGAATCCATACTTTTCTTCATTTGGGTCAATTCTTAGAAGATTTTCCGATCGATTGGTGTGAGAATATTGAAAATCGATCGGAAAAACGCTGAGCTATTAGCGCTCAAAACCTTTCATTTTTCGTGACGCTCGCATTTTTCGTGACGCTCGCATTTTTCGTGACGCTCGCATTTTTCGATTTTTTGGAATGACACCCTATCTCAAAACTTGCCGTAAGACGTAGTCCTACGTCAAAAATCAACAAAAAATATTGTACCTCACATTTAGCTTAAACACTAGCACCATCTATGATCGATATTCCCAAATATCAAATAGCAACATGGGTATCCCTCGAAGTAGTAAGTATTTTTTATGGAGAATTCCCCCTCTTTCGTCAAAAAGCGCCACTTTGACCAAAACGGAGACATTCCCAACTAAGAACAAGTTTGAATGACGGTTTAATCGGTACGAAGAATGGAAAACGAGTGTTATGTCTGTTTGTCTGTGGTTAAAGATTTACTGTTTGTCATGTACTGTACGGATCGTGATCTGCGCGTGTGGCGATAACTCACAAATTTGATCAAAAACGCTGGTTTTCCATCCCTGGCTAGGACACATATTTAAAAAGTTATATTGCGACGTTTGCCTCGATTTAGACTACCCCGATTTACACGATTATCACAGTCGAATCTCGCACACGATTTCGCTCAAGGAAAATGAAGTGAAAAAGAAGGGCATGAAGGAAAAAGAAGTCAGACTCATAAGTTGATTAAACTAAACGCCACTCTAGCGTCAGATTAACAGTGCAAAATGCGGTATGTTTCATTGAATGATTATCACAGTAGTCTAAATAGTCATAAAAGGGGCAATAAAATGTATGAAAAAAAATTTCGCGCTATTCGAAATTTCAATAATTTTCACGTGGGAGTCTAAAAAGGTGGAATCTCTGCAATATTTCAAGAAGTCAGAAAAGCGACTTTTCCTTGAAGTATTCCCCCACCGTCAAAAATTTTATGAAAAACTTTATCAAACTGATGTTTTTTTTTGCATTCTTGAGAAAATTTTCTTGCTTTTTCATCAAGAAACTTTTCTCTACGACGCCTAGTTTAAGAGTTAGAAACTTTTAAAATTAGCAATGTCCGAGAAAATCGCAAAATATTCCTTTGAAAATTTCTGTGGAAATATGAAAACTCGAAATTCACTGCGCTTGTATGCAAAATATCATAAAATTCTAAGATTCTTCGGGCCAAAGATATACGGTAATTTTGAAAGATCCCCTGCTTCATGTAGGTCCGTACTGCATTGAGATAGTTTAAAAGCGTACCTGATGGTTTTCGATATCGGCTTTAATTCAAATAAATATTTGATACTATATACATTATTAAAAACAATGTTATTCTTTTTTGTATATAATTTGATATGAAATTATACCCTTCCTTCAAGTTGTAAAAGAAAATCCAATTTTAAACTTTGCTTTCTTCAGAATCATCCATAGACAGATAACTCTATCGAAACTCTGGGAAACATGGATTTTCACCCACCGCCGATGATATGCGATATGCATTTCAGCTTCACACCCCTTAAGTGCAGCTGCGGTCATACGGAGCGAATTGATAAGCAACATGCCATCCAAGCGAACGGTTTCGTTCGCAAATTTCGCAACATCCGGTCAGTGTTGTGTCTCAGGAACAGTGCGAACATGCTCCCGGACAACCAATGATGATAACCTTGCCCATTTTGCGTCCAATGTTAAAGAAGCGGTCCTTCTGGAAGTTGCAGAACACGCTATCACCCTGCGGCATGTTGCTTTTGGTCAAAAACGCATGGACGCGCCAAGTCGAAACACGACGCATCACGTGTCATGCTAGAGATTTGCGTGAATCGAGAGACAGAGAGAGAGAGCGATCAAAACGTTCAGGTTTCGTTTCAACCCGAACCCATACACTCGGTGCTGATAAGGTTTGTAACGTATGCTAGAAGGTACCATCTGCCGAAGGTTTTTTTTTTGCGACGCAATAGAAACCGTACGGCTTATCATCAATCTATATGTATGGTTTAGTGTAAGGCATTTCGCCCATGTTTTGTGTTAAAACCATGATTTCTATTCAATTGAAACAGTAATTAATTATTTCAGTGCGTACAATTAGCACTAATCAACTAAGTTTAGCTCACAGAACTAGACTAAGTCTATAGGATACAAATCGGGCCATCACCCTAGAAAGGCACGGTTTAATACTCATGTCGGCATCTCAAAGGTTTCGTTCGGATTTTATTTTCGTTTTAATTGTAGCATAAAATACCGTGCATGATTCGGATTTTTGATACCCGTACTTTGTTGGTCAGCAGGAAGAACAATGTGATTGTCTGAAGAAATTTGCTCAACAATTTCAAATAATTTTTGAAGCATTGTGCACATTCGCAATAAAACGGAAATGTTGCGTTTTCTGTTGAATTTCAAATGCTTTACCAGAGGTTGAGCATTAGCTATTTAAAGTTTTGGGCAAAATTCATTCCGACTTATCCCACTGTGATCGGACTAACGTAGCACTATGGCTGATAATGCGATTTGCATGAAGTAAAATTATGTTTGAGTTTAGACCCATCATCATCATCATCATCATAACCGCCCGGAGGAGAGCATTGACATCCGGCGACGATTAGCACTATCTGTTGCAAAACTCAAGGTCATTACGGCGTAGTTCAAACTTGGCAGAACCACTCCGAACAAGGTCGGTCTGATGAAGTCATTCGAAGGTTTGAACTGGGGCGGGAACGCGAACAGTTTTTAATTAAATAATCCTGACGAATCAGTCTGACCTGCGCGACCCGCTGTGATAACGGAGCGATCGGATGAGATTTTACCAGTATAATTAGAGGTATTTCAAGCAGCAATTTCTACATATTGTATACTAAGTATAAATCTACTTGCGCCATACATCGAGTGGCAATTCCGGCGTAAAGGTTAACAACTTTTCCGTAACCATATTTTTGTTAAATTGGTCATAGCTTGCAGTTTCGAACCTGATAGAGAGGCCAGTGAATGAGTCTACAGTAGATTAACTTATGCTGTATGTACTCTTCCGACTTTAGATGAAAGTGTAGAATTGGCACTCAATCTGGAAAGTGGGTCAACCGAGCTGAGATACACTTACTTTCGATGACGTCTCTCGTCGATTAAATCCGTCCCGAATGAGGTCAAAATATGGAAATACGAATTTGAGCCTTGATGGAATTTAGTACAATGACAAATGTTCATGTCCACTTTTTTGGAGTACAGGACAATTTGATGATTTAGAAAAGCTTCAAAAGGTAGCAAAATTAATAAATCGGCAACCACAACTAGAAGCTCGCTAATATTTCGTTTCAACAGAATTTAAGATAGGCCGTAACGTCGGTTACTTAAAACCATCTAACGTCACAAATGAAACCGATACTTCACCTGCCATTCTGAGATTTGAATTTGAACCATCAATGTTCAAGCACGAATCAGCCTAACCAGTTTTATTGGAAAATTAAGTTCAAGCTTAATGCCAAAGCTCATTTCGTTTAACTGAATTGTCCGCTGCCTTAAAATAAATTGTGATTCTGCAAGTTGAATGCCCAGAATTTGTCGAGTATTTGCCGCAAGGTCTTGTTGGTTTGGTCCTTCCAGCTGCTTTGTCGTTTTTCAGCTCTCTAGCAGCTTTTATACCCCATCCAAAGTTGCTGGATCCACTGCTTGTTCATCATCCTCTAGTATTACCCTGTTTTCTCGACAGCTTCATCTTGTTCGCCGTCCAACAGATCATCGGAATGTTATTTGAAATGTCTGGCCGCCTCCGACCTGGTGGTAATCAGGTATCCCTTCTTGTCGTTGCACATAACATGAGATGGCACGGTCCGATTTCTGATTTCATAAAGCTCCTTGAATCGTGTCTCTCAAAGCAATTATCCGCCTCCGCAAGAACGCGATCCCAGAGCTGGCGTTTCTTACGAGCTCTAGCTCGATTCTTCTCGTCAGTTACTCACTTATTGATAGCCTCGATATTTTACACGTCCAGTCTTCATATTGCGCCTTCTAAGGCAATGTTGAATAGTAGGTTAGAGGAGATGCATCCTTTGCTTTAGTCTTTCGAACCCGCCATTCTGACCCATCCATTCAGTTGCACAAATCAGCTTAACTAGTTTCGTCGAAAAATCATGTTCTAGCATTATCTGTAACAGCTCATTTCGTTTGACTAAATCGTACGCCGCCTTAAAGTCCACAAACAGATGATGAGTTCTCAAGTTGTACTCCCGGAAGCCGGAACCTGTCTAGTAACTTACACAGGGAAAACTTCTGATCTGTTATGGAGCGACCCAAAAACCAGCTTGGTACTCGCCCACGAAGGACTTCACTAACAACGGTCTCAGTCTACAGAATAGCAGACGGGAGAGCTCCTTATAGGCAGATTTGAGCATTGTTATGCCTCGATAGTTTCTACACTCGACTCGATGCCCTGATTTAAAAATAGGGCAACTGAGTCCATCCAACCAATCCTCCGACATTTGTTTTTTTCCGCCCAGGTCCTGTCAATATGATCAAGTGGACTGCGCAAATCACGATTTTCGAATCTCAGTACAGAACCGCAGAGGCGCTGAACAAAAGGAGACTGCGTAACCCCTTTGTTAAGGTAGCGACGCATGTGGTTGGGTTATTTTTAGACACACATTGTGCCTCTTCCTCTGTCTACTATAGAAACCACCGACCGAGAAGTTTTAATCTAACTTGTTTTTACTGGCAGAACGACGACGCTATGCAGGCCCTTGCGACTTACAAGGTACTGCGCGAGACGCTGTTCGTTTGTCAGCGTGTTAACCGCGATTCTCAGCGCGGATTTTCGGAGAAAGGCTCCGTTTCTGTGAAATAGAGCAAACTCGTGTTTTTAGTCTTTGACCCTGAAATGCGGTCAGGCATTAACATTAATATTTTTTTGAAACGGTGGTTCTACAATGGAGGAACGGTAGGGGAAAGTTATGAAATTTTATTTTTCGGAATGGAGGGGACGTCGCTACCTTAACAAGGGGGTTGCGCAGTCTCCTTTGTCCAGCGCCTCTGTGGTTCAAAGGTACACGGGTACCAGCGAGCCACATGCCCTGGCTGGTGTTGGGTTCAAATCCGGTTATAATCTTAGATTATAGCTTGGTTCGACCAATGCACCTTCCAGCATTGGACAAAAGG
This sequence comes from Sabethes cyaneus, assembly GCF_943734655.1. Taxonomy (NCBI): domain Eukaryota; kingdom Metazoa; phylum Arthropoda; class Insecta; order Diptera; family Culicidae; genus Sabethes; species Sabethes cyaneus. The sequence continues at coordinate 228,458,349 of NC_071354.1, forward strand.
TAGGTGTCACGACTACTTGTTAAGCGAAGCTACTGATAACCCCCCCTCACCTTCCCGCTCTTTTCCCTCCATTCCAAAAAAAAATCATTACTTTCCCCTACCGTCCCTTCACCACCGTTTCAAAAAATCGTCATTAGACATTACCCTTCTATATCGACAGACTTCGCTGCTGGTTGTGTAGAGTAGAGGAAAATTACGGGGCCAATGTAGCAAGCATCGCCTAGCCAGATTCAATCATACGACGACTGGCTTGTTAGACCCGCATCATACCTCGAAGCTAACTGGGTGGTTTGCTCATCACAGGCATGGGAATATTCCCGCCCCTCACCGTGTTGTTGGGGCTTCGTGCTTTTTTGCAGATGAATTACTCCTCTGCGCCGTCGAGCACGTGCTCCTTATACTCGCGCGTTTTTAGACGGAGAGTACTTTTTCTGGAGCTCTAGCCTTCAGCGCCGTAGCATGCGGTTGCTCAGACTGCCCCCGCCAAAGGCGCTAGCCTTCAAGGGCACCAAAAAGGAGATGAACTTCATTAAGACACTAACAATAAGCAGCACCGTCAAACAGCTACGCTCGATGCTTTGTTCGTACTGCCAGCTCCAGCCCGTAGCGAAGAAATTGGACATGATGAAGCACTTCGCATCCGCTGAATAGAGTTAATCCGGCATTTACTACATCCTCTTCCGCAAGAAAGGCGAAATCGTTGAACGGGAGCCTGGTTCCTACCGCCTGATAGTGCTACGCGACGGTATCGTGTTAACGATGAAAACCGAAAGCTAGGTGCTCTCAATGTTCCGCGTCTTGGATCGGGAAATCGGCGTAACCGGCTTGTTCTTTGTTCTTTGCCAAAATGGGCATTTTTATGTGGAAGCGTCAGTCGAGATTGGTTGTTTCTGAGTAGCGGGCAATCGCCCTGAGAACACGATGTCGTGATCATAATGAGAGCCCAAAAATACGAAAACTAATTGACACTAGACGGCAAGACCGGTAGAGAACCGAGTACTTTATGTCCTCCACCAAGATGGTAGGCGTTAAGTATATATCTTCCGCGCCAAGCTCCCGAAGAAGATCCTTCTGTAGCTGACGCTCGCCGAGAAGAGAATGTTCAAGTCGTAGTTGTTTCGTTCAGGGTTAAGGGTGAACGCGGAGATACGAAGATACAGTTCGAAGTACCTACCGGAAGTTATCGCCTTTATCAAGAAGTATCACGCAAAGGATGTAACCTTTTGGCCACTTTACGACCAACCGAAATTAGTCTAGTTTTCTAATACATGCGTTAAGTGCAGCGGATAAGATTAGATAAGATAAGACAAGTATTGGATAAGTAAAAGGCGAATGCAAAAAAAGATAAACCTGGAAGTTACCCGGATATAGGAAACGAGGGGGTGTCAAATTGGGTTTCCGCCAAGGGCGCCACAATGTCACGCTACGGCTCTTCTAGCCTTCATATAGTTCTCATAGTTGTTTCAATCAGGGCTTTGTTTTGGAGTTTGAACAAATGCACAGTACCGCCACATTTCGTTCAGTCATACCTCTAATTGTACAGCAGAACGAATGCGTTCTGATTTTTTTTGTTCACTACAGACAGTAGATAAAGCACAGAGACGCAGTCACAGTCAACTTGCGATTCCTTTTCTAGTTCTGGTTTCAACAGCACCATGGATATTTCGTTCACAGCACATTTATCTTTTCTTTATATATTTATAGGGTCATTGAAGCAACGCTTATCAAGTTTGTATAACGTTCCTCTCTTTCAGTTACTGTCTCTTGTGAGCTAAACTGCCTTGATATGGCTCAATTTCAATTGTTCCAAAAAGTTGTTATGTCAAATGACTTTATGCCGTACAGGTTAGTCTCTCATACCAGTCCAACAGAGTTCGAAACTGGCCAATCTATCAGAATCTAGTAGAAATCGTATGTTCGTATCTCTCAATCAACATTCAACTTCCAACCAAGTTGTTTATGAAACACACGTGCCGGTGATGATGGCAAGTGTCGTCCGGTTTCCAGCGTAAACAGGCTGCCGTCCGGTATTCAGAAGGTCGTCGCGCCGCTGCTCAACATTGGTGCTCGATTAGCGATAGACGTCGTCTGTTGATAGACCAAGCAGACTGCTTGGCGTATTTGTGGGCGAGTTTTGCAGACGCGGCGTCGCACCAGCTTAGCCTAATTACCTAAATGGTAGATAACCCGTACAATGCTTCTTGGTGGTGACGGGCAAAAAAAATTCCGCTCCATTTTTCTCGACTATTTTTCCCCGGTGGTCTTTATCACCGAACGACGATCAGCTTATCGCCGTCACTGGCAGTTGAATCTTGGTGGTCGGTGCATCAGTTCCCAATAACAAAGAGCTCCCATCGGTGACTAAAGTCGAAAGTCACACTCAGTCGACAACAATCTTGACCCCTGCGAGACGACGACAACTGTTTTCGTTTCTTGCTAAAAGCCAGAATCATTTGAGTGCGATCAGCGGAATTATATCACCATTGAGAAGCTAGTCGCGATTAGACGATCAATGTTTTGACAACGTCGGTTCCAACCAGATGCCCCGCGCGTCGAAAATTGATTTTGCGGCTATTTTTCGCTGACGCCTGTGACGCTACGGCCGAAGACGACGACGACGTTGCGAAGTTTGTTTGCACTTCGAGCTTGATCGCTTCACCGTGATAACTCTCTCACCCCACACGTAAGGCTGGCGAAGCGCGCGGAGATGACGATCGGTACCTGTTTACTAGAATGGAGCGTTTTGTCTGATTCTGACAGGTTTGGGAAACAATCAATTTCTGAAAAGCTATTTTCTCGTGCTGGAGGTGGTTTGTTTTGAAATTTCGCCCGACTTCAAAACATCGAATCAGCTGCACTCTGATGCAGGCGCCACTGAGAGCCTCGCGATGCCGGGAGTTCATTGCAATAGGTAAGAACTAGGTCAAGACATTTTCAATGTGTTTGGAGCCGATCTTGAAGTCGAGCGAGTACACATGTACTGTACCAATCAATAAAACAGTAGAATTGGAACTATGTGTTTATATAATTGTTGACGTAAGGATTATTTTGAACTCGTCGAAAATTTATTTTAAAATAGTTTACAACTCTAAAACTGCAAGTTCGTTCTGGTAATCGTCAGATGAAACCTTGGGTCTACTAGAGACAGTTCTCTTATTAATTTCATCTTTCAAAACGAAATTGTTCATTTGTATGCGCGTCATATCCGGTGTGATTCAACCAATTTTACCATATTCCAGGACTGTCATTCTCGTTCGAGTAAAAGCCCTGGATCGAAGCCCTAAGGAATAACAACAAAATTATATCTCTGATCGGTCAAATTCCAAGAACCGAGCCGGCCTTTGATCATCACAAACGCTTTCCAATCGCGTCCTTAAAGGTGCCCGCAAATTATCGTTTCACTCTAAAGCATGATGCAACCGGTAGATATCGTAGCATCAGCGTCCCAGCAGTGGCCACTGGCCACCATTCGAGTTCAGATCTTTGAGGTCGCTGCTGTTGGTTTTTCGTTATTCTTTCTCGCCCCTCTTTTATCACCACGAATTTGCTGATGAAAATATTTCAGCGTGTTGCACAGCGGCACAACACAGCACAGCTGTAGGTATTGTATTCCCGCATACACACGCGCATTTTTCTGATGTAAACATTTGACGATCGACGAGCCCCCAAAAATTTCCTCCATTCATGATTGCTCGTTGACGTGTGGCGTGCGGTCAGTTGGCGCCGGCCGTCGCCGTCCGCTGAAAGTGACTTGTTTGTGCGAACTCTCTCTGTCGGTGGAGTCACAACCGCGCGAAAAAGATAATGCGCGTCTCGAAAGGTTATGTTGCGCGGCTTCAGTCGCTCCGAGCTGCGACAAACTGTCGATATTTCTGTAGTGTTGATGTTGAGATATCTGAGAGGGTGACTTTGGATTTTTACTAGATCTACTGATCAATGAATTTTATTCGATAAATCTTAAGGACTGGCATACCAGCTTTGCAGAGTGAAACGAACAGTTCCACTTACGCAACTGGTTAGGTGTTGACTGTATAAACATGGCTGCCTAGCAGTATCTTGATTAATCTTCTTCTATCTTCTATATCAGCGGTTCCCAACCATTTTAGGTTCGCGAAACCCCTGGCGAAATTCCCTATACTATTCTGCAGTGAACTAAATTTTTGGGGTTCCCCCAGGAGTTTGCGAACGCCGACTTGGGAAACGCTGTTCTATATAAATAAGAGGTTTGTCTGTAGCCAAAACCAGGTCTCTGACAGGGCGTCATAAGAGGCTTATCGGTAACTAAAACCAGGCTCCTCACAGGACGTCATGCTTTCGTAGCAATGGGTTCTATTCTCAGTTCTGGTCGACTGCTAGACTGTTCGATTGCTCAACCGGTCGACTAGACTGGTCGATTTGATTGCTCGTTTGAACTGCTCGACTGGACTGATCGATTGGACTGCTCGATAGGAGGATCAATCTGAACACTTGCCTGAGCAGCTCGATTTAACTGCTCGACTAGACTACCCGACTCAACTGTTCGATCCGACTGCTCGACTCCACTAAAAGAAGCTTAACAAAGGTCTAAAAGGCGTTTAAAAAAGTCTAAAGCAAGGTTAGGTCCAAAAGAAGTCTGATAGAATGATATCATTCTAAAAGAATGATAGCCATAAGCAATTCTTGAGGAAGTCTGAAAGAAGGCAAAAAGAGTTCTAAACGAAGTCCAACAGAAGTCTAAAAGTAATATAAAGGAAAACTTAAGAAAGAAATAGGAATCTGAAAGAGTTCTAGATAAAACCTTAATGAAATCTAAAACAAGTCCAGAAGCAGTCTGAAAAAATTGAAAAAAGTTCAAAAGAAGTCTGAAAGACGTTTAAAAAAGAATAAAACAAGTTTAAAATTAGCCTTGCAAGAAATTTGAAAAAAGTCTAAACGAAGGTTCGTTTGCGAATCTGGATGAATTTGAAAAATTAAAAGAACCCTAACAGAAGTTTAAAAGACGTTTAGAAAAATCTAAAACAAGTTTTAAATAAGTTCAGAAGAAGTCTGAAATAATTCTAGAAGTGGTCTAAAAGAACTCTAACCATAAGAAAGTCTGGACGAAATTTAAAAGAAGTCCAAAAGAAATCTAAAAGTAATCTAAAAGATGTATAAAGGAAGTATAATAGTAATCTAAAAAAAATCTAAAAGAACTCTAATACTAGTCTTAAAGAAGCATGGTAGGAATCTGAAAGTTCTAAATGAGTCCTAAAAATTATAAAACGAGTCAAAAAGAAGTTTGAAAATAAATTTAGAAAAAACTTAGACAAGTTTAAAATATGCCTAGCAAGCAGTCTAAAAAAAATTTAAAAGATGTTAGAAAGAACTACAATAGAAAACTACAGAAGTCTAAAAAAACCTTAAAACTTTCAAAATAAGCCCAAAATAAACCAAAAAGAAGTCTAAGACATTTAAAAACAGTCTAAAACAAGTTTAATAAAAGTCTAGAAGTCTGATATACGTCTGAAAGAAGTATGAAAGATATTCAAAAGAAGTTTTAAGGAACTCTAAAGGAAGCCTGAAAAATTCTAAAAAAGGTCTAAAAACTAGCCATAAGGAAGTCCGGAGGGAATCTTAAAGGCAAAATGAGTTCTAAATAAAGTCCTAAAGAAGTCTAAAAGAAGCTTGGAAATAATCCGAAAGAAATCCAAAAGAATTTTAAGGAGATCCAAAAGAATTCTGAAAATAGTCTTATAGAAGTCTGGTAGGAATTTAAAAGACTTCTAAATAAAGTCAAAGAATAAGTAAGTAAAGGAAGTTTAAAAAATTTTTTAAGAAGTTTAAAAGTTAAAGCATATTTAAAATTAGTTTTTAAGAAGTTTGAAAGGCGCCTTAAAAACTCCAAAAGAAGTCTAAAAGTAATCTAAAATCTTTTAAAAAACTTTAAAAGTTGTCTTAAAGAAGCCCGGTAGGAATCTAAAAAAGTTGTAAATGAAACCTAAAAGAAGTCCATAAGAAGTTTGAAGAAGTCCGAAAGAAGTCTAAAAGACGTCTTAAATGAACCTAAAGGAACTCCAAAATTAGTTCTTGAAGATGTTTAAAAGAAACCTTAAACAAGGTTTAAATAAGTCTAGAAGAAATCTAATAGAAGCCTGAAAAATGTATGAAAGATATCCAAAAAAAGTCTGATAGAAGCTTAAAAGAAGTCTAAAAAAGTCTATAACAAGTCTAAAAGTAATCAAAAAAGTCTAAAACAATTCTAAAAATTGTCTAAAGGAGTCTGGAAGGAATTTAAATGAGTTCTGAAAGAAGCCTAAAAAAGTCTATAATAATTCTAAAAGAATCCTAAAAGAAGTCTAAAAGAATTCTAAAACAACTCTAAAAATAGTTTTAGAGAAATTTGGTAGGAATATAAAAGAGTTCTAAGTGAAGCCCAAAAGAAGTTTTAAACAGGAAGAAGAAAAAGAAGTCGAAAAGAACTAAAAATAGTCAAGTCTGGTAGGGATCTAAAAAAGTTCTTTAAGAAGCCCAAGAAAAATCTATGAGTTCGACTCTCACCTTCGCTAAGTCTACATTTTTAAACTAACATGAAAAAAACTAAAAGAAGTCTTGAAGTCGTCAAAAAAGTATAAAATAAATTCAAAAGATGTCTGGTAAAAGTCTGAAAAAGTTTGAAAAGATATGCAAAAGAAGCCTTAAGGAATTTTAAAAGAAGCTTGAAAAAATTATAAAAGAGGTTTTAAAGTACTCTAAAACTAGCCATATGGCCCAGACTTCCAATTTAAATTTAAAAAAAGGCAAAAAGAGTGGAGTCCCAAAGAAGTGTAAAAATAATCTTTGTAAAAGAAATCTAGTAGTAATCTAAAAGAACCTTAAAAATAGTCTCAAAAAAATAAAACGAATCCAAAAGAAGTCTGAGAAAAATTGAAGGAAATCTAAAAGATATTTAGAAAAAGTCTAAAATAAGTTTAAATTAAGTCTAAATAAAGCCTGGTGGGAAAAAAGTATAAAAGATATCCAAAAGAACTCCAAGAAAAGATAAAAAGAAACCTTGAAGAAATCCAAAAGTAAACAAAAAATGAAATTCAAAAGAAATCTAAGAAGTCTAAAAATATTCTAAAACAGATCTAAATGAAGTCTAGAAGTAATTTAAAAGATCTCTAAAAACAGTTTTGAAAAAGTCTGGTATGAATCTAAAAGAGTTCTGAATGAAGTCTAGAAGAATACTAAAACAAGTTCAAAAAAAATTTGAAAAAATTAAAAGAAATCCAGAATAAATTTAAATAACGTTCAAAAAAGTCTTAAACAAGTTTAATTATAGGGGTCAGTCCCGGCGTAGTGGTCACGCCTTTCCCGCCGAGGACCCGGGTTCAAATCCCAACCCCACAGAAGTCACGAATGAAGCAAACTGGTGTTGGGGAAGAATAAATGCTTAATGCGAGAAATGTAGATTCAGGCAAACTGAAAATTCTTGATTTTAGGCCAAAAATATAGACTTAGCGAAGGTGAGAGACGAACTAAAAGAACTCACATTCGCTAAGTCTATATTTTTTGAGTTCGGCTCTCACCTTCGCTAAGTCTATATTTTTGGCCTAATATCAAGAATTTTTAGTTTGCCTGAATCTACATTTCTCGCATTAAGCATTTATTCTTCCCCAACAAAAAAGTAAACCCGACTGCTATAAGTCGTTAGAAAAAAGAAAGAAAGACGCAAACTGGTTAAAGTGACTATACAATCTAAAAAAAAACAAAAAAAAGTTTAAAATAAGCCTAGAAGAAGTCTGAAAAAATCTAAAAGCGGTTAGAAAGAGCTACCAAAGAAATCTAGTAGAAATTTAAGAGAAACCTAAAAGAAGTTCAAGAGACATCTAAAAAGTTTAAAACAAGTTTAATATAAGTCTTAGAATAGATAGAAGTCTGGAAAAAATATAAAAGATATCTAAAAGAAGTTTGAAAGTACTCTAAAACTAGCCATAAAGAAGTCTGAAGAGAATCTAAAAGAATGAAGTCCAAAAGAAGTCTTAAAGAAGTCTGAAAGTAATCTAAAAAAATCCAAAAGAAGTTTAAAAGTAATCTATAAAACTCTAAAAGAACTCTGAAAATAGTCCTTAACAAGTTTAGCAGGAATCTCACAGTGTTCTAAATGATGCCTACAAGAAGTTTATAAGAATTTCGAGAGGAGTATAAAAGAAGCCTACAAGAAGTCTAAAAGAATTCTTAAAGAACTCTAGAAATAGTCTTGAAGAAGTCTAATAGGAACTCTAAAGGAGTGCTAAGTAAAGTCATAAAAAATTCTAAAGGAACTTTAAAACAAGTCTAAAAAAAATTTAAAAGATGTTTAAACAATTATAAAATAAGTCTAGGAGTAGTTCGAAAGAAGTCTAAACGACGTCCTTACTACTCGAGCCGACTGCTCGACTTAACTGCTTGATTGGACAGTTCGATTCGACTGCTCAACTGAACTGCTCGACTGGACTGCTAGATTCAACTGCTCGACCGGACTACTAGACTGAACTGCCCAGTTTGACTGCTCGATTCGATTATTCGAATCGGCTGCTCGACTTACTACTACTCGACACGACTGCTTGACTAGACTATTCGATTTAACTGCACGACTGAACTACTTGACTGTACAGCATGAATCAAAAAGCAAAGCAAAGCCATGGGTTTATACCGTCTTTAGACATTACCCTTCTTTAATGACAGACCTCGCAGCCGGCTGTTAGAGTACACGAAAATTACGGGGACAGTGCAACGATCCTATTGACTCTAACTAGCAAGCACCGCCCAGCCGAGCATGAATCAACTGCTCGAATAAAATAAAATAAAATAAAATGAAAAAACTGCTCGATTTAGCCACTCGACTCGACTGCTCAACCAGACTGCTTGACTAAATTGTTCGATTCAACTGTCCGACTGGACTGCTCGACTGAATTACTCGACCGACTGTTCGATTCAACTGATCGAGTAGACTACTCGATTCCACTGCTCGACTCAACTCCTCGCCTGGATAGCCCGACTGGACTGCTTGACTAAATTGATTGATTCACCTGCTCGATTCGACTACTCAACTCGACTGTTCGACTCGACTGCTCGACGCAGCTGCTTGACTAGCACAGTTCTTATAAAACAGTTGTGGCAACTGATTTAGAACAAATTTCAGTCGTAAATAAGTTTCTTCAACTAAAATTGCCAAAAGTGTGCTGCTTGAGACTTGCCTGCTCGACTCGATTGCTCGTCGCGATATCAACTCATTTAAATCGATTCGCGGCAGAATAAGGACGGCTCAGAGTCACTTACAGAGACTATAGATTACAGAGGCGACAAGGCACTCAAAAACCGCTAAATCATAAATAAAGGTAACTCTCCGCTTTGATTCAAAATTTAGCAGTTTTTAGGTGCCTTGTCGCCTGTATCTATAATCTCTGTAATCTATAGTCTCTGTAGAGTCACCCCATTTTGCCCACATATACAATCACCACAGTGATGTTTTTACTCAGTTAAATAAAACCCAATGCGAGCATAAAAACTATTTGTTTCAGTTTCAGGCTGACTTTTTTATGTACAGCATAGCTATATTATTGTAATCGTAAGATCTTTGCATGCCGTGATGTAAATAAATTTAATATCAAGCTCAAAGAACAATACATACAAAGGTTAAACATCCGCAAACACTGGTAAATGGAATGTATCTGCATTTTTCTTGACAGACATTTATATTTTCCGAATCGTAAGATTCGGGCTCAATTACTCTACTATAAAACAGTTTTGTCTGTAGCCGAAACCAAACCCCCCAGCAGGCCGCTTCTGTTTTAGTGAATCTACACTCCTAAACGAGTTTAGTAATAAAAAGTTGGCTTTTGACAAAACTTGCTTAAAACAACTCAAAACGACCTTAAAATGTACAAACTTTGATTTTGATTAGAAAATTTCTATGGCAAACGTTCGTATGTCACCGGGCACTACCTGCACGTCGTTGGCGGCATGCTACTTCATGGGCACTATTCCGTAATGGCAATATATCCAATCCGGCCAAAACAGCACGGAACAGTCGGGTTGTTTCAGGGGATGATATGATGGTTTCGGTTGCAATGAAAATGTTGCTTTGCAAGCTTCAGGTACAGATAGCATGCTCAACCAGATAATTCTTTGCGAACTTCGGCTGCTTCATTTGCTTGAAAATGTCTACCAACGTTCCCCTTGCGATCACCGTATTAAACTTTTGTCCAGGACGAAGGTTTCGTCGCCCATCATCATGCAGCCGAGCTTCTCAAGCAGCACACTTTCCCGCACTTATGGTTGCAGAAACTTTTTCAATGACTGAACACTGAAATTAGTCATAAATCGGTTGCCACAACTGGTTTGTAACAGTTGTGTTAGTAGGGTTTCAGTAACATCGTCAAAAGTTGCCGTGGGTGTGTTGTAACCGTTTTCTTTCGTTTATTTTTACGATTTTCTTATAAGTCACCAGTCTTACACGTTTTTTTGCTCGTTGCATGATTATACCTGACATTCCCAGCTTTTTTACAACATCTCGGATGGAGTGGTTTGGGTTTTGCTTGAAAGCTCTGTTCACGCTTTCAATTTCCGCCCGACCCAGGCTTCCTGGCTGTCGAGAAACGTTAACAGAATACTCGTGGACGGTTAATTTGGCCACTTTTAACAGAAACTTTAGGAGTTAGGCTCAAATATTGGATATTGTTAAGATTTAGATAAATTTCTAAAATAATATAAAATTATTTTCTTTTAACTAAGTAAGGCATGTGATAAAGCCCGGAAGCATTAGCTTTCCTCGGATGACATCATCCTGCAAAACATCACCAGCTAAAATCGACTGATATAGAAAAACAATTGTGTGCGGTGAAAGTTTTGTGTTGAAATAAAAAAAACACTTAAGTAAAAAACAAATGCGGTTCAATTAGCTTTGAACTGTGATGAGAACGTTATCACAAGGATTCTTTTTTGTTGTTAAATATGTAGTACAAAAAAATTAAATTTCTAGTGTAACAAAAAATGTGCACCAGAAAAAATAAATTCGACAGATAATGATAGTTACGTAATGCAACCAGCTATTGGCAATGGCAACGTAGAGGTATTGGAATGCTTCACGGTCGGCAGTTTTTGGACTTTGGCACTTGACGACTCAGCTAGAAGAAGCTAGGAAAGAAGTAGGTACAGCTCAAAAGGTCATTTCTAATTGACCTATCACACCGGCTAGCCGCTTATCTTCGCCGAAGGACATTCACACTCTTTACGGTGGTGGATCGTGCAGAGGAAATAATCTGGTGCAATTCTATACCTGGCAACGAAGCATAATTTTTTTTATTTAAATTGTGAAAAAAAATCGTTCTAAACTTTCAAAACAAGTGAGGTTTTGTTGCAACAAAAGTTAGGTAAAAATCTGTATTTTTGTTCAAAAAGACAATGTATTAATTCCACCTAATAGAAATCATTTTAGGGTGAATGGGATGAAACGGGTTAACGAGAGCATTGGTGATTAACTGCTTCAAGCGAGTTGTAAATTTTCCAGCCAGATTACACCAGTTTCGATGTGCATCCTTCAAATTACTGTACGGCGTGACCTTCGTGCGAAGCACCGAAATAAAACCGCGATGCGAAGGCAGAGAATTTTGATTGGATGTCCACCATTGGCAGGCAGTAGCATTATTCTTCGTATTACGAAAATGATTTGTATGTTTTTATTAATGCCAAAACTTTTTCTTTCTGCCGCCGGCCGCCGCCGCCAAACGCAAAGCAAATCCGCGCCGAAGTGATAACACAGCCAGCCGGCCGGCTCGTTCGCGCGTTCTGCTCCGACAGAGTGCACTCATGCGTCAAAACCCAAACACAGTCGATACGGTACCTCGCTGTGGACATTCGGCAGCCTGCTCTACGTGAATATTGCCAAATTATCGTGACGCATCCGTATCCGGTATCCACTATGTTCGGATGGAGCTCGGTCGCACCGATGTCCTCCGCAGCAAGCATTTCGTCATAGCTCTAAGCTCAATTATTACTAAATGCGATGTAGACTGTAATCGCACATTAGACAGTGGAAAATTTGCGAAATTTGTTTTTGTTTGTGTAATTGGTTTGGAATGTTGTTGAAAAATAGAAACTTTTTTGGCAATAAATTCCGCCGATTAGTTCGCTGCGACAAAGCATGATTCAAAAATTTATTTTAATCGCTATGAAAACCAGAAATAATCGCACACGTAGACGAACCACCATTTGATGGAGTCGTTAATTCAGTTGATTGCACATCAGCTGTCTTGCTGACGTTAAGTTAAAGCATTCTTATGCAAGCTGAATGTCCTTATGTTCTTGCTGCAGCAGTTGAAGATGCTATTAACCGACGTAACACATGCACTCTGTTACTGATTTGATCCACAATATTCTGGTCAAAACTAATTGCTCTCAAAATTGATTTAGCATCCAGATTTAACTGCCATTCATGAATAATAAATGCGCAATACTTTTTGGGTCGGAAAGTCGTACGAAATCACTTAAAATAATGGCCGCTATGGAAGAGGAATGAAGTGTTGGACTTGGACTTTTAATTTTGTTGTATTTATGTTTATTTATGTTTACATCCACATGTAACAACAATGATGGAGATATCAAACTAACTTCAGCCAGCTGAGTATAAAACGTTGGAACCCATCTGAAGTAAGTCCAAAACCAAGCACCAAGTTTTATTGCACTCTATCAGTAGCACCAAGCCAGAATTTTGTTAAATCAATTTTGCCCAAAACTGGCTCTAGAAGTCATAATCATTTAAAAAATATTTAAAACTGATCCTCCTCTGAATTCTTTAAATCGATTAAACTGTACAATAGCAGGAAGCAATTTATTTCGGTATTTAAGATGAGCACTCCTTCTTTCGTAATAAAGCATGCACCAAAGGAACAAAGAATTGAACCGGCACAGATTGCGGACCATCTCTCGGTTTGGTGCCTGAAATCGGGAACACCGATAGAAAACAAAAGCAAGCAATGATGGATGCTGAACTCGGTGTTGAATTACCCTAGCTGTGTCAGCTGCAGCATCATCGGATCGATGCAAGTGAAAAGAGTATTGCATTTAGTTTTGTCGTCTCTAGCTTCGGTCACCACTGCGAGCCATTTTACTGATTAAACTAAATTAAAATATTTTTGAATGTTAACATTCCATTTGTTTGGGTTTCTCTGTTTGCTTCACTATTGTTCCGCACGTGGCTGTATTTCATTCATGTTCCTTAATTTTATTTAGCAAGAGAGGCTACCAACTCGACGAATCTATGTAATAGAACCGAGAATGACCGAGTCATCCAGAAGAATGTTATCATTGTTTTTTTCTAGCAAATCAGATGAAATAGCTACATTAACAATGAGATTAAATTATTAAATCAGTAAAAGGAATTTCTTAAAGCATGGGCATGAAGTCGGATACAAAGTTTTACTTGAAATAAAAATTGACATTTTTCATCCTATTCTCTCACATAGAACATAGAAGTGTAACGTTTTAATGAAAGTTTTCAAATGCTAATAAGGTCATTGCAAATTATTTTTAAAGTTGTCAACCCCCCCCCCCCCCTTCGAAACTGGCTTGAAAAATCAAGGGCAAAAAAAATAATTTGTATGATATCCGTCAATTTTTTTTATAAAATCAATTGCCTGTGGGCTCTACAGCCTAAACAACTCGAAATATGAAACCCCCTCTTCAGTGGCCCAACACCGGAAGGACAAACATTTTATAAAATATTTGTAATGGCCTAACTACTATTCTGCTGAAAAAAAAACATATCTGTCAATATATCATTAGATAGATAAAATGTCCAGCAATTTTATAATAACATATTTATAACAATCTTTATATGCTTAATAGTGAAAATGTATGTAAAGTTACAAGGTCAAATTTCTTCATACATTTCCTTTGTGATTGCTGAACAGGACGACAATTAGGCACACCGAACGATTCGGATCCAAATGACATGAGACCACTTTGTAAGCCACGCCCCTTTTCCAAAATGCGCTATCTTTTCTGCACGATTGCATGCTTAGTCTAGACTACTTACGATTTTTAGTCTGGTGTTGGCTTATCTTCGTTGTTTTGATTAACGTAGAACTGGTTTTCCCTTCTAGATGGCAAAGATCGTGTTGGTAGAGTAGACCTGGTATCGGCCGTGCGCCTCGGCTGCTGCTTGGCTGGGATTTCGATTGGCACAAGTGGTGTGTCGATCTTCTAAATCGCCGGCCTTAACCTAGATAGAGACAATCACACCCTGTGTTATTGAATACCTTAGTTATATTTTCCACGTAGCTGAAAGCGACCATGTACGAGTGACCCCTCCGTCCACAGACTAGGAGTGTTATCACCCATACAGTTGCGAGTGTTCGTATTTGAATTCAAATAACGTTCTCACATGAGTGACCCTTCCGTCCGAAGACTTCGTTTGTTATCACTCACACAGTCGACAGCTCGCCCGGAGCTGTCGGATGGTTACTTGCAATGGGAGCAAACTTTCCTCTGTGAACCTCTCCGTCAGAAGACTTGGACACCTATCACTGTTACTGTCAACAGTTTGCTCAAAAGTGGACTTAGGATGTAGGGGTTTCGTGCAGTTATTTGTAACCAACGGCTGCAACTGTGCGCGTATTGTCGGACAACTCGGTCGAAGTTGCCGTTCATGCTAAAAGGAGAGAACATTCGGTTAGCACATCGCATTTACAATTAGCGTGCTTTGGCTTTGATATCATTTGTAACCAACGCCCCTTTCAAGGGCCACAAACTCATTAAAAGAAGGTTAGCTGAAATCATTCTGAATCTATCAATTTACATTTTTAATTGTAAATTACTTTTCTTCTTAAAATGTTTAGTTTATCGTACCTAAACCACCAAATACCTGCCACTTTTGTGGCGTTCACCTCAAACTGCTAAGCTACAAAACTGTAAAATTCAGTTTTTGTTGTTGCTGATAAATCGAAGTATCACAGATATTCAAACATACACATGCCAGAAATGCAGTTTATTTTAGTCTTTGATCTAATGATGTGATATTCACCGAGTAAAACAATGTTTATTTATTTATATACTAACTGACCCGACAAACTTCGTATTGCCACAAATTAACCTGTGTTGTACATAAATCATGAATCTCGGATGATCTTTGTCACTATCTCGAGTTTTGCAAGCCCCCCAGTGGGCGGCGCTTCCGACGGCGGGTCACCGGCAACACTCGCGACCGGCTCGTCCTGAATGATCTAGTGTTACTATAGATAGTTTTTGTGGTCTTGTTATTGATTAATGTTTTATGGAAGAGTCTCGAATTTCTCGAGTTGGATTAGTTTCTGAGTTTCGCAAAAATTTCTGTTTTATTTGTATGAGAGTCCATATCCCCCTACCACAGGGGTGAGAGGTCTCTAACTATCGTAAAATAAATTCAAGACTCCAAAATCTCACACATGCCAAATTTGGTTCCATTTGCTTGATTAGTTCTCAAGTTATACGGAAAATTTGAATTTCATTTGTATGGGAGCTCCCCTCTTAAAAGGGGAAGGGGTCGTAATTTACCATAGAAAAAATTTCTGCCATCTAAAACTCCCACATGCCAAATTTGGTTCCATTTGCTTGATTAGTTCTAAAGTTATGAGCAAATTTGTATTTCGTTTGAATGGGAGCCCCCCCCCCCTCCTAAAAAGGGGTCCCAATTCATCATTGAAAAAAAAATTGTCTCCAAAAACACACATATGCCAAATTTGGTTCCATTTGCTTGATTAGTTCTCGAGTTATGAAGAAATTTGTATGGAAGCCCTCCCTCTTAAAGGGGAGAGGAGTTACAATTCCCCTTATAAAGAGGGAGGGGTCTCAATTTACCATAGAATAAATTCTTGTCACCGAAAACACCCACATGCCAAATTTGGTTCTATTTGCTTGATTAGTTCTCGAGTTATGAGGAAATTTGTATTTCATTTGTATAGGAGCCCCCCCTCCTAAAGTGGGGAGAGGTTCTTATTCATCATAGAAAAAATTCTTGCCTCCAAAAACACCTACATGCCAAATTTGGTTCCATTTGCTGGATTAGCTCTCGAGTTATAAGGAAATTTGTATTTCGTTTGTATAGGAGCCCCCCCCCACTTAAAGTGGGGAGGGGTCCCAATTCATCATAGAAAAAAATTTTGTCTCCAAAAACACACACATGCCAAATTTAGTTCCATTTGCTTGATTAGTTCTCGAGTTATGAGGAAATTGGTATTTCATTTGTACAGGAGCCCCCCCTCTTAAAGTGAGGAGGGGTCCTAATTCAACATAGAAAATTTTCTTGCCCTCGAAAACTTTCACATGCCAAATTTGGTTCCATTTGCTTGATTAGTTCTCGAGTTATGAGGAAATTTGTATGGAAACCCCCCCTCTTAAAGGGGAGAGGAGTTATAATTCCCCTTATAAAAAGGGGAGGGGTCTCAAATTACCCTAGAATAAATTCTTGTCACCGAAAACACCCACATGCCAAATTTGGTTCTATTTGCTTGATTAGTTCTCGAGTTATGCAGAAATTTGTGTTTCATTTGTATGGGAGCCCCCCCTCTTAGTGGGGGGAGGGGTCTCTAACCATCACTAAAACCTTTCCTGGCCCCAAAAACCTCTACATGCAAATTTTCACGCCGATTGGTTCAGTAGTTTTTGATTCTATAAGGAACACAAGACAGACAGACAGACAGACAGACAGACAGAAATCCTTCTTTATAGGTATAGATGTCACGTAACTCAAAACGACAATTGTCACTCGCCGTGACGCCGTGAGGTGAATGGACTGACCTAGGGGACAAAGCGAGTCACCTAGGTGACAATTGTCACCTCATTCGCGGTAACTGCAAAATAGTCACGTCACTCGTCTCGCAAAATAAGGGTGAATGTTAACCTAACCTTATCCTAATGTTACATTTGCAAACTGTTTTTTGAAAGCTTTCTATTATTATGAATTGAAATTGCGTGTTGCCTTAATTTCGTTTTATTCATTGAGTTATGATATTAATACAACGAGTATTATATTCAGTTCAATTTCTCCGCTTTAAGTTCCGCTTTATGTTCCGTTTTTTAAATATTTTTCTTCCTTTTCATCCGTCTTTGCTGTTATTCTCTCGTTTTCCTTTTTTCCTGTTTCGTACTTCATATTGCAGTGTTCCGTTTTTCTTCGTTTCCTGTTGCATTTGTTCTTATTCTCAGTCCTGCTTTTTCTTATGCTTTTCACTCGTTTTTTGTTATCTTTCCCGCTTTAAGGCTTTTCTATTCTCTTTTTTCTTTTTTTTTCGTTTGCCTGAAATTAAAGAAAAGAAAAAACATTTTCCGATTAAATTCCACTATGAATAGAGGAATTTAATCGGAAAAGTATTTTTTTTTAAGTTCAGGTTTCGTATTCCACGTAAGACGCTCCAAAAACTTTAGTCTTTTTTCGTTTCCAGGTTTCGAACTCATTTTACCTCCTTTTCTTCTCGTTTTTCGTCTTCATCTGTGCTGCTTTCCACTTTTTGATGCTTCTATTTACCGTTTTTCTGTCTGTATTCATATTATTTATAATCCATTTTTCCTGTCTTTCTTTTCTTCTTTTTCTGTAACATTATCCAGATTTTTATCCTCCTCTCTTCTCTTGTTTGCCCTTTCTTCCTGCTTTGTTCATTTCCTTTATCCGTTTTCTGTTGTCTCACTCATTAGTTTTCTTTTCCCTTTTGGGTTTTCTTGTTTTCTGTCCCCGCAGCCCGCTGCACAGTGGGGCGACTCCATACAAATGCTGGCTAAGCAAAAAAATCTCTTTAAATCAAGGATAATATGTGGTTCTTAAGTAATTTTGGGGTGCTGAGCCCGAATTTCAGGTTTATTTTGCATTAGAACGTATATTTTTTGTGTTAGGGAGAATTTTCAACTATTTTTCAAGTATTTTTTCAATATAATGACGTATAAGAAATGAGGGTCATTTGGAAAACTACTGCAGATGGATTTTTACAGGATAAAACATTATATAAAACAATACAAAGCAAGTATGAGCTTTAATAATCAACACAAAAATCCATATAAGTTAATATTAAAATTAAATCAAAAATCAAAACTTTTCCCCTAATTCGTTTTCTTAATCTTCTTTATCTCCATCTTCTTTTTCTTCTTCTTCTTCTTCTTCTTCTGCAGAATCACTCGTTTCACGTTTCGTCTTCAATAGCAATATAGCGTACTCAGAAAGATTTTTCTAATTACATTTTTCCGTTTCGAAGAAGCTATAAGCTTTATCCAGAGAAATAACAAGACGAATACTTCTATCACGATTTGTATTTTCACACTCATTTTTGCATGTAAAATATTGTCTTGCATTTTTATCACTATTTTTAGCATAAGGTAACCTTATTTTCGTGAGGGTCAATACCGGTGTAGTGGCTAGCATTCACGCCTCTCCCACCGAAGACCGTGGTTCAATTCCCAACCCCGCAGAAGTCACGAATGACCCGAGTTGTTAAAGTGACTATAATTAAATAAAAAAAAACTTATTTTTGTGCTTCTTCTGTCATTCGTCCTATCAGCAATATAGTTGTCTAGATTCATTTATGACCGCGTATTCAAATTCTTTGCATTGCAGTGGACGTATTATATGACGACTATACCCTGACATAAAGGTTTTTGGTATACAAACAATAAGTTTCGATTTTTTCTGAAATAATGTGTTCAAGAACTTGCTATAAGAAAATTTCTCAACCTTTTAGTTAATTTCATATCTATACCCGTGATTTCAGAACTAATACCAGGATTGGCATAAGATCTTCGAGCTGTATTTCCGTCATTACTAACGCTGTATCCTCCAGATTTCCTCCAACCTCTAAAATCTAGTCAATATGCAATATGGATCATACATTCGAAGCAGCTTATCCAACCAGGTATAGGAGATATCCCATAATTACTACGTTTACTTTGAGTGTTTGCATTTTGTCTATATTGTTGAATTCAGATATAGTAGCCTTACAAGCGTAATATCTGTGCTCTGCGCTACTCTGCGCTAAATGAGACTATATCCATTTGAAAGCTCATATTTTACGCTAACTTTTACCGGTAGTGTCAATAGTGGCGAACCTTGGCTTCAAAACTTTTATGCGTGTTTTACGCATACGCTTTTTTAATGAAAATTAAAATTGTGGCATACTATAATAAAAATAATGCATACTCAATTAATGGGCTTGATTCAGCACTATTTTTTAAAGAACTTTTCCTTAGACGCCGTTGAAATCCGAGCTACCATTAGACCTCTAGCATGTTTTGAAGGATTGGGCTATTTTTCAAAAAAACGCTAAAACATGCCGAGATAGCATACTTTCAAGTTTCAAAGAAAATTCAAATTTTGTCATATTGATCTAAAATTTTGGATTTGAACACTTCAATAGTATAGAATCACAGGAAAAATACAACGGAGAGTCGAAATGAACTTTCATTTTTTGGCTCCTGGCCAGCGATTCCCCACTGTGCGCTGTTTCCTTATTCTATGTTCCTTTTCTCTTCTTTTACTGTTTCGTTTCTCGCTTTTTCGTCCTTTTCCAAAGTGTTAAATTATTTCTGTTGCCTTTTCCGTCTTTCTTCTTCCACATTTGTGCTCTTTTCCTAACTTTTTTTTTTTCATTTTCTCCTGTCCTGTTTTGATTTTTTTCTTTGTTTCGGTAGTTTTATTTTTCTGCTCCTTTTATATCCCACTTTTTGCTCGTTTCGTCTATTCCGATCTTCCTCTTATTAAATCCTGCTTTTCCTCTTTTTTTGTCACGTTTTGGTTTTTTCCCATTTTATCCCTTTTGTCTTATGTTATTTTTTCTCGCAGTTCATTTTCGTATTCTGTTCTGTCATTTCATTGTCATGTCATTTCTCCATTTTCCTGCACGCATTTTTTATTCTTTTCTATGCCATTTTTTTTCTTTTTCACGTTTTTGTCTCTTTTTCGGTCCAATTAATCCTCATTTTCTTTAGAATTCTTTCTCCTTTTCTCTCATTTTGCTTCTTTTCTCTTCCGTTCTTCATCTTTTTCTGTCCAGTGTCCTCGTTTTTTCTCTCATTTTATTCTATTCCATTTGTTCTTCTTTTTATGTCCCGTGCTCTCTCTCTTTCTGTCAGATTTTTTCTTTTTTTCATGCCACTTTTTATTCTCTCTTACTCACACTCGCGTTTTTCCTTTTTTTATAACCTGTTTGTTCACTTTTTGTCGCGTTTTTCTTCACTCTTTTCCGTTTTTCCTCCTTCTATCTCCGTTGTCCTTATTTGTTTCTTTTTCCGAAGAGCAGCAAGAAACGAACTACCTCGGGAATCCATCTGTGAATATACTAAGAAAATACTATCCAACATGTTCATAGGAAACTATTTGTTCTACGTTGCTGTCAGATCTACGGGTGCGGCGAAATGAGTCAGTCGTTCATCTCATCAGGGGCCGTCAACGGACCAATCTACAAGGATGATTGCCACCAAAAGTAGCATCGGCCCTTTTTGAGATCTCACAAAGGCCTGGTATCATTTTGGCAAGATTTGGCATGCTGACACTATCTTTGACCCGTTTTAGACCGGTACAAAAACAATAATGTTATTCGTACCGTATAGAGTACTCCGGGATGTCATTATCCCTGGGCCATTATAAAGGGAAACCTTCGTTAAAACCCAAAAGTGGTTGAAAATAAGCTTGCATTAAAGAAAGTGTGGTTAAACGAGTTTAAACAAGTCCCCAAGCAACACAGCTTGTTATAGAATAGTATAACATTACATACATCAGAACTTCTTTATTACCAGAAAAGCGCAAAAAATTGAAGTCTAATGAAACAACAATTCAAAGAAGTATGTATCAGGTTATTTCATACAATTTTAAAACGTTATTATAGCATAAGCTACAACTTGTTCTTCCAGTAGTTTAAATTTAGTAATGGAGACATAATAAAAACTTTGTATTGACATGGTGACAAAAACAAACATTATTCATTTGATATGAGCTGTCAAATAAATTCATGTTATCACAAAACATCTCAAAACCTTAATAATAACGACACATGTTTTCAAAGAACGCTTATAGTACTCTTAAACGACTACTTTCCATGAAGATTATTTTCTAACTTGTTTTGTGTGTTACTTGGGTCGGGTCTACCAGTGCCCAAAATCTGCTAAAAGGAGTGAAGGCAAAGATGCGTGCGTTTGAATTGGGAGAAAAGGTACAATAAAGTATATCAGCAATTCAACAGACAAAATAGCGCTATCGAAAAACTCGTTGAAGGTTTTCCTTTTTGAAAACAGTTAGCCTCGTAACTTATTATTCGGCCCAAAGGGGAGGGGTGAGGGAACGGGTGGCCCTTGCTGAGTTAGAGTGGTTCCAAAACACACACTTTTAGCTGCCTACCTAACTTTGAAAAATCCGCTTTTGCACCACTGCACTGGACCGATTTTTAGAATTGATACGGCAAATAAAAATTATCTTAATGGGTTTTCTAGGAAAAATACTAAGATGGTTGCAAAAGTTATGCAACATTGCCAAAACATAAAAAATAGTCGTTTTATGTGTTGCTGTGGATAAGGACATTAAAAACCCGATTTTTAAACACATAACAGTTACATAACATATCAACAAATTGAACACCCATATATTTTATTTTGCTTTTGAGGTAATTTTTGTTAAAGAAGCAAGGTTGCTAGAATGCAATGAAGACGGAAGATAGATAGTATCTTCCTGAAAGAGACGCTTCCATTACTTCTGGAAACATGAATCAGGAATGTTTGTCAAAAGTAGCACTGTCAGACGAGATTTCTCCCTTTTTTGCCCATTTTGGCAAGCTATCACGATTCAAATTCGACCAAACAGTGGTACAAGGACAATGGCGTCACGGTGGAGAAGTGTAATACGACCAATATTGGTCGATAGTCCAAAGCAAACTGAAGAAGATTTTTAATTGCAATTGACAGGCAGGACTGCAAACAACAATGGAATTTGGACGCCAAACAAGTGGGAATACAGTTGAAGTAAAGGATGATAGGCCTGCCGTGTTTGGGGCGGCGGTTAGAAGAGGTAAGAAGAAATAATGGTTTTACAATAATTTTGAAACGACATTTTGAAAAATAGAAAACAAAACGCAAATTTTTACTCTTACAAAATTTATTCAATGAAATCAGAAAGCCCGTTATTGTGTCCATTTTTGCGACCAGATAAGACAGAGGCTGTCTTAACTTCATCGCAAAAAAAACTTGCATCATTATCTAACGCAAGCAAATTAGGCTTACTCAAGTTGCTTTAACTGTTAAATCATCCATTGTTATTGGTTCTGGTTCAGAGCTACATAATCTAAAGTTACTTTCTCGCTTCGATGAATTTCAACAATTAAGGCTTTTTTTTGTCTACGCACATATTCGTTATGTTTTGAGATTAGTATATTTCATGGTTTTTCCAATGAGAATAGACGCAACTGGAAATCCCGCTTAATTTTGAAGCTTTAGCGACATATCAACTACAAATGTATGCTTGCTTAAAGCTGGTTTATACTGTTTGATTTTTTTGGTCTGGTCTTGAGCAGCAGCACAGATAGTCTTGAGTCTCACAAAATTTGAAGATGAAAGGTTAGTCATATAAAGTCAGATCGACAAATCTAAAGCAGAGAGAGTCTCGCGAAAAGGAACAAATCTAACGTCAAATGCAGTCTGTACGATCTTTCAAATGCAGCCAGTCGTTTTCGTTGGTCAAAAGTGGAAAAGTATTGGTAATTCGCATAAGTTTTCTGCTGGTGTTTATTTGTAAAATACACATTTGGAATTGAATGAGTCTTGTTTTTCTGAATTGTAAATTAATTTTTTTGTAAAAACTGAAATACCTGTAGGCCAATTTGTACCAAAATATGCCATTACAAAACGCCCACTTTACACGTTCAATGAAGAGTTCACGCACAAGTTTGATTTATTTGCCCGAAAATGACAGCAAACGTATTAGTAAGAAAAAGAACAACCAAAGCATGGAGTAAAGAAGACCGTCTCCGCGACTCTGTCTCAGATCTAAAGATTAGCCTTGAAGTCAGTGAAATTATTACGAAAATCCGCAATCCAAAATTTTAACTTAACGACTCGTCGGCTCATACTTGGGGCCACATTCGCTGAACGTTGTTGTGCCATGAAAAGCGTGATCCAAAGTTTTTTTTGTGTCGCTAAAAATCTCACCAGCATTGAACGTAATTCAAACCAAATTCTAAATGACGAAATGGAACACTTCCTCTAAAACAAATCCAAAGCCCTGGTAATGATAACAGTGTACAACTAGAGCAATAATTTGCAAATGAGCATGAGAATGCAAAAAGAAAATCCAAAACTAATATTGTCACAGAATAAAAGTCACAATGACATTTTTATTTTATTCGTCATGAACCGCAAATCAAAAGCTCTACTGAATGAATGTTTTGTCAGTTTAATCTAGTTTGGCAGAAAATGCATCCACATTCATAACTAATTAGGGAAGGTTAAACGAGTTCAAAAATTTCACATTATACAAGTGTATGATACGCCACTTTTCAGCTTTCGAAAATCTTTTTATTCTCTGTCCTCGGTGTTAACGCCAGAAAGCCCGCAAATGGGCTTACTCAAGTTGCTGGAACTGTTGAATCATCCAACAATATTCGGTTCAGGTTCAAAGCCAGTTAATCTACAATTACTTTTCCGCCTCAATGCACTTCCACAGGTGGCAGTAACCTCAACCGACATCCTGTTTTCTTTGAATGAAAAAAATTAGGTTTTTTCTTGCCTACGCTGAATATGTAATCATTATGTTTGTGGTTTATAAATTACATAATTTTCCCTGATAGTCAGCAGGATTACTCACTTAGTAGAAACTCTGAATCAATATGTACCTTTCTGTAGCATAAGCATGAGCGTTAAAATTTTCTAAATTTTTCTCTTTTAATGTGTACACTCCGTTTTAATGGAGTCGCATGGTGGTCGGTCGCTTGAGCTATAACTGTCCCGCACCATGTAACATCTCAAGCGCGATTTTCGTCCACTTCTTTTATTCCGCGACAAAGTGTGTGCTCGTGTTTCAGATAGTTTTTGTGGCGTGAGCACGCAGCGCACACTGCACACACCGAGCACATGCTTTCGGTTAGGCTGGTCTGTGTCGGTTTGAGCGTGTGTGACCGCTGCTGCTGCCGGCTGCTGTCGAAATATAAATTATGAGTTGCATCAGCCAAGATTTGGACGTTCATTGGCCCTCTTTCCGCCAACTAACGGTAGCAAAAACGAAAGCGCGATTTTTGATTCTGGTCTTACAAACCGGCTTCTTTTTTATGCTCAACTGTAACACGTGCTCCGCAAGCATGAGCGGCATGTTGGTTCTGGGTTATCTCATCTGTTGATTCATTTCAAACCGTTAACAGGTGCCGATTTTTATTTTGGGTCGTTTGATATCCTGTCTGAAATTTCTATGCGTTTAAATTTTAAACCAATCTAGTATAGCTGTCTTTATTATCAGTCATAATTAACTTTAAATTAAATGTTTAATTAAGAATTAATTGAAAACCAACACGCTCCGAAAATGTCATGGTCCAGATCAAAACACAACCAACGACTGCGTGTACAACCTGGACAAGCAATAAATACTACGGGAACAGTGATAACAATTCTAAAAGATGTTAACATCATTCCTCAACTCAATGATTAGAGTTACCACCACGGGATGTTACACAGTCAGTAGTAATTTAAAATAATCATAACAACAAAACCCATTCCTTCCTCTGTTTACGCCGCCAGAACGCCAGAATTGTCTTCTAATGCTAGAAGAGGAAATTCACGCACGGTTCGATGAACCATGTTGATATCGACCGTCGAAACGGGAATGTTTGCAAAACATAATTTTAATGATGATGTCGGCTCGCAGAGCATCTTTCTAGCGCAGATTGTAGTCATGTTGCCATAGTAGGTAGTAAGTACCTACCATACTTATGTTTCCAATTGTTATGAATCGAGGCGCCAATGAGTCCATGTCAGGGGGGTCATCATAGGCAAAAAAAAACTTGCGAATATCTCGCCACTATCGGAGTGCTATATTTACAACAGCTGATGAGTGTGTAACCTTCGGCTATGGGTAGGTACTGGAAGGTCGAATTGTGTTCAATCAAAATATTTTTTTTCGATTATTGACGGTAGAATCGGTGTTAATTAATATTTTTTATGTACCTAAACTGTACCACTCGAAATTACGGAAAAAGTAGATTGCACGTACCTGCACCTGTATTTGCGAATTTTCTACTTATTTTTATTTAGCGCTGTTCTACTGAAATAAAAATATATCATTCCACCTGCTGAGGATAGCCATTGAAACAAGTGCTGGCGTGGCCCACCTTCTCTATAAAAATCAATGCATAACAAAATAATTTCTGTAACTCAGAAGTCTGCAGTTTTTATTTATTTAATTAGCGACAGATACGTATTTTGCCAACGACTAACAGGCATTCTCAATGTCTTATTTCGAACTCCTGAATGAAGCCTGCAAGTCGTAGGCGAAATACGTATCTGTCGCGAATAAACATTAACCTTCTGTCTGTACAGAAAATACATAAATACGTTGTCTGTACATTGGTGTCAATTTGACCCCTAAATTCAACGAAAAAAATAGACGGATTTCCGAATTTTCAAGTGTTTTAGAGAGGGGGAGTTCTTTAACAAGGACAGATGTTATTAGTAAAAATAAATCGGATTTTTTCAGATTTGTGTCGTTTATATTACGAAGTCCTTACCACCTAGAACGATGCTTTCTCCTACAAAAATATACACGAAAACGAGATCTTCAAAGTTTCACGTGGCATTTTGTTGGAAGTGCTCGCTAGGTGGCGTTAATTTGGAAAAAAAATCTATCTTTTTTGGTCTCAAATTTTCGAGGGTCTACTTGTGAAATTGTTTTTGTTCTCGCTAAAGTTGATTAGACAGACAAGATAAGTGAACATAGTCCGTTGGTAGATAAAACTTAGGTGAACGATTCATCCACCAGGTGTAGAGATGCCAATACCGTGAGGTATTTTGAAAACCGGTTTTTCGGTATTGATAAATACAATACCGGTAAAACCGGTAAAAGTTAACTCTTGAAAACTATATTTAAAAATCATATGATTTGAAGAAGATCCTTCCATAATCAACGATTCTCAATTTCTGTCGGATAGTTAATTGACTAGTTCATTAAAAATAATATTTAACAATACGAAGAGAATTTACCGTGTCATCTTTCAAACGGGAACAAATTTCAATGAAAAACTTCCGGAGGCAGAGAATCTTCATTCGGTCTCCACAGAGAAAGAAAGAATAATTCCTAGTGATAAATTAGAAATGTAGCGTAGCAAGACCCAATAAGCTGCTTAGATACTGACATTTATGATAAATTATAACTGAAGGTTCAGTTGATTTGGTTCCTCTGCCTGCTCGGTTTCTGAGTTTATTCCATTCACTTTTAAAATAATAAAACCTAGCAGAATTTTATTATTAAAAAATCAGCCAAGGCTGGTTTTAGCACTGCGACAATTTCTTATTTCTTCATGAATTCCTCATCGCTTAAATAAAGCGTATCCTTGTTTCTCAGCAACGAAAACAGTTCTCTTCAACGTCCCCATCGACACCAGTAACAGAGGAGCTTAACATGCAAGATGGCATGATCAGATCGATAGTGATTTGCGACTTCTGAGACGACTGAGAAATTGGCGACGAGTAGCCCATGGATTGAAACGAGTTGAATGGAGACAAAAATGCTTAAAAAGCATGAGGCACTCCGGCTCTATGCTGACAGCGGTGAAGTATTTCAGGGTTTTCCCTTTGGAAGAACTACATAATTGAGTTATTATTTGTAGAACCTTCAATCATGAATTTAAGTTTCCCCGTGCTTTAAAAGTTTTACCAGCGATTCAGGCTTCTTGAGTTGTTATTTGATCTTGCAAAAAAATACCGAAAATACCGGTTTTCGGTCTTGGAAATTAACCGGTAATTTGGTATTGGAAAATAGCCCGGTAATACCGGTAAAACCGGTATAGCATCCCTAACCAGGTGGTGTACGTGTACCATTTTATAAATATTGGTTGCCGTTAAACAAGTTGAGGGCAAGTTTTTTGTCTTCGGCAAGATTCGTCAGGTGGCGTTTTGTTTTGATATATTTATTGCGTATAAACATATTTTTTCGAAAAGAGATAGTCGTCTTCCATATTAATTCGCAATATTATATAACCGATTATGTACCGATTCTGCCAGGATGTATGTTAAAATGATCCGCAAAAACTGAACACAGTTTCGGGAAAAAATAAATACGTCACTAGTGTCACCTGGTGAGTGAATTTTGCACCAAAATGTTCAGAATAGAATGGTCTCGACCATTTAACCAATAAATCTTACATCTAAGCTGCGATAGAAAATTAAAAATGAATGTCGCCAATGCCGCCTTGCGATCAGTTTCTGAACCACACTATTTGCCATAGATTTTGTCTGTCACAAGACCATGTTTACTGCAGATCTCGTCTATCTATCCAATTTTTTCGTAAGCAAGAACGATTTACGCGAAGAGAATTTTTAAATTGAAGAAAAAACGGTTGATTATTTTCGCATTAACGCCACCTAGCGAGCAAAATCTGTAAAATTCCACAAGCAGCTTTCAAGATCTCGTATTCGCGTATATTTTTATAGAAGGAAGCATCGTTCTAGGTGGTAAAGATTTCGACATCCGATAAATGTCGCAAATCTGGAAAAATTTGAAAAAACTGAAAAATACGTGGCCTTGGGTCAAATTGACCCCAATTTCAGGTTTCGTATTCTATTAAGACGCTCCAAAAACTTCAGCCAATTTATAATGTTTCAAAGATTAAATTTTCATGATATCATTTATTGTTGTTTCTGAGTTATAGCTGAGCTAGCCAGACAAAGCATTTTGTTAACGAATTTCGACAATTTCTTCTTCTCGGAAACTGTAAACTTAGGGGTGGTAACGTAATCGACTGTCACTGAGCAGTCCAATGAGCCACTTCCTAAATATCGTCCAACGCAAGTTTTGGTTTTGGTAACGCGAGCCGAAAACTTTGCCTTCTTGCCACCTTCCGAAACGAAATGTTGGATATGAATTGGTTAGCTAATATCTTGGCCTTCTTTGGATCTGCGGTGCCGCATTTCCTGCCACTATCATCGTTTCCGCTTGGTAGTTTGATGCTCCTCGAACGTTTTGAACACATCGGATACGGTCGAATGTGCGATTCCAAGCTATTTTCCGTTCCAAGCACGGAATACGTCGAGTTAGAGCTGCAGAGTATAAAGTCGAACAGAGACAATTTTCCGATTTTCTGTTCTCGCATACCTGATTCGATGCCGATTTATGAAATGCAGATGAAGTTTTCCACGAGTAGGATAAAACTTTTTTTATTGGAGTAGTTCCTCAGATATCATTTTTTTGGTTTATCAAATTTCCCTTCTTATCGATCAGTTACAACCTACATTCTCGTAAGGTTCTGCGCTTCTGCACATATTTGCTACGATAAAAGGGAATTAGTATCATGCTAGGGAATATATTTTGTAGAAATGCTTGATTCCTTTTATCGTACCGTCATCCGGGGCGAGATTGTGTCAAAAAAGTATATGTTTTGCCTTTCTACTATATAAATATATAGTATAAAGGTATAGAAATCACTCGGAAAACCGGAAATGGAAAGAAGGTCCTGCGGGCCGAATGTCATATACCATTCGACTCAGTTTCGTAAACTGAGCATTTTCTGTGTGTGTGTATGTATGTGTGTATGTATGTGTGTGTATGTGTGTGTGTGTGTGTGTGTGTGTGTGTGTGTGTGTGTGTGTGTGTGTGTGTGTGTGTGTGTGTGTGTGTGTGTGTGTGTGTGTGTGTGTGTGTGACGCTTATAATCTCACTCACTTTTCTCGGAGATGGCTGGACCGATTTTAATATTCTTAGTGTCAAATGAAAGGTCTAGGTGTCCCATAGGTCGCTATTGAACTTCATACTGATCGGACTTTTAGTTCAAAAGTTATGTATAAAAATACGAAAAATATGGGACTTTATTATCTCATAGGTCCCTTAACCGATTTGAACAAAATTGATTGCATATGAAAGAGGAGCCGTGCAAACCCTTAATTTCCAAATTGCATGACGATTGGGCTTATAGTTTGAAAGTTACATAAAGAAATGTATAATAAACATATAAACATTAATTCAATGAAAAACATCACACATTTTTTTATTATTTGAAAATTACTGCTGAGATCTATCAAACGAAACCAAGTTATTTAAAATCGAACGGTTCATTCAAAAGTTACTAAATCTTTAACACTTAAGCACCGTACATTAAACTGTTAAAATGAGTGAAATCAAAACATATCAATCAAATGTTGATTGTATTCAATGTGTGTGTGTATGTATGTATGTATGTATGTATGTATGTATGTATGTATGTATGTATGTATGTATGTATATATGTATGTATGTATGTATGTATGTATGTATGTGTGTATGTATGTATGTAGTATGTATGTGTGTATGTATGTATGTATGTAAGTGTGTATGTATGTGATGACAATTTGCAATTTTTAAATTTGCATTGAAATTCAAGGAAAGTGAGAAACATGTCAATTGTCTAAAGTTTTTGAAGCCTCTTAGTGGAATACGAACTCTGAAATTAAAGAAAAGAAAAAAATTTTATCGACTAAATTCCACTATTTAATATTTATTCGCGACAGATACGTATACGCTTTGAAATAAGACACTGATGAAGCCTGCACGTCGTAGGCGAACTACGTATCTGTTGCAAATAAATATTAAATAGTGGGATTCAATCGAAAAGCTTTTTCTTTTCTTTGATTACAGATTAAAATTGTCATTTTCTTCGTTTGCTGTTACTCACACTCACAATTGTACAAGAAAAGCAAAAAGCGAAAAAAGCAGTTAATTTAAGCATATAGGTATAGTGGTGTATAGGATTAAAAATACTAGTGAGTTGATTTTTCCAAATAAATTTATACAAATTTTAAAAAAATTTTGCGCATCAAAAGATACTCTTTTCAATCAATAGATTCTAGAGCTTAGACATGTTATATGAAAAATAGGAAGAACACATTGCACGGTAGTAATTTTGTAAGATTTTTTTTTTGTATGCCAGAAGGGCATTGGGTTAGATTTGTTTTCATTAGTGACATTTTAAAGGACAGATGTCTTATGTCATGTATCATGTTTTTAATACACTCAAGTACTATTTTTACACGGTTTGTTTTTTCGAATATTAGGAACGGGGCAACTTAAGAACCATTTATTTATTTCTCAATACATTTGAGAGAGGCCCGACATTCGTCACGTATTTTGTAAATGCTCCTCAAGTTGCACCGTTTTTGTGTAATTGAAAAAAACAAACCTTGTAAAAAAAGACTTGAGTGTAAATAAATCAAAAATGACAAGCACTGGAAATCATATCGATCATATTTCTCATTCTCAAGCATGTTTATGGCGCAGCATTTGCACTATTTTTCGACCCCATCTTGTTTTCCTAACCCTCTAAGGGGATACATTGTAAAAACGATGCGATCAAGCTAATGACTATCTTTTCATGAAAGTACATTCAAAAAAAGCTTAAGTTTTGATTTTTTAAATTTAATTTAAAATCTTCGATATAACAAAACATCGCATAGATATGTTACTTAGTACTAATTACTGCTAATCCTCAATCTAAACACATTTTTTGGCATTTTTCATGCAAAAATAATTATCTAAAGGGGCGCCAGCTAAGAAAAAGTTCAATTTCTCTTTTTCATATCTAATGCTCTATTCAGTTATTTTTTCTAATTCAGATATATTGCAAAATTGAAGCCAATAGTAAAATTTTGAGAATAATCATTTTGTTATAGATATCTTTTTTCTTCAAAAGCGAAGTATAATAATAATTTTTCTGAACTGCTGTTTTTCAAAGATGCTAACTCTTGAATGCATGGTATTAATATCTAAATATCAATAAATCTGTTATGAACACATATTTCATATTGTCAATTCAAAACAAGTTTCGTATGTAACTCTGAAGCCTGATAGTTAAAGCCGTCTGTAGACCCGTTAGAGGATTAATTTCCAATTTTCTATATATATTCATTCAAGTCTGCAAAAATTATCTTTTGTGTTTACATTATTTTTCTATAAATTACGTAAATATTATAAAACTAAATGAGTTATTTAAGTCCATCAAGTAACATAAAGACGCTTACAAGTATTTACGCCTAAAAATAAAAAATAAGAAAACTTATCCAATTTAATTTTACTATGTGTATTTTATTCACGACAGATACGTATTTCGCCTACGACTTGCAGGCTTACTCAGTGTCTGGTTTCGAACAGACACTGAGGAAGCCTGCAAGTCGTAGGCGAAATACGTATCTGTCGTGAATAAAATACACATAGTAGAATTAAATTGGATAAGTTTTCTTATTTTTTATTTTTAGGTTTCGTATTCTACTAAGACGCTCCAAAAACTTAAGTATTTACGCACCCAAGGAAAGAAAATATAATTATTGTACGCAATACGTTGTGAATTTTACTGGCAAATAAGGATTTTGAAGAATACGGAACGGATATTTAAAAATATAGTCAAGTTAATTATTATAGATGTTCATGAGAAATTAAATAATGAGTATTGTGGCAGTAGAAAGGCTAGGTCGCGCCGCTAGGTGGATTAATTCGGGTTTTGTTCTTTAGTTTAGTATACACACAATTTAGGAACTAAGTTGATTTCAAACCTGGGTGACATTGTGCCAAAACATAAAGTTAAGGTAAATACCTAAACAGTGAACATTAGAATGTTTATATACACATGAATATCAGTATAAAGTAGTTCATATGGGGCCGTCCATGAACTAAGTGGACTATTAGGAGCAGGGGGTCGGCCAAAACAACGCATCATACAAAAAGTGTGAACGAAAATGACCCGGGGAGGTCTGAAATAACTAAAAATGAGTTCGTAGTCAACGGACAACCTTTATATAGCCAGTAACGTTTCTAGGGTTAACAAGGAGGAGATATATGGAGGATGTGTATCCTAAGTTGGCATACCTATTTGATTATTTAACAAAAGTAACCATTACTTCGTTCGAGAACCCGCGACCGCAGGATATGTGGACCCCCCACCCCCTCCTTAAAACTGGCAGTTTATACACGGTATAATTTATTCGTCTTATATTAGAGTGTTTATTCAAAGCATCTGAAATTTTCAGAGAAAAAGTAAAAATTAGTTTAAATTATTTAGCAGACCTATGATGCTGTTTGCTCCAAAATGGATGATGCAATCTAATCTGTCAAAATATTGTGCTCAATAGTAAATAATGTGAGTGTACTGGTGTATACAGACGTATTTTTGTCGTGTATGTGAAATCCACAAATTGGATCGATCATTATGGCTTGGCACAATCTCACCCCCATGAAGCTCGAAAAGTACAAAGTTTCGAAAAATATTATTTTCGTAATCAAAACTTATCCAACGCATAATAATCTTTCAATACATTGTAAATAATTACTTTATATACCTTCAAGATAGCAAGTTGATGCGATTTCTTGTTTGGGTTGGCTTATGCGGGACATTTTTTACATTTTTTTTTATTTCCGCGTATTTTTGATCGCGAACTTTGAAACCCTGTTTAGGCTAAATAGTTTGCTAATATTATCTGTGTTCCATTTTAAGTTATGAATAAATATGTTATGTTTATCATCATTTTGAATTTAGGTAACAACATTTTGTTTTTTCAGGCATCTATTTTGCTTTTTTTCGTTTTTCTCAAGCTGTGTTTTGTTTACGAAACTGAAAAGTTATAAAAGTCTTTGCCAAACTACTACCAACAAAACCAAAAAAAGTTTGTTCCAATACGTTGTGTAGTTTTTGAGAGAAAGGTACATAAAGTTTAAAAATCATGGTTTTTCAGGGGCGGCGTTTTATTCCGCCAAAGTTGTTCCACGCCGCACTGGAATGCTTATGTATATGATCGTTTTTCGGTCACTTCCCGGGGTCGGATCATTGCAAATTTAGTATCAAAATGAGCGGAAAAGATTGCAGAATCAAAATCTGAAACAAAACAAATAATGAATTTTTCAAAATGTTTAGTCGTTCATTTCCCCTTAACTGTTCGATTCGACGCTCGACTCAACTGCTTGATTCCACTGCTTGCTTGGACTACTCGACTCAATTTCTCGACTCGACTGCTCGAATGAACTGCTTGACTCAACTACTCGATTGGAATTATTCAATTCGAGTGCTCGACAGGACTACTCGATTTAACTGCTCGACTGAACTACTCGACTTAAATGATCGACTGAACTGCTCGATTAAACTGCTCGACTCGACTGCTCGGTTCAACTACTAGGAGAAGTCGTGTTGGTTGGAATCTAGAGTACACTCAAAATAATCCGCACATAACTAATGGAAAATTTCCATATGAAAATCCATATGAAGCCCAGAAGTTCACATGAAAATTATATGCATATGAATAGTATGTGCAAATTTTAAAGGTAAATTTTAAAAACACATAAATGGTAACTGTTTGGCACATAAAGTTCATTTACTGGGCACATGGAAAAAATCTATGTGTGAAACACATGGAAAATATACGAAAAGTTTTCTCAGTGTAGCGTAGAAATTAAGAGAAATTAACTAGTAACGAAAATAAATATATATGGGAGATTATGTTTTTGGCAGTCGGCCCGTATGGTCGATTGTCAGTATTGTATTAATATCTTTTATTTTTAAAGAAGATCTGGAGTTGCGCTCCATCGCCCAGAGTTGCGCTTCAACTGCTCGACTCGACCGTCCAAATGAACTGCTCAACTCAACTGTTCGAAGTAACCGCGTGATCCGACTGCTTGACTAAACCATTCGATTCAACTGCTCGACTCAAGTGCTCGATTAGACTACTCGACTTAGCTGCTCGATTAAACTGCTCGACTCAACTGCTTGACTTGACTACAAATAAACTGCTTGACTTCTGATTGATTCGACAACTCGACTAAACCGCTCGATTCAACTGCTCGACTGGGCTACTCGACTCAACTGCTCGATTTTACTACTCGAGTCGACTGCTCAACTCAGCTGCTCAACTGGACTACTCGACTCAACTGCTCGAATAAACTGTTCGACTGGACTACTCGACTCAACTGCTCAAATGAACTGCTCGACTCAACTGTTCGACTTAACCGCTTGGCCCGACTGCTTGACTAAACCATTCGATTCGACTGCTCGACTCGCGTGCTCGACTACACTACTCGACTTAACTGCTCGATTAAACTGCTCGACATGACTGCTCGACTCGACCACTCGACGCAACTGCTCGATTCGACCACTCAACTGGACTGCTCGACTCAACTGCTCGACCGAGCAGCTTGATTTAACTGCTCGACCCAACTGCTTGACTCGATTGCTGATTCGCCTGCTCAACTCGCCTGCTCAACTCGATTGCTTGTCGCGATATCACATGGTCGGCAGTGTTGCAAAGCCCGCACTCGTGTGCAGCGTTGTCAACCGGTTTTTACGAAAATTTGGAAAACGAGAATAAAAGTGTCTGGAAAAGTCTGGCTGCCATTTGCTCCAATGGAAGACAATGTTTGGAAAACGTCTTTTTTTGTCTGATTAGGCATCAAAAAGTCTGGAAAATCCAGACAAATCTGGAAGGTTGGCAGCGCTGCTCGTGTGGTCTAATTTTCTCACACACGCGTACTCATTCTAATGAAAAACCCGGCATTAGGATAAGAATCACTTTAAAACTCCCGCTTTTATTTCATCATGCAGGACAACGAGTTTTTGCACGTATGTGTTTAGCTAACAGCTACAGTTGTCGTTCATCGTTCGTAGTTACAGCCCAATTTGCTGATGCCGATTACACGCGAGGGCTCGCGCTCCCTCCCGTGAGTACAATCGAGGACGAAGATCAAAAAGCCTCACGCCTTCAGCCTCACGGGCATTTGATTCCCCATGAATATTTTGCCTCGGGAATAAGCTATGCAGGAAGGCGATGTGAGGATGAGTGTACGCGAGTGTATGCATAGCAAACTGCCTCACACAGCACCGGAGGCTGTTTCTTTTAGGCCTGCGCGTGCGGCGTAAGTGTTGAATGCTATTTTTCTCATACTCTTTCGCATGTGAGTAGGCACGGTTGACTTTTCGCTCGATTCGCAACACTGATGGTGTTAAATCAGTCCGGATAAAGTCACAAAATTAAAAAAAAAAATGAGTTAATGATAACAAACGATCAAGAATTTTCTAAGCAACATTTTACTCTAATCAGACTACATGAATGTTGAAAACAGCCAGAGTTAGAAAATGATTTCGAATGCAGCAAACTTTGAATGCGTTTTTCTAGAAGTCTTCTGACCACAGAAGTCTTTGCCACTCGGTTCTGTCTGACTTAACACCGACCATATGAATCGGTTTGCGGCAGACAATAGACGGTTCAGAGCCCCTCACACAAAAGAGCCATGTTGCCCGCCTATAGAATCAGCACAGTGGAGATAATGTTTTTATTCAGTTAAATAAAATCCAATACGACCATAAAATCTGTTTGTATCAGTTTCCGGCTATGACTCTTTTATGTACAACATCTTAGAGCTATATTATGCAATATAAGAACTCAAAGAACTAATACAAAAATTAATCATCTTCGCAAGCACTGGCCAATGGAATGTATCCGCAGTTTTCTGAATTCTGAACAGACATTTATATTTTCCGGATCGTAAGATTCGGGCTCAACTAGTTCGTTTATATCCCTTTTTTGCAGACAGATAGAAATAAAAAATTTAGTGGTTTTTAAACAAACCAAAAATCGACCGATCATTGAGCCATTACTCATAGTTGAAGCATTTGAACAGAAAGACTACGTGACATAACGCCGAATCTATGCCGAATAATATCTTCGCTGGTGGTCTATCGCATGTTACCAATTTAACAATATCAGCATTCCTGAATATGTGGCAAAGCTCGTGACTAATGTGTCTACATCACACTCCATCCTTCAACTTGCCGACAAGAATGAAGGTTGTATGATCTTATGACCAGCCGGCATATCCTTTAGTGTAGATCATCACAGAATGAATAAGCGTCCTGCAATGGCCTTTCCATAAGGAATAATCACTATCAATCGTATCATTTATCATAGGTGTAATTCTACCTAACGACCACTTTACTATTTCTCACATATCTTAAGAATTTTTTTAATGAAATACAATATTAAATGAGATAAAAAAAATTCGAGGTCTGCTTTTTCTCTATTTTTTTGAATTTTTGTGTAAAAATGGAAGAAAATTTTCTCAGCAATCCAGGGTAAACATTTTCCACGGTGCTAATGGATTTTTTAAATTTTTTTTTTCGATTGCTAATTCCTAATTTTACTTCGATTGAAAAAGTATAATTTTCAGTTTTTGAATTGTAGATATATATACCTATCAAAAACTGCTTAAAAGCTTTCTTTTCTGAGTTAAACATATGAAAATCATTCAGCCTTTGACTATTAAGGCACCAAATTTTTTACTGTTTTGAGATATAAATATATTTTCTCGTCTAATCCTGTCCTTTATTTGCACAAAAAATTAAAAGGAAAGTAATTTATAGCCAAAACAGGTACTAATCGCTAGTAGGAGTTTTAATAATGTTGCCTGAATTTTGAGCATAATTCACGGAAAGAAGGTTCTGAACCATTTGAACTCGAAAGAGTGTATCCTTTAGCCTGGCGGTTAGATAAACCCCTTGTGGCGTTCCCGAGAATCACGCCTAAACTTTTCATTCTTGCGAGCCCGGTTCGTGTGCAGTGGACGCGCGAAGCACGTTACGTTACTCAACCAACCGACCATCTGACCGACCGGACCGGCAGAGCAGCGTACGATCAACCAACCTGCCGCTCTGCTGCTGCTGCGGCTGCTGCTGCTGCTGCTGCTGCTGCCGAGCCGAGACACAGACTACGACGAGCCAGCCGCAACACTCTGCTTGTAGCGTGCGTCCCAGCCCGTCGTCGCAGCCACACACGACCAGGGGATACGACAGTCTATAAAAAGCAGCGATAGAAGCAACAGGTCTTCACTTGTGTTTCTGATACCGACACGACGCGATTGGCGCCACTACAAACGTGTAGCTACTACATAGCAGCAGCAACGAGTGTCGGCTTCGAAAAGTTCTATTACTAAAGCATAAAATATTTGAAAAAAAAAAAATAGGAACAATAAAATAATAGTCAATCGCGCGGACCGTTGCCCATCGTGAATGAATTTATCGAAAGTGATACCATAGTGGAACGTTGAATAATCGGATATTGGTGTGCTATTTGAAAATAGGACAATTTTCTGTTGCAAAAACTGTGAAAATCAAGGACTGATAAAACACAAAAAAAAAATTCATCAGATTAAAAGAGAATAAGTGGACAGTTGAAGTGAAAGGAAGCTAATCACAAAATCTGATCAACCAGATTGTTGGTGGTGTTGGACAAAGCAACAAAACTCAGGTGAATATTTTAACTAAAGTTCTATTTCTATCTAAAGTTGGGTGAAAACTGCACACGGACGCGGGTTGGTCGGTCGGTCGGCGGTTCAAGCCGTTGGCTATTTTTTCAATTTGAAAGCAAGCATGTTTTGCGCGTAAGGTCCATCCTGTTCAGTATCGTTCATTAGCATGCAGGACCGATTGCGGGCAGCCTCCGGGCCTGTAAGGCCTTCCTGGCCAACAATGACGACGGTCGGTGCAACAACAGCAGCAGAGCTGCTGCTGCAGATTAACAGCTGCTGTTATTGTTAATCGACAGGGTGGAGATTTACGGATCACCTAGCTCGCATAAAGAACATCACCACCCCGGTCCGACCGACCGTTTTCCATAACGGAGGCGGAACCGCGAGGTGAAAATAATATACGCACATGCAAGCTTTCTTTTCAATACCGAGAAGCGCTACAACCTGATTTGGAATGATTGTTTCGCCTGCCCTAACCGAAAAAAAAAGATACAATTTCGCTCTAAAAATATCCTTTTTTAATTTTGCTCGAGGCTTACAAAAGGAAGTTAAAAATACTAATCGTTTTAGGATTTGAAAAGCCCAGCAAATATGTCTATATTCATGTTATTAAATTAATGATTTGGAAATGCTTTTAGTGCTCTAAAAGTAATATTTCGTATGGGTAATCGAATGGCCAACGGGAACCAATTTTCTTCGAATTTTTAATATTAATTGTATTTTATGCATTTAAATGCAAATAATTTTAATCCAGGAGATGGTGATAACTCTATTATACATCCAACGACCCACTTCTAGGATGCCTGTTCGGATGCGTACATTCCGTGGTTGCCATCATGAACAATAAGCACCGCATAAATACTTTTACATATTCACACTTTCATTCGTTATTCGGGCGCGTATTTAGTTTGGACAAAATTATAATTTTGATTAATAATGCAATAAAAAGGATGAGAGCGTTTCATCAACATCTGCTTAATAATGTAGGAGGTGTTTGGGGTTGAAATTAATTGAAATAACACCTATAAGACTTACTGCGAATACCAGTTGATGATTTAATTTAAAATGAATGCCCGATTCCTATTTCCGGTGCTGACCTTTTAGCACCTGCTGAGCTAGGATTGATACTGAACTTACCCATAAAATTCCAGTTTCTTTAGGACTATTTGTGCAGAACTATCGCTGATGATTCCGCCAACCAATCCATTCCTGTTACTGGTTACTGGTCCAGTTAGTTGTCCAGCAATCCGGCAAGTTTCAATTTATCACTGGATAACAATCCGCCATCAGTGAAGCAGTTATCCTAGGTTCTGTATCAATATTAACATCATTTGACGAGTCATCACTTTTGAAATTTTCGTAACTTCCGCTAGCACCACGCGAACCCGCACTGTATCTCGTCCGGATCTCCGGATCGGAACCATTGAAATAAGAACTCTTTTCACACTATATGACGCAAAAAAACTGGTTTTTTATCATCCGAAACGAAATTTTTATTTGAAAAATCACGAACGAGTGAAAAAGTTTGACATGTGTTAGAATTCGGTCACCGTTTACTTCGATCCTCGTTGCATTCATAGAAAACTTTTTGGGTCCGAAACGAGGTTTAATTTTTTCTCGAAAAAGAATTGATTTGAGATTAGTTTTCAATCATTCAAAGATTGGCAGCTGGATTTGTACCTATTTTAAACAGAGAAACGCTCGTAAACTTCCATCTAAGCGCCAATCAACCAACGCTCACAAATTTCCACACGAATTTTATGATCCTCCGAGCGTCTTAGTTCCAATACAAATGCCTCGTAAGCCTGCAGAATTATTTTTCGACTGTCCACTGAGTCACTAGATAAAGTAAATTGAAATCTTAACATTTCACTAATTATAAAAAAAATTATTCACATTACCCTGCATTGTGATGGGATGAACCATCAACGATCGCATAAAATAGCACCTTCGGAATATTAGCAATCAGTTGACTTCCGTTGATGGTCTGCACCGAATTCCCAAAATTAGCCAGCGTTATGTACGCATTGGAGCTCTTGAGGTCACGAACGATCGCAAAAACATCCTCATTGATTGCGATCGTGCGCCAATCCCCGTACAAAAAGGTATCCTCCTCCCTTAGCTTCATCAGCGCCTTAAAAATGCTCAGATGACTTTTCGGATCGCCACTCTCAACCTTAACGTTCACTTCACGATAGTTTGGTCCCACCGGAAGCCACGTATCCGTGCCACTGGTAAACCCTGCCAACCGACTGTCGTCCCACTGAAACGGTGTCCTAACCGGATCGCGAGATTTCGCTGCATAATTTTCCCTTCCTTCGTTACAACCAGCAGGATCGACGGTTTGCTCCCACATAATCTCCACATCCGTCATACCGATTTCCTCCCCTTGATAGGTCACACTAACACCCGGTAGGGTGAGTTCGATCATCGCTAGGCCATCGATCCGTCGTTCACCGAATCTAGTACCCAGCCGACTGCGATCGTGATTTCCCAGCACCCAATTTGACACGTGACCCCCATCTACGATTGACATCCACGAATCAATGACATTTTTCCAGTCATAACCCGTCGATGTGCCATTCAATTTAATGATCAGTTCAAAATTGAACGGAATTTGTGCCCCCTCATTGCCTCTATCATCACTAAAGTACGGTTGCATCAAACTCAAACTGGTCCAGGCTTCCGTCATCAAAACACGTGTATCTCCCCCATGTTTCTCACGGTACTCATCCAACAGTTTTCTCCACCTATAAATCACATCCGCATTTTCCACACGATCAGTAGTATATCTGGGCTCCAGATAGGCATAATCTTCCACATCCTGTGTCACCCCACTCAGTGGATTATCAGGAAAATCACCATTCTCATCGGCCGGCACCTCCAGTATGGCACCAACGGAATCGATTCTAAACCCATCCACACCCAAATCCAACCAAAAGCGCAGAATGTCATCCATTTCCTGTACTACTTTGGGATTCCTAAAATTCAAATCCGGCTGCTTGGCTGTAAACAGATGGTAGTAGAACTGCCTCCGTTGATCATTCCACTGCCACGCACTCCCCCGGAACACGGAAAGCTACGGAAACCACATTCATTATTAAGGTATTTTACTATCCAAAAAACTCTGTTTAACATACTTTACCCAATTGGTCGGTGGTAACGGTCTGTTCGGATCGTTCGGGTTAGGCTTTCCATCACGCCAAACATAATAGTCCTCATATTCCGGGACTCGTTCTACCGACTTGCAAAACCACTCGTGCTCATCACTGGAATGATTCGGAACAAAATCCAGTATCACCTTCAGCTGCAATCGTTTCGCCTCGGCAATCTGCCGACGAAAATCCTCCATCGTACCATACTCCGGTTGGATGTCACGAAAATCGGAAATATCGTAACCGAAATCGGCCATCGGACTCCGATACATCGGTGACAACCAGTAGCCACGCATCCCCATATCCTTCAGATAGCTCAACTTTTCCGTGATCCCATTCAGATCGCCAATTCCGTCCCGGTTGCTATCCTTAAAAGAGCGTGGATAAATCTGATAAAAACCAGCTCGTTCCCACCAATCTTTCGGTGGTTGCTCCGCTTTTAACCGTACGGAGGCCACAGTAACCGTTAGGAAGGATGTTAGCAATGCTATCAAATGCCGCTGCTGCATGATGTTCTTTCCCCGGTTCTGTTCACACGCAACTGTGGGCGGCACAGCGAAATTAAAGCGAATTAATACCCGGCGGCGGCTGCCACGGCGAGTTGATGCTAAATGATGGGTACACACACAGTTTGTTGAGTGTGTGCTTATCGCAGGGTGAAGTGTTTTCCCGCTTTAACGGTATATCAAACACTTTACCAGTAGTTTTAAAATTAATTATTTGAACTTTGATAGATAGGGTTGCCTACCGGTGGAGTCAAGGTATTGGCTCGAGGTGTTTAGTCCACTGGTGGGCGGCAAATGGAAGCAAATTTTATCTCACGCCTAAGCTAACTTTAAGTAAGAGTAATAGAATATATAGAAAGTT
Organism: Sabethes cyaneus; assembly: GCF_943734655.1. Taxonomy (NCBI): domain Eukaryota; kingdom Metazoa; phylum Arthropoda; class Insecta; order Diptera; family Culicidae; genus Sabethes; species Sabethes cyaneus. Next base: position 228,499,797 of record NC_071354.1, read on the forward strand.
GCAGTTTTCGCGATTCAAGTTTCAATAACTCATCATTGGTTTCAAACTCTTTTTTTGCGCACTTGAAATTGGAAATAGGTAAAAAATTGCCAGCAGCTAATCGGTATGACGAATTTGTGGAAAAACTAAGTATGCAAAGTTGCTTATTTGCATGAACTTTTACTGGATTCTGAGAGAATCAGCTGCATGCAACCTCTGGTCGAGTTGACGTGAAATCTGTCACGAATTTCCTAAACAAAACGCTTGCACTTCAATCAAAATTTCTTCGATGTAGTAATGGGTGTATTACAAATGTCAAAACGTTGGTTGGTAAAAAGCATCGTGTTGTTTTATGTCTGATTCGCTTGAAAAGAACCGGTCAAGATTTCACGAAACGTAAGAAAACCCGACCACCGGTCTCGGACGGAGGCTGTACTTGCAGTGGCCCGGATGTGGATATCGAAAAGACAGGCCGCAGGTATTTGCAAGATATCAGAAAAAACCTTTCGCAATATCTTAGCATCGACTGCTGAAGATGGACCCTGCGAACGTTGTGACCGCGATAACAGGTTTAAGGAATGAGTAGCTAGATGTTCTCACACTGTTTTGAGTCGTGCCGGTTTTACAGTTGGCGCATTCACCTTGCGTTCAATTTTGTTTTGTACATATTTATGCGCTTTTTACTCCAAACCAATTTGAAAACAAATTTCAGATATAGGCTAAAACTTATTGGGTCGTACAATGCTTCTTTCTCTCAATTCTCTTTCGGTTGGTACCCGAATGTTTTATTGACTAAACTATTACCGCACCCTTATGCAAGGTGGTCTAATACCTAGTTTTGCTTTCATTCTCCCAATTCTATCATTCCACATAGTGTTTTTGTACGGGTCCAGATGGAATTCCGTCAGTGGTACTTAAAGGATGTGCTGGATCTGTACGTAACCCAAGCAACATTTTTGTTGTATAATAGCTTATAAAACTATTGTACAGCTAATTCTCGTGGAACAAGTGTTTAATAAGCTATAATACAACAAAAATGTTACTTGGGAAACCGACTCATAATATGTCACTAGAACAGAACAAGTTTCCGAAGTGTTGTAATCAGATCCTATGTCTTCCCAAACTACAAGAAAGGGGATAAACGTGACATAGTACATTACCGTGTTATGTGCCGAATCGAAGCTATTATAGATTCTTATGGGAAAGATTCTGGACATCGTATATCTCTATAGAATAAGATGGCTTTTCCCCAAACGCTCAACTAACACGACCCTTCTGCATTTCTGTTCATTCGGTTTGCTTCAGATTGAAGATGCTGCTCTTAAGGCTGCTTTTAACCGTATTGACCACAAAATAAACTATGCTTCGAAAACTGAGCCGCTTAGGAGCCTCTGATGGATTTGTTTACCCTCAGGCCCTACTGAATCGTACAGTTTTTGCAATCGTTCAAGAGTACCATAGGGAAGTAATTTAGGACTGTTACTAAAGCCTCGCTAAAAGGAAATTTAACGCTCCCGGCGCGCGTCACCGGCATGCCCCTTGTGGTAGGAACATGTTTATGAAGAACAACTGATGTAAGTTTCGACAAAATATTTCACCAGGCTGCGGAGCAGCACAGAATGGAACACGAACGACGTAAAAAATCTTACACAAACACCTGGAAAATTCAGAATAGTGTGGATCAAAGTTGGCGAAAGAGCTAAAATTCCAAATTCATCAGTGTGTTATGTTCTAAAAGGGTGTAAAGCGAACCTAGGTTGGGAAAGGCAACAAAGAACTTTTTAGAAAACCGGAACTAGGGACCGAAGGCTGAAAGAGAAGATATAAAGGTGTGTTAAGTCCAATCCTGGCATCTCCATCCGGGATATGACTAGAAGGTAGGATTCCAACTATCAAACCACGCGGAGTATCCTCGCCCAAGAAGGCTATAGATTTTACAGTGGTAGTAAATATCCAAATTGGCATTTGAAGCAGAATTTGGTAGCCAAGAAGCGTGCTAGGCATTGGGACGAGCAAGTTTTGACGAAAGTCAACACATGTATTTTAATGTTTTAATTTTAATGTATTTTATAGTCAAAAATTTTGCATTGCAACTAGGTGTGGCGATGTGCCAGGGAAGTATAAGTTCGTATTTGCTGATAAATTCACAAAGAAGGCCATGATCCGACATAATATATGTAGCTGTGGTGTGAAGGCTGAGCCTTTCATGACTTCCTCAACAATGACATCAAATTTATACATTGAAGAAACGAATTTTGCCATTAATTCGTAAACATAAGGGTAACGTTATATTCTGGTCTGATAACCTGTCACTACTGTAAAGTGGTATGCAACTAATGATGACGATTTCGTGCCAAAAGAGATGAACCGTCCAAATTGTCCGGCGTTTCGATCCATTGAAAAAGTTTTGGCAATTGCCAAACAACGATATCGATGAAGCGGGGAACAGTCAACAGTGCTAAAGAAATGCGTTCAGAGTCGAAGAATCATGCTGATTCAGTCACATCTTTAACTGTGCAATCCAGTCAGTCATTTATGGGTTTTTCTGTGACACTCCAGCCTCGAGTTGATAGATTGTTCTATGCGTCCAAATTTACTTTTAACCAGGCTTTAAGGCAAGTCTTAGCAATAAAGTTAGGCTCTACTGAATTGTACAGTTTTTGCAATCGTTTATCAGTTTCACAGGGAAGCAATTTAGGACCATTACTATTTCCTATTTTTATTAATCCTGAGTGATACCTCCTGTTGTATGTTAATGATTTAAAAATGTTCTTCGTTGTGCGATCTGCTGCAGGCTGCAAGCAACTGCAAGGTCTTACCAGCCTGTTTAGTGTTGTTTACAGAGTGGTACCGCTTTAATAATCTTACTCCATTAGTGTTTCCAAGCACTCAATCATCACTTTTAGTACTCGAAGCAAGACTTCGATCGTGTACGCTTACGAAATCGAAGGGTTGCACCTTGATAGTTTCTGTGTTCTTTAAGATAAAGACGTTGAACTGGACTACTCCAACATTATTTCTAAACCCTATAATTTTCACTTGTGCAGTCGGATCTTGACATGGCTTCTGTGGTGTGAAGCTCGTTTACAAACATAATTCAAAATCGAAGCTGTGCAACGCAGAGTCATTAGATATGCGATGAGATATCTTCCGTGGTCGGCTCCTCGAATTTCTCCACTATAAGAGGATTTTTTTGGGGTATTTGACTACTATAAGAGGATAAACGCAGAGTAGTAGAACAATTGTGTTCAGAGCTGTCTTATTAGCTTCGTTGCTTTGTAAAAAGCAAAGCCTGGGCGCTACACTCCGAGGAACGTGCTGCTCGAGCCAAAGATGCTGATACACTCCGTTAACCGAAACTTGACCTTCTATTTTTCTTCGACGAAGTTCGTAACCAGCTGTTAGAGTACCGGACAATTCTTAACTAACAATACTGGATTTTATTACGTTCCTCTAGAGGTTTTCAATTTCATAAAACCACTAATAAAACAATGAGCTCCACTAGAACTTCCTGATGGCTGCTCTAAAACTGCCTTACGACCAAGGGGCCCACTCTTCAGAAGATATTATGAAAACCTATTTAAGAATCAGGTTATAAGTCTAAGTATTTTTATTATACCCTACAGAAACCGGCAATAAAACCGATTATGCTTTTCACTGCTAGACAGCTACCAGCATAATTTCGCTATAAAGCTGTAAAGCATACAGCTTCCTCGAGTAAAAAGTTTAATCAGTCCGCCAGCTTTATTAACTTGAAAATACATCCGTGAGCAGAAAAGTTAAATTTTTACTGTCAGATCAATTTGATTCAGAGCGACAGGAACCCCGATTCATAATAACTGTCTTTTTGCAAAATGCTTTGATTTGACGAATTTTTGTTCGCGAACTAAAACAAAATACTAGATTATGGCAATATGGACTCGCATAAAAAACTATATCGGTGTTGAACTCTAATATTCTTCGTAATAGCAGCAATAAATCTGATTGATCAGGGTTTTACCGTTTAATAGCTTTGTAAAACTAACAGATTTGATACGGTTTGACAAGCACCGTAATGAAATCAGTTTTCATTGGTGCGTCATATTGTATTGCTACGCCACACGTATGGTAACTTTATAAGAAACGTGGTGCAGCCAACTAGTTTTTTTTCCGTGGTAATACAAGCAACCAAAATAAATTAACAGTTTCATTCTGGTTTTATAGCTAGCTATAAGTGTGTTTTGACTCGTATCCGTTTGGTATTACGTAATGCTATAATAAAACCAGAGGTAAAGATTAATACCGCAGTAAAACCTCCATGAAATTCAAGTGAAACCAAATGGGTATAGAATTGTTATTTGGGTTGCTATTCTCCTAATGACTCTAACAGCTTTGTTGCTTTACGCAAGGCAAATTTTCTGTTGGCGGGAAACAATCCTTCATGTTCCCCGTCCATAAGAGTGGTGTTCGCCAAAATGTGAGGAACTAAAGAGGTGTTCGCTGCCTCCGAATTTTTTGAAATTATCGTCAGCAGCAAAATTTTCAGTCGTACTTAGAACTGTATATCCACCTACCAGTACGGTTCATGCTTGGACAATAGGTCTCAACTAACCTACTTGATTTCATCTTCTCGTGCATTGTGCTGCTCAAGGGAAAAGCGCAGATGGACGTATTTTACATTTATTTGAAAGCTTCATTCGACCACCGCATTCTTCTACGAAAACTTCAGCGTTTGGGTTTCATCTCTGTTTACCAATCAATCTAACGTTCCCCAAAGAAGTAACATGGCACCTTTGCCTTTATTCTATTTTCCAATGGCGTGGCTACCTACTCTGCTTAAAGCCGGATGCGCACTTATCTATGCTGACAATCTCAAATTGTTTCTTGTCGTGTGTCCCATCGACGATTGTAGCCAAGGATTACTAGACGTCTTCGTGACTTGAAACCAAGTTGAAATATTTGATTGTGTGCACAGCCAAGTGTGAGGTAATCACCTTACATTGCACCCAGAGCCTAATTATTGTCGACTACAACATGGGCGGGAATACTCACCGGAAGGTAGATAAAGTTAGCGATCTCTGCATCATATTTGAATCCAAGCTTACGTTTGACTTTCACTATTCCACTATTTAGGTATGTTTCTGTAACAGCGAATTTGTTTATTCAATCTGGGTTGAAACTGTATAAATGTTTGGTGTTCATTTGCTCCTATATGATAGATAAAATTCATCTCATTTCAATCCGGGTTGAATAAACAAGTTCGTTACACAATAAGCATCCACGCATTGGTAAAAAAAATCCAAAGAAAAATCAGAAGTGAAACACATCAAAGTTCTCTTCCTCACCTGCGCATATCTCATTGGCTCTCAGAATAACCATCGGACTGTTCGAACTGTCAAAAACAACCACGCTTCAGAGCAGGGTTAAGCAGATGGCGGATATAAGATATGACACAAGTCTTAAACCATAAACGCTATATACTACAAAAAAAGCAGAGTTATTTTCGACGGTGAAATAATTATCGAACTGTCAAATTTTAACTAAAATGGTAAATTATTGGAAAATACAATAACATCTACTTGATTTCCACATAAATGCACGCATACTAATGCAAACTACGTTGAATTCACGTAAATAGTACGCGAAAAGTTAGATGGAAAATATTCACATAACTTTTCCCGTAATTTCGACGTGAAAATTATTTTGAGTGTGGTAGGGTTTTCAAGGATCCTTGCTACTTAAAATCTTTGTATTGTGCGTGAGTCCGTCCTATGCTTAAAAATGCAAGTGTGACTGGGCAGCCCAATCAACTCACCTGGATTTTAAGAATCGAACGTGTTCAAAGAAGATTCATCCCCATGGCCCTAAGGGATTTGCCCTGGAGAGATGCTGATAATTTTCCTATGTATTTTTTTCCTCAGCTTTCCGACGGTGGTCTTACAATAAAAATCGGTTGCTCCGTTCATGGCGAAAACGGCGATTTTCTAATAAAATTCAAAATGGCGACCAAATCCAATATGGTTGCCAAAAAAATTAATTGATTTGAAAGCCCTGCTCTTCTTTATAGTAAAGCTTGCTTCAGATAGTATTGGAACAAAAACAATTGCGTGTATTTCAGTTATTTATTATTGAATTCAAGATATTTTATCATAAATGTAGCATTTTCTTCTTACTTTTAAGAAAAAATACGCATAAAATTATTCGTCACGGTTTGGAAGAAATTCTCGAACTTTTCCTGTAATGTGGCTCATTAGGCGGAACACACTTTCTTCGTCCATCGTTTTGGTTATCTTATTCCATCAGGTCTTCATCTGATTGATGTCTTTGACAACTTTTCTCTTTGCCCTGAGTCTCCTCTTCATAATTGCCCAGTATTTCTCAGTAGGGCGGAACTGGGGGCAATTGGGTGGTTTAAGGTCTTTCGGAACAAACTGGACCCCTTTTTCTGCAAACCATTCTTGAACGACTTTGCTGTAATGATAGCTTGCCAAATCTGTCCAAAACATCACGGGATGGTGATGGGATCGAATGAACGGCAAAATTCGTTTTTGAAGACACTCCTTTTGGTACAGTTCCAACATAATTGTCTTATTTTTAACGAAAACTTTCGTTTTTCTGCCATAGCTGCAAATGCCTTGCTAAATCATAAATTTTCGTGCAAGTTTGTCGGCAAAAACCAATTTAAATTTGCTTCGGTTTGGCTGTTTTTTACCTCGATACGACTTGATTCCTTCCCGGAGTCGAATTCTCCTCACGGTAGTATGGGCAGCACCGAATTTTCTCGCCAAATCACGGTCCGACAGATTGGGATTCCTCTTGATGGTCTTCAAAATCTAACCAAGCAGTTTCCGGTTGACAGTTCCACTCCGATGATTAGTTTGAGGCTTCCGAATCGTCGTCAATGTTGCCTTATACCGTTTGATAACGCGCCATACGGTATTTCTGAGCAATTTCAGCTGTTTAGCTGGCCTAGATGCAGACTACAATGGATTTCCCAAATCACTATGCACAATTTTTTCCCTTCTTTCGGCTTTTATGTTGTTTGTTTACAAAATGACACGCACGACTGTAGTTTGCGGAATGTCAAAAATACATAGGTGAAGCTAATAAAATTTCCGACACGTGGGCGCCAAGAAGTTCCAAATCCGTCCACCAAGAGCGCCACAATATGAGCAGAAGTTTGTTCCAATTCTAAATGAAGCAAGCTTTATTATGTTATTGTTAATAGTTTCATTGCAAATTTACGAAAAATCACATGCAATAGATTTCAAGGTTTGTGAGAAATTCAAGTTTTTTTTGAACATTTTTTAACCATTTCCAACCAATCAAGTACAAAGGTTTTTGTACTAATATTTGAAGTATTTGTAGACCTCGTGTCAGTACTGGGACTGTTTCAACGAGAATTATTCATCTTTTATGAATATGAATATAGAGATGGACCTTTTTGGAGCTGGAAAGAAAGATATTATTTTCTGAAACTGATTTATGTCAGAATAAAGAAACCCTACAGTTATAATATCAATTATAACTATTCAAATGTTGATCGTTGTTATCTGTGTCAGTTGTTTTTTTTTGAGTATTGTATTTTTTTTCGAGCATTCTAATCCAATCTAATCACTTCGTTGATCTAATAACAACAAAGTAGAAACTTTCCTAAATATGAACGATAAATCCCACTTTTGCGACAGAGAAAAAGAAAATACGTTTACACTTATCCTTAGTATCGATTTCATTTTTAAATTCTCTGCAATGTAAAATAACGGTGCGCCTACCGATAGCCGTGCGGCACCTTTAGTTTGCATTTGATGGAGGCGCCTTTGTATTTATGGAACTGAAAAATAAAGCCATCTTACTCTATCTTGTACTGCACATCAACAATGTCTACAGATAATAGAGCCTAATGTAGCAACGCATACTTCATTAATGCAAGTGCAAATTTTGCCAGGAAACAAGTACGTATCGTATGTACGTCAGAGGAGCAAACGACTACGAATTCGGCATCCACAGAAATGCTTCTTACCAGTAACAGTACCAGTAGAAGGTGGATATCCAGCCACTCAAATTATGTTGTACGACAAGCAATGTTTTGAAAGAAAAAAAACAACAACCTCCTAGAAAATCGCTACAAGCTGTGTGCATGTTTTCGACCCACAACAAAAGCTAACAAAGTACATGTCTCCTTGGCGGAGAAATGAATTAATTATTCGACTCGACTCCGATTATTAAGTGCTGCGTAGGTTTTACTTTTTTCATCTATTGCATTATCAAGCTTTCAAGACCATTTTTAGCAGAAACAAAATCAAGTTTACAAATCAGAACCATGACAATTGCAGTGCATTGAATTTGCTGATTCTGAGACTTCTTGCTTCATGAGGGCGGACAGTTTTTTGTGGCAGATTTTTATGTTCTCCCCCGAGCAGGCCATAGAGTGCTCAAAAATACACAAAACAATTGTCATAACTGTGCTTTCTTCCACTTTATATTCCACCCCTGGAAATCGTGCGCACACAGTGATGTGTTACGATTGGTTGCACTCGATTGGCCACGCCTTCGCGCTGAATTTGATGGGAAGAAAACATAAGAAGCAACAGAACTTCCCATCGTCAATAGAAAGCACAAAGCAAAGAAGCACAAAAAAAACAATCTCAGCCGAGCAGATAGAGTAAACAATTGTACACTGAATGGAAGATAACAGAAAAAAAAGGTGACCTCACCATCCATCCATCCATCCATCGCCACAAATGAACGCAAATGTAGTATATGATGGCAGGCAGCAGCAGCCAGCCTCATCATCGTTAGGCCACACCGGTTATCACTTGGCGTGGTGTGTAAGGACGCGCGACGTGGCTAATTAATTGAACTTTTGAAGCAATTTTCCCGGCCATCTCAGAGCGCAGAGTGCGCTAAACGGGGGGCCAGGCGGCGGTGTAATCGACGTTCTTATCGGTTTCGAACTTTGCAGGGGTGCTGCTAAAATGGAAGAAGAGGTAGCCACATGCAATTAAAAAGAAAAAAAAAACCGTAACGAACTCGGGGGGCAGCGCCCTATCTCGGCACCGAAGAGAGGGGGCAATTTGCCCCCCGATCGAACGATCAGACGATCGAGTGTCGATTGGGTTATCATTTGCTGGAGTCAGTACTTTTTTTTCTTTCTTTTTCTGATAAAGGAAACCAGTGTTTACTGGTACTGGAAAAGAACTTGTTTAGTTAGTCAATTCATGTTATATATAGGGAAAAACTACCTTTTGTGGCTGGCTGTTGCTTAACCAAGTTAGATAAAATGGTGCACCGTCGAAGACACGCCCAGGATGCTGTGCAACGTGACTCTGAACTCTATTGCTTGGTCACACTTTTACGACGCAACGCTGCGACAATCACTTCAATCTAGAAGTCAAGTTCAAGTTACGATTGTTTTTGCAACTTTTCATAGTTTATAAAAATAATTTATAACAAGAAACGTAAACAATCATGACTCGCTAGAAAAGTGTACTAATCAAGCAACCATGAGCAATTTTATACAAACGATTTCGCATTTGAAACTTTTCCGTAATAAAACCTCCTGCTTTGTCAATGGCTCTCGCATAGCCTCGTCTTACGTGTGTCCGCTGCACAGCGGATGTTTTGTTTGGCAGCGCCGTCGAACTCCGATCCGATTGTTTGTGTTTAATTGTCCTACGAAGCTGCGCTGTGGGCTGTAGGTCGGCCATCGATTTGTCAATATGGTCCTGCCAGAGGCTGTTCGCAAAAATGATTCCAACTTTTAAATTAAGTACATATTTGACTTCACCATTCAAAGTTTTTACCGCCAGCAGCGCTGGCAAGATGAATTACGTAAATGATGAGCTTTTTACACCATCTGTATTATTAAACTGTTTTTTTTCTCTCATTTTCGCAGAATGATTACCCATTGGAATTTCCTGCTCGGCTTGGGACTGCTAATTTTAGCCCCGGCGCTGGCTCGGCCGGATCCTTATCAGTCCGAACTGAACCCGAAAGCCGAAATTCCCGGCGAAGTACTGTACAACGAGCTGGTCGATGATCTGCAAAAGGTGCAACAGGATATCACCTACCTGCGGATTCTGGGAGCAGCGGCCATTCGGCAGCAGCGGGAGCATGTACTGCCTCCGCTACCTGGTGTACCTGTTTCGGAGGAGGACGACCTGCTGGTCGAAAGTCCTGACAGACAACTTAATCGAATAAATAATACACCAAAGTTGGTGCAAAATCAAAAGGCTAAGGACGACAAAAAAAGTAATCACTGTAAGTTTTGTTCTTCTACATGAACTGGCTAAAACTTCAGCTATTCACGGCCTCCTTCGTTGTTCATTACGCCATCATGAATAATGTTCATTCTCAGATGTTCATCAATTACATTTTAAAATAATGTGGTAATCCTTTCAGTTCTCGATTATAACAGTATTTTATTGTATATTTTCAGATATGTCACTGTGCCACTTTAAGCTGTGCAATATGGGACGCAAGCGCAACACAAGATTCTTGCATTTGTAAGTTTACTCCACTGAATTTGTAGAAATTGCAGAATCAAATTAACTGTTGTTTTTTCTTTAATTTTATTCCAGCTTCAAGTAAACGAGAACTGACCGATCGGACAAAGATACTCAAGCAAAGGCACTTGCTGTTGGCTCTCTTGCTAAAAACGCCTATTTTTCGCCATCGCCCTCGCCCTTTCCGGAACCAATGAAACCTGCTTAATCGCCACACATTAAAAAAGCCTCAACTCACTCCCGCAGTTCCCGCCGTAATTCGTTGGAACTAACACGCTACCTGGTATAAATCTCAGCGAACTCGCACTCAGTACTTTTATCTACTCGCAAACTCAACAACAAAAGAAAAAATTCCACAGGAAAGCTCCCAATGGTTTAGTCATAATTGTATTAGTAAAATGTCTACTTTAGTTCAATGGACGAAAAGTATTGAATTTTTTTGAATACATGTTTTATTTAAAATCGTTAATTTTAATTGCAAACCATCTCGCGGCACGCGCTCTCTCATTCGAATGTAGTAGCAGTCCATCGGGGACGTCTAATCGCCGATCTACCGGCGGTAATATGTATTATTAGCATTAAGGATCACTCACAGAGGAAGCAAAACAAAGGAAAAAAAACTTAATCAACTATTGGCTCAAGACTAAACTGCAAAACTGAGATATTTTTGACCCACATATTTCACGCTCAATAATGTTACTTGTACTAATAGCCAAAATAAATTATAAAATTTAAACTAGTGTCAGCTACTTACTTACTGTTGGAAATAGTCACATTTGAAGGAAACAAAATTGATGAATGGCTGAAAAAAGAAACTATCAACGATTCGACGACGATGTAAATAAGCGTACGTAGCTGTGTAATCTCGCCAATACAGACGGACACAGATTAAATGTTGTTATCATTGTTATCATTATCGCCGTTGATTATTAGTGCTCCAGGTTCTGGAGTCCAGGTCCAGTCCGGAAGCCCCAAGGCAGCCCGAAAGTCGCGCTAGTGTAAACGAGGAAAGAAAATTGACTCTTCGGTAAGGCAAATTATTTATTTGAAGACGAATGACGTACTGTGAATAAAACAAAATGAAACAAATATAAATTATTATAACATATAGAATAACCACTGCAGGCAAACACTTGTTCTCCGATTTCCGAAATTTTCTTTGACTGCACTCTTTTGCATACTGCTACTGTAACCATACTGCTCGCTGTACCCCTGGTCGTTGTTTCTACCTGATTTAAAGCAAACTTCATTTTTACAGGGCAATTGTTTGGCATTCTTGAAACATTTGCTGTCCACCATATCCGTCCACCCGTAGTCACCTTTTAAGTAACGGATGCGCCCTAGAGTTGCACAAGCACATGGTCGATCTTCCGCCTCCATATTCCATTCAGCGTATAGTATACGCCGCCGCAAGTCGTTTAAATCTTTTTCATCTTTCTAAAACTTCAAGCACTCGCAGAATTGAAGATCCTCTTCGAGCATTGTCCACGTTTCACGCCCATTCGATTGTAATAGTTGTTTGTTAAGACCATAGTAAGTACGAGAACGGTGATCGCACGACAGATAATAATCGAAAGGTTATTTCCAGTTTTCGGTTACCTCATGATCGTCCGTCAAAATATTACCTTTTTTAACCCGACACATTTCGAATCGCAGCACAAAAAATTAATAATCTTATAGCGAAGAAAATGAACGAAAAGCTGATCAAGAATCAGGAAGTGGCCTACAATGTACGCGGATTAATTTATCATCCTAAACAGTATACGATTGAGGCTGCAAAGCATGAATGAATCGGAATACCTTCGTTAAAGCAAACAAATCAAACCACAACCAGCTTCGAAGACTTCGTGTGTGGGCAAAGGATAGCCTGGGTTTTAGCCGCATTGAGCGCAAGTCTACAGCTCGTAAAATATTCCGCCAAAGCATCCAGACCTCTCTAAAGTTTGCATGTGAGGGCGTGTTTCAACTAAATTGGAATTCGGAAGAAGCGACAAACGATTTTTCTTGTGTACCGTACATTACACCTAGTGTCGGAAGTAATGCACTGTATAGCGCGTCTCATTTGCAATACAGCGCACTACATCCGGGAGAAAAATCGATTGTCGCTATTTAGTCGAGAAATTCGGTTTTCAACTGAAGCCATAATATGTTATACAGAATGGGTCCTAGGATACTTCCTTGAGACACATCTGCAGGGATGTTAAACTTGTGCGAACAGACAGTATTCAGAGATACCCGGAACACTGTGCCAGATAGATAGTTTCTGATTATGTTGATAAGATACATCGGAAAATTGTATCGACGTAGCTTGAACACCAACCCGTCGTGCCACACATTGTCGCATGCCTTTCGATTTCCAAGAGCGTCATTGCTGTCGTCTTGGATACCGAATCGTTCCGCTGGAATATGTTGGTAACTCGATGGAGTTCATGGATAGTAGACATTTGTACCCTCCTAAGCTTTCTAGACAAGCTGGGGGTGAAAAGGAACTCCCTAGGTCTGTGAATCGTGCGAGGTTTTTTTATAATATCAACCTCCAGTACTTTTGCGCCATCCACTAGAAAGTGGATGTACCGGAAGCGTTTTAAAGCCCGGACTCGCTTCTCAGGGGAGGATCACCTGAGACCCACAGAGTATGGCGTCTCTTTAATCCACTGCATTGTTTAAAGGAAAATAGAGGTATTTCGCGGATTTCGTAACACTGAATCCAGTATGCACAGCTCAGAGTTAGTTCCACAAAATATCGCAATAGTAAAAAGGGGCTTACCAAATGAATCGTCCTCCGGCTGGCATCCACCTCGTTACCTAAGTCTCCGCGGTTTGGTAAAACGGCTGGTCCGTTTACTTTTCCGCACACTCGATCGTTCTTGGTCACCGCACCACTCGCGTAGTGTAATCGGAATCGCAAAAAGGCCCGATTTGGTTTACTGCCGAACCTTCGAATCTTTAGGAATGGATCTTATGAGGCTTTATGGCTCTAAGCACTTATTCTTCAATATCACCACCGAATTAAACCAAAGATCGACCGTACAGCTCAACGACGAAATGGATAAGAGCTCGCAAACTTTCTTTGGCGCATCCAAGAAACTTCCCAGCCATTTTGACGTAGGACTACGTCTTACGGCAAGTTTTGAGATAGGGTGTCATTCCAAAAAATCGAAAAATGCGAGCGTCACGAAAAATGATAGGTTTTGAGCGCTAATAGCTCTGCGGTTTTCCGATCGATTTTCAATATTCTTACACCAATCGATCGGAAAATCTTCTAAGAATTGACCCAAATGAAGAAAAGTATGGATTCTGGATGTCGAACTATTGAAAAATTGAAAATAATGAACCTATGGTTTACCAGAATTCTCGCTTCGTGATTGGTTGGAAGATTCTTTGCGATGATCTTAACCTATACCGTGGACCCCCGTTCGTTTGATCGTTTTTAATCTGAACACTTTTTAATTTGAACCCCGCTGGTTTGCACGATGTGCAAATTAAAAATGTTTCAAATGTCATTCTCAATACGGCATCATTTGTCTTCGCAGACAATGCACATAAACACGATTTGTTTGTACTGATCTAGCGTGTTTAATCCTAGTTAAATCAGTTTCACATTTCGTTTCCCGACTATTACGATAGAAAACCGATCGGAGTATAACATATTCGCTGTTTGCAACTACCAACTAAACGAGACTAAATCAAACCACCAAAACAATAACAAAGAGCAGGGCGGCCAGTTCAGTCAAGTTTCAGCATATTTAGGGTTGCTAGTTGTTCAAATTAAAAACGAACCCCGTTAGTTTGCATGAGGAATCGTTCAAACGAACGGGGGTCCACTGTACCAATTTGATATCTGTGCTTGGGAAGCAAGTCAAAACAAGTGACAGTTTCCTCATTTCAACAAGATTTCTTAACACCGCGGTTAAACCTATACCATTTTGATGTCCTTGCTTGGGAAGTACGCCAGAAAGAGTGACAAAGCCCCCTCGTGCCAACAGATTTCTTACGAACGCGATCAAACCTAGTCCAATTTGATGTCTGTGTTAGGGAAGTGTACCAGAAAATATGACACAAGTTCGTTGTCCCAACAGATCGCAAATTCTTTACTTGCGAGACGATTAAATCAAGGCGAATTTGATATATGTGTTGGAAAAATGTGCTACAGCTGTGGTGTTCAGTTATAATACGACTCTGTATGAATACGCATGCTTGCCATTTCATTAGAAGTGTAGTGAAAAGATGTGCTGTTGATAAAATAGGATTGAATTGGTAAAATCCCTTCAACGTGGGGAACCAAGGGTAATAAAAACAATCTTTAATTTCAGTAAGGTAGCAGAAAAGCACTAGTTTGTGTTCTTGATTCTGTTAAATTGTTTTCAAATGCACAATCTTTTGAGAATTGAACGTATGCAATGTTACTACTTTGATAAATGTTACATACAACGCATGTAGCATGTATATATGTTGCATAAAGCAAGTATACATGAAGAATCGAATGATTACAAGCATGAATACATGCTACTATCACTACAAAGAGACTTACGTAGTCCTGCGTCACCTATATATGCGGTCGTGTCTTGTACACAACAACACAACCCCTCTGATTTTTTCCGTTGCAAAGGTGTTTGTGATCGAGGCGGACGGCTTACAGCATTAATTAATAATCCCGCCACCCCGTAGAGTAGGATTTCGTTTCACTTGGTCATTTCTCTTTACTAAGCCGTTTTCGGTAGACCGTTACCCTGAGACTAAAGTGCATACTTTCATACAATGTTTCGAGAATCCGTTAAATTCCTCCATTACTTACTTTAAAAATAAAAGCGAACCGCGACACATTCCCTTACGGAACCCAAACTGCTCCTCCAGGAAGACACCATTCTCAACGGCGAACGGAAAAATCCAGCTTTGGATTGACTTCTCAAACAGCTTGGAGAGGGCAGAGAGCAAGCTGATGCACCGATAGCTCTTGAAAACAGCAGGATCTTTCTCCAATTTAGCACTGGGACCACTTTAGCTAATTTTCACATTGAACGAAAGTAGCCAAGCTCCCAGCACCGGTTGAACTGGTTTGCTACAAAAGTAAATGAACCGTAGCTCAAGTTCTGGAGTTTGATGATAGATGTACTATCGAAACCGGGGGTCTCATAATCTCGTCAGCGGTGATTTTTTTCGTCCAGGGCCAAAATCACGTCTAACTGGGAAGACTACAGAGCTTCCCTCACCAAATACAACGCTGAGCTACGCAAAGCCAAAAGGAAATCACGAGTTAAATTTTGCGAAAGCATTCAAACTCTGCCAGAGGCTACGCGTCTGCAATGGTCTAGGGCAATTGAAAAAAGAGGATGGGAGTCTCACTGTTACCACCAAGGAAACTCTGGAAGTTCTGATGAACACGCACTTCCCTGGTTCGACAGTGACCACTGGGCAAAACATAGGCGGGCAACAGTGGAATGGGTCATTACACAATGTGCCAAATGATTCGGTTCTACTTGCACGCCGATTGTTTACGGAGGCCTCGATCAATTGGGCACTCAGCTCTTTTGAACCAATGAAATCTCCAGGTCCGGATGGTATTCTACCCATTTTCTTACAAAAAACGGACAGTGTTATAATGTCCGAGCTCATCAACCTCTTTCGAGCCAGTTTCACTTTGGGGTATATCCCAGAGAATTGGCGGAAAGTAAGGGTGGTGTTCATACCTAAGGCTGGCAAAAAAACAAAACCATGCCTAAGGTTTTCAGACCGATAAGTCTGACTTCAACGCTTCTTAAGCTGATGGAGAAAATCACGGATAACTGTATCCGCAATGAGTTTTTAAAAAACTCTCCGTTACATGTAAATCAACATGCATACCAACACGGTAAATCTACGGAAACCGCACTGCACTGCTTAGTGACGTTAATTGAGAAATCGCTCAAATATCAAGAGACGGCACTTTGTGCTTTTCTTGATATTGAAGGCGCTTTCGATAACACGTCCTTTGCATCAATTAATACGGCTCTCTGTCAAAAGAGAATCGACCACACTACAATGAGCTGGATTCAAGCAATGCTCTCGAGCAGACAAATTACAGCATCTTTGGGAGATGCGTCGGTCACGATTTCGGTCATCAAAGGATGTCCACAGGGAGGAGTTCTCTCCCCCCTGCTCTGGTCACTGGTGGCCGACGCATTCCTTCACAAGCTATCACAGCTTGGTTATGAGACCATTGCTTACGCCGACGACGTTGTACTTATCGTCAGAGGAAAGTTTGACGCAGTACTGTCAAGTCGCTTGCAAGGAGCTCTAAACACCACCATGTTATGGTGCTCACAAGAGGGACTTAATGTAAATCCCACTAAAACAGTCGTTATACCATTCACTAGGCGAAGGAAACACACCATTACTCCGCCTATACTGAATGGTGTCAGACTGGGCTTCAATAATGAAGTCAAACACCTCGGAATAATTCTCGATAAAAAACTGAACGGGGCTGCCCACCTAGATTATGCTGTTAAGAAAGCAACTTCGGCTATCTGGGCATGCAGGTCACTGTTTGGCAAAACCTGGGGATTGAAACCTCAACTAGCCTTCTGGTCATATACTACTATTGCACGGCCTAGGATAACCTATGCTGCAGTCGTATGGTGGCCAAAGGTGAATGAGGTGACAGCCCAAGCCAAACTAAACAAAGTTCAGCGCCTGGTCTGTCTTACAGTTACCAGTGCCATGCGTACAACACCTACTGCAGCCATGGAGGCAATGCTATGCTTACTGCCTTTGCATCTTCATGTGAAGAAGGAAGCAGAGCTCGGCGCACTACGGTTGCAAAGGAGTAAAACCATACTCGAAGGTGACCAAATCGGTCATCTTCGCATACTTCGGGAATTCAATCTGACACCCTTAGTAACTTCAGTCTCTGACTGCATGGAAGCCAGGCCCAATATGGACGTTCCATATGAGGTGATTGAAACAGATCGCTCAATGTGGAATAATGGAGGGCCAGATCTTCCATCTGGAACTATCTGTTTTTTTTACAGATGGTTAAAAAATGGGGGCCTGCACAGGCTCCGGAGTCTACGGACCCGGCATCAGGGAAACTATCTCATTAGGAAAGTGGCCCACCGTTTTTCAAGCAGAAGTATATGCCATATACATCTGTGCGACAATATGCTTGAAACGAAAGTACAGGCATGCGAAAATCGGTATCTTCACGGACAGCCAAGCAGCACTACTGGCTCTCAAGTCCGCCAAATGCGTGTCCAAATTAGTTTGGGAGTGCAGCACAGCATTGAGGGAACTCTCCCGCCAAAACAAAGTTTTATTACTTTGGGTGCCCGGTCACTGCGGAATCGAGGGCAATGAATTTGCTGACAACCTAGCAAGACAAGGATCAGCTCAGCAATTTATTGGTCCTGAACCGTTTCTGAGCACCTCCACATCCGCCGTGAAAGGCGAACTGATGACATGGGAAATGCTAGAAATAGCATCCCGTTGGAATCAAACACAGGGTTGTAGACAAGCTAAACAGTTTATCTACCCAAACCCTGCAGTAGCTAAAAAACTACTCCATTTAACTCGTAGTGAACTACGCACGATCACGGGACTCCTAACAGGACACAGCCCCGCTCTTTATCATTTAAAGAATATCGGCAAGGTATCATCTGACACCTGCCGCTTTTGTAACTCTGAACCTGAAAGTTCAGCGCATCTGCTCTGCTATTGCGGAGCTCTTGCATTGTCAAGGCACAACTTCTTAGGAGGTTTCCTTCTTACTCCATATCAGGTATGGAGCCTAAATCCCAAAATGGTCATTGGCTTTATAAACCATGTAGTACCGAATTGGGGCACAGGATTACAACTATTCCGCTCAACTCCATCAATGGGTATGAGCGATCCGTAAACTGTGTACAGCAATCAGGGCCTGCCACAAAAGACGATCATTAAGACTGTCGCAGTGGCCTTTTAACCCAATGCCCTTTTGGCATACAAAAAAAAGCTGGGGTAAAGCTGCTCAGTAAAGGTTTTACATGAATGGTTAATGGTGATAGCTTCCGAGATGAGTTGGACGAGCTCTCCGTCGTAAGAGGGGCACCGGGGGCGCACCGGAGGCGACACCGGCATACGAAAGCCCAGGCGCGGTGGTAGAACCTAGATCTGATAGGGTAGCTGCAGAAGTTGAAGGCCGTTTGATGAGCTGTTAGATTCGTGGGTGCGATTCGTTGACTGTGGCTTCAGCCCAATGCTCTCAAGTTTGGTTTTCACGTTTTCTACCTCGATTGGCGGCCCTCCTCGTAGAACCACCTACAGTGGCTTCGCCGACGGGCTGTCGTGCGTGTAGTGCGGTGCTTGGGTGTCAAAACGAACTTTTTTTACCTACTCGAATTGTTGCAGGCTAGAGCACATGATTTTTATACCCACGTGCACAGCTGGAGGCGCGGTCGCTGGTATACTTGAACCAGCACGGCCTAAAGCTTGATGATATCTTTGATAGGTGTCAAGAGCGGAAAGACGCGCTCTTTTTATGACGGTATCACCGCTACCGATATCCTACGGAAGGACTGCAAATTTATTGCTATCAAGGAGCCGGGCATGAGTTTTTGCAAGTGTGTATTTAGCTATTGCTACGGCCATCGCTCTCGCTCGTCATTGCAAGCCGCGTGGTCGATACCGAATGCTCACGAGAGCCCTTTTACTCGCGTGAGAAGCGAGGGCGAAGAAGAAGTGAAGCAAAATCTACAGCCAAACATCCGTCTCACGTTCGTGGGCTGTTGACAGCTCACAACCTGATGGTTTCGTGAGCGGGCTGCGCAGAACAACTCTACGATGTTGTGTGGTCGCGAGTGTCGGTAGCAGAAAGTATACACAAAGCAATAGCGGTTGTTTGACGTACGCTTGCGTCAGTCGAGCAAACGGTGGATTCTATGCTTCTCGTGATACGCGCCGGCATCGTTTGATTCTCGCTCGAAGGTTCAACCGAAATGGCGTCGAGGGTAACCTGAGTTTACATCATCAACTTTTACCGGTTATACCCCCTTTGTTTTCATATAAGTTTTTTATCCTGTGGGTAATTGCAGTAAACTATTGGGAAATAATTTAACTAGAGTTTATTTCTAATTCCCGTCGTAGTAAGGAAAGCCACTCTAATTTTCATCATTTCTTAGGTGGATTTAATGAATACTCCAAAATTTTAAAATTAAAATAAAAATTAAAACGATTAGTCGACATTGTCTTCTTCGTCGCACGAAAAAACGTAGTAAATTTGGCTGGTAGGACTTCTTTAATGATAAAAAGCATTAAAATAGTTCTCAGGTCACTTTGATTGATCGCGTACGATAGACAACAAACTGAAATATTAGGGAATAACTAGTTTTGCATTGTGTGTCATAAAAATGCTGATATTTTTATTAATTTACTAATTTTAACAGCAACATACCCTACTTCCCATTAACTTGAACAATCAGCTCGAAGGAATTTGCAGTTCCATCTAGCTTTCGTTCGATTTTGGGAAACGTAATCAGAACGTCTGAAGGATTTGTATAGATAAACACATCGTGGCATTACATCGAAGGTCCTTTTGATCAATAAGCACATGTTTGTTGAGTTTTGTAAAGCATCATGTTGGAAGGCAGTTTCAATACTTCTCCTTTATGTAGGTTTATGACTGCTAGCTCGAGTCCCGATCCTATTTCACCTTGTTCACTCTTTTTATAGGAATGCTCATCAACGCTCTACCTATCTATGGAAGGCATCTGCACTGAATCATCTCAGTTTGAAATATTCCGCCCACTATTATCACAGTAACAATAGTGGCAGTAGCTGAGCGGAATGGAGATAAGGACGCCACGGGTACAGGACCAAATCCACCCCCGGCTGGCGCTAAAAGATGAGCACGCGCATGCCGGGCAGCTGCAGCAACATCAACCAATTGGAGCAACGAACCCGCACGAGACATGGAAGGACCACAGCGCACAGCAAAGGGAATGAAATCAGAGATCTCCACTGCCGATGGTCACCAGGACAGGTTCTCGTCAACAGTCCGGGTATCGTTGGCTAAGCTACGTCGCAAACAGCCTCTGACGCAAAAAGTTTCGCAGGCGTGCAGCAATACAGATTTAACGTTTGAGTTAAAAATTCAGATTTCGGTATGTAGAGTGATCTGGTTTAAGCGCCAAATGTTTAGCAGACCTGCAAAGGCACCGTTGACCACCGCTCGCGTAATTATTTTAACTATTTTATCTCGTTACAGCAAACCAAATGCTCTCTACTCTATTATTTCACTTTCTATCTCCAACTATCGTCTATGTCATGTATCTGAAACTAGTGGGACCGATTAGTCTGAGCGTGCCAGTGGAAGAAGCCGGTGCATTATACAGTCTGGTGCATATCCAAGTAACAAAACTTGGTAGAACACGAGAGAACCCTTATGGCTTATATAAAATTGAGACGTGATCATACTTGCAATGTCACTTCGGATAACGGTTAGGCTTGGTAGGTTCTCACCCAACATATGCGTGCATAAGTAGATAGGCAGAAAGTATTCTGCCAGGGTGAGGACTGATAAATTACAATCACAACACGTGTTTGTTTAAACTTTAAATGCTTATATTCTATAAGCAATGTTCTCTATTATTTAGAACAGCTTCTTTAAAGAAACTGACTAAAGAAGTGAAAGAAGTCGGAACCAAGTGCGCATGAATCTCGATGAAACCTTCTGAATCTTTTGTTCGAAAACTTGCGGAGTATCAGTCGATGAACGCGGTAGAACGCGGTAGCAAGCACGACAATAAATATCATCACTAAATCGATCCGAGCTGCCTAACGAAAACACCAGGCAATCAAATTAAAATCGTACAGTACAGTTGAAATCGCCTAAATGTTGAACTTGAAAAAATATTGTTAAAACTTTTTCTAGCAACTTTGAACAGAGTCACGCACAGCAATCATCGTTGAGCAAATTAGATTTAACGATGACGGGCGGCCGCGAGTGACTGAGCTCCGATGTCATTTCTTTAGTCAGTTTCTTTAAGATGTCTTCTGAGATTTTACGCCCCTTCCATGTCCCCTTTCTAAAGCCTGGAAATGCTACTACATATTTGGTAGCTGTCTATAAACTACGTACTTATTATTGATTGTTGTAGACCCCCCGAGTAGTTTTCGTCCATACGTTTTATTATAATTTGTAAGGTGCGTTGTTTTTGGTCGTCCCCCGACTTCTAATAGCCCACGCGGTTCATGGTCGGCCCCATACGTACTAATTCATATTGTTCTACATGTGTATTGTTCATAGATACGTTACTGTTTATTTATTAGGTATTTAGCTTAACTTTATGGTTTTGGCACAATGTCAAACCCCCAAGAAGGGATGAAATTGTGCCAAAGTTCAAGCAATTAAAATATTATTAATGTTCATTGTAACTAAACCATCTTTCTGGTAGTTGTTAATTAAACATTGAAGTATATATTGACAG
The DNA here is from genome assembly GCF_943734655.1 of Sabethes cyaneus. Lineage (NCBI taxonomy): Eukaryota > Metazoa > Arthropoda > Insecta > Diptera > Culicidae > Sabethes > Sabethes cyaneus. The sequence continues at coordinate 228,521,698 of NC_071354.1, forward strand.
ACTTTGAATCAACGTAATCGCGAAATTGTGTGTATAACAAGCTAAAGAACAAAAACATATGCTTTTTTGGCCCAATCTCACCCCGGCAGACGGTTACATATAAAAAACATAAACACAGTGAATGTTTCTGCAAACCAATGTGTCAAAAATTTAGGCAGAGAAAATAAACTCTCCTTTTTCATCCGCTTTAATTCACAATTATTTAGATATCACTAAATTATTCGCTAAAGATTAAATCTATACAATAGATAACTCACTAAAAATAATTAAGCTTCTAAAAATCAAAAGCTGATATGAAATAATAATATGTAACAACATACCGAAGCTCTCATTGACTAGAGAGAATTATGATAGATTTTCCAAACGATCAGACCGATCTACGGTCACTGAATGTTTGCGCTATTTACAATCACTTATCCACGCTGCTACCAGTTGCGGCACGCCGCAACATCTGTCAATCATCCAGCAGATTGATGGTGCGCGTTTGGAAACGAATTCGATTAGTGTTCTTAACGGGACCATCCAGCAGCAGATTAGTTGCAACTCCACCTTCTCTTCCTTCCAGCTGGCTCCAGATGGACTTCAGTTTGTCCTTTGTTTTCTCAGTCTTTTTGGGAGTTTTCCTAAAAGATTGTGATTGATCCAATTAGTATTCTGTTTAAACCCAGAAAAAGTTTAAAACATACTTTTTATCAACCTTAATAGGGGCACAGCCCCGCTTCTGTTCCTGCATTTGTTCAAGAATTTTACTGAAAATAGAAAATTTACTCGTTATACGTAAATCTGCATATAACAATCAAATGAGGCATACTTCCGATAGTTCTTTGGCAGTGACCGAGGTTTCGGTGCAGCGCAGTAATTGTTCGGATCCTCCGGGTGATAACCGTAATCTTCACCGCGTAACCAGTTTTCATACTGTTCCGGCTGAAATCTTCTCACGAAAGTTTCCATCGCAATTTTTACCATGTCAGGTCGACAGTTGCAAACGGAAGCTCGCTTCCCGTATTCAATCCATCGTTCCGTGGCAAAATTGGTCGATTCAGCACAGTTGAAACCATGATTAAACCCAGCATGATAGCCGTACGGGAAAGTTATCATTATCTCGCCTGGCTGTTGTGTAATTTTGTTAAAAGGAATTCCATTCTGTTTTAAAACCTGGGTACTAATCAGGGTCATTTTGTGCCTCAGAAATGCTTTGCACTCCTGATAGTTGGCCGGAAAAAATCGTTCGGCCAATTTTTCCAGTTTCTTTCCATGTTCCGGTGGAATCGCGTACCAAGTTTTTGGAGCTCCAAAATGCAAGAAATTTATCGAATACAGATCCATATCCTCCGTGTGCCAAGCAAATGTGGTCTTCCACATTCCAAAATACAAATAGGCCGTATTGACACCGGCGATGGAAATGTTATAATCCGCATTAACGTAATCCAAAATAGTTCCCAACCGATTGATGTTCCAAACCTTGACGTCCGAGTCGGTTAAGCTTCCGGGAACATCGGCCCCATAGGTAGGGGCAACGTAGGTTACATTTTTCCAAAACTTTTTCTCCAGATCTTCGTAGTCAAAGTGCCTGGGAGTAGCGTGCCGTTCCAGGAGAGTTTTCTTGTAAAACTCCTGCACCGTCAACGAGCGTTTCTGAATGTTCAGCTGCTGATAGAGCCCTTGCATTCCGGAAACCACCTGCGAAATGGGCGTCCGAATGGTAACGTTTATGTTCTTCACGTCGTAGCCCTGCTTGCGGGGAACCCATTCCGGCGGTGGGATGACCTGTAGAATATATGAGATTTGTTTCAAAATTGTGAATGAATCCAATTGGATTGAATTGAACACGATTTCCTGAAGCGATCAGCGGTCAGTGGAAAAAAAATCGTAAACAAACCTTCACCAAACCAGCTTTATGGGCTCCTTTCGATTCCATGTAGTTGATATAAGCGGGGAAATCCTGGAACTCCTCCCACGTTGGTCGAAATACCATTATTCTTGGTATATCCATTGCGGAACCTAATAAAATCCTCTGGATTTTCCGGATGTACGAGAAAACAGCGGAAATATGAACCTTTTTCCTTTAATGACTTTTTTGACAGTTCATCATCAGTGTTGGCCGTGTTGGCAGTCTTACAGAAGTCCATCCTCCTGTCACGTCACCAGAATTGGAGATAGATTTCGGTAACATCAGTATGCACTGAAACGAAAACCATAGAATCCTGCATCATTTTATTGAGAACGCTTATTTTCGAAATTATCAATTGAAAACTATTTAAATGTACTATCACAAACTATTTAAATGTACTATCACAAACTATATAGTTTGTGGTACTATTCTGTGTAGGAAATACTATATTAGATGGTAAACATAAGATGACAAACATGCATTTTTCGGCTACAAATATTTTTATTTGACTTTTAAGCTTACTATTGCCAATATAACGCACACGCTTAAAAAAGCACCGAATTTGGTAAAATTTTGCAGTGCTCAAGGAAAGGCTTATTGATGCATCGCAGGGTACAGATGCTGATGTATAGATTACCAGAAACGACAAGACACTGTTAATTAAATATTCCTTCAAATTGCCCTGCCAAAAATTCAGGACTCAAAAAATTATCACATAACAAATTCAAAGTGGCGCAAGTAAAAAATTGTTTTTTCGTGGCTAATTTGAGTTTAAGGGCCCCAAAAGCATACGAACAAGTTGTACAGTGGACCCCCGTTCGTTTGAACGATTCCTCATGCAAACTAACGGGGTTAGTTTTTAATTTGAACAACTAGTAACCCTAAATATGCTGAAGTTTGTGTGAACTGGCTGCCCTGCTCTTTGTTATTGTTTTGGTGGTTTGATTCAGTTGGCAGTTGCAAGCAGCGAATATTTCATTTTCCGATCGGATTTATACCATAACCGTTGGGAAAACGCAATGTGAAACAGATTATACACGCTAGATCAGTACAAACCAATCGTGTTTATGTGTATTGTCCGCATTAGCAAATGATGTCATATTGAGAATGACATTTGACCATTTTTAGTTTGCACGTCGTGCAAACCAACGGGGTTCAAATTAATAAGTGTTCAGATTAAAAACGGTCAAACGTGTTGAGAAGAACAATGACCCACCTTGCAGTTATATATACTTTGTTCTCATATTCAGTTCACCGCTCATGTGCGGCTCACTTGCTGTCAGAAGACAAAACACATTGTTATGTGCGTTATACCGTTTCCGTTATCAATCCAATAAAAGTTACTTTTCCAAGTAGTCGCGTGTTTTAATAATCCAATCCGTACGCTGTGTTTTTCCACTGTCCGACCGTCCTCTGCCGTCAGGTTTCGGGTCCAGCTGGATGGATTATTTGTTTTTCCACTCAGAGAGTGAAGTTTTAAAAGTTTATCGCGAAGGTTTCGTGCGCGCAAGAAGATCGAAATTTGCTTCGTAAGAGTACCCTTTTGTTCGTCGCGGTTGACCCGCGTTTCACCATTTCAAAGCTCAACGGTACGAACTGGCAAACATGGAAAATTCGCCTCGAGAATCTGTTAGCTCGAGAAGATTTGTGGTACACAATTACCAACGAAATCCCTGAAGAGAAAACCGAAAAGTGGAAAAGTGCAGCCCGAAAGGCAAAAGCAACGCTATTTCTTTTGCTGGAAGATAACCAGTTGCATACCGTTAAGAATAGCGTTCATGCTCGTGATGCCTTTTTGGCTTTAAAAGCATACCACCAGAAAACCACCAGATCAGTTCGTGTTTCCCTGCTGAAGAAACTGTGCGCGACAAATTTACCGGAAAATGGTGATTTAGATAGGCATTTGTTGGAGATGGATGAACTGTTTGATAGGTTAGACTGTGCGGGTACCGAGTTAGACAAAGACATGAAAGTCTGTATGCTTTTGCGTAGCCTACCGCCCTCGTTTGATACTTTGGTTACGGCTCTCGATAGTCGGCCGGATGACGAAATTACCATGGATGTTGTGAAATCGAAGGTGGTGGATGATTATACTCGGCGACTTGAACGTGAAAACAGTGTTCCCAAAACGGAAAAACGCTCTGCAGAAAATTATCGAAAAGAAAAGCGTGTGTGCCACTTTTGTAAGAAGCCTGGCCACATACGACGTAACTGTAGAAAGTTTATGGCATCGAAGAAGGAAACTGAAAGTGTTTCGTATTCGCGAAAAGAAGAACAAGTGAAAGCAAAAGCTGCACACGGTGAAAAAGGTGTCGCGTTTACCGTCGCTAATGAAAATATGTGCTGGATTATCGATAGTGGAGCAAGTGCTCATATGACGAACGACCATTCGTTTTTTACGTCGCTTAAAGAGTCCGCTGGCGGATGGATCACTATGGCGGACGGGAAGAAGTCGCAGATCCAAGGTGAAGGAAGTGGTGTTCTTTACGGCCTCGACGGAGAAGAGAATATAATGAAGATCGATATCAGTGAAGTGAAATTTGTGCCTGGTTTGTCCTCAAGTTTAATTTCAGTCTCGAAATTGGCGCAGAAGAAATTAAAGGTGCATTTTGACGATAGAAGTTGCCAGATTATTGATCAAAATGGTATCGTGGTAGCGACTGGCGACCGTTGCGGCGGGTTGTATCGCCTGAGAGTAGTAGAGTCTTCCTTGAAGGCTACCGTCAAGCAGCACACTGCTAACTGTCAGCATGTATGGCATCGACGTTTGGGCCATCGCGATTGGGCAGCTGCTCAGTGTATTGTTAAAGAGAACCTCGCATCTGGAATGAAGGTAAGCGATTGTGGTTTGAGACTTGAATGTGAATGTTGTTTAGCTGGGAAATTATCCCGACCACCCTTCCCTGAAGTAAACGAACGGAAATCGACTGCAATTCTCGACATCGTGCACACAGACCTGTGTGGCCCGATGAAGAATGTTACTCCAAGCGGTAATCGATTTGTTATGAATATAATCGATGATTATAGTCGATTCACGGTAACGTACCTGCTGAAACACAAGAGTGAAGCGGTAGCAAATATTAAGGACTACGTTCGGTGGGTGTATAATTTGCACGGTAAGAAACCGAAAGTTATTCGTTCGGACGGCGGAGGCGAATTTAACAATGTCGAGCTCCGACGCTTTTACCGTGAAGAAGGTATAAAACCACAGTTTACGACCCCTTACTCACCACAACAGAACGGCGTGGCTGAGCGCAAGAATAGGTCACTTACCGAGATGGCAACATGTATGTTGATAGATGCTGGCCTTGAAAAGCGTTTCTGGGGAGAAGCCATGCTTACCGCTACTTATTTGCAAAACCGCTTACCGTCAAGGTCCGTTCAGAAAACACCATATGAACTATGGTGGAAGCGTGTGCCGGATTTGAGTCACCTGAAGGTTTTTGGAAGTGAAGCATACGTATTAGTTCCAGCAGTGAAGCGATCTAAACTGGAAGAAAAAGCCCGGAAACTTACTTTCGTAGGTTACTCAATAGAGCACAAAGGCTATCGCTTTGTGGATCGTCTGACGAATCGAATAACAGTGAGCAGAGATGCCAGATTCATTGAACATGGCAATGGAAGTGGTTCGGTAGAATATCCTGCGACCTCATCTGGTTCAAATGATGAAGACGATATCAAATTGTTGCCGTTTAAAGAGGAGCCCGCTACGGATTGCGAAGTTGATTCTGACGATGACGAATACCATGAAGTTGCTGATCATGATGATACTGCGGAAATTGTACGACGATCGGATCGCCCTAACCGCGGAATATCGCCTAAGCATTTCGATGATTTTGTTTTGGATTACGCCGTAGGTATTGCGGCCTGCGCAGTTGAAGAGCCTTCGGATTACCGCGAAGCAATGAAAGCATCGGAGTGGCGAAGTGCGATGGAGGATGAGCTGGCTTCCCATCAGCGTAATGGAACCTGGGAGCTAGTTCCTACACCTCAAGGACGTAAGATAGTAGGTTCAAAATGGGTGTTTAAGATCAAGCGTAATGAACAGGATCAAGTAGTAAAATTTAAAGCCAGGGTTGTCGCTCAGGGATATACGCAACAGTATGGAGTTGATTACGATCAAGTATTTGCTCCGGTAACACGTCAAGCAACTTTACGAGCGTTTCTCGCAGTAGCTTCAAAGGAAAATATGGTTGTGCGACATCTAGATGTAAAGACAGCGTATCTTTACGGGATATTGGACGAAGAAATTTTCATGCGTCAACCACCTGGATGGGCTGTGCGTGGCCAGGAGGAGTATGTTTGTCGGCTACATCGCAGCATTTATGGTTTGCGACAGTCAGCACGCTGCTGGTACATGAGACTGAACGAAGTTTTAACTGAGCTGGGATTCAAACCTGCGAGCGCTGATCCGTGTCTGTTCATACGAACCATTGGCCAAATCAAAGTGTTTCTACTCGTGTATGTCGACGATATGCTGATTGGATCAACTAGTGAACGAGAAGTGTTACGATTGATTGATTCGCTGAAAGCAAAATTCGAGCTCACGTGTCTTGGTGATGTTCGACATTTCTTAGGAATAGACATACAGCGGGAGGAAGGAGTTTATAAAATACGATTGAAAAACTACATCGAGAAGCTGATTGCTAACCACGGAATGGAACAGGCCAAGACAGCGAAATCACCAATGGAACCTGGATTTATGAAAGATGATAACTCGAGTGCAGTGCTTGAAGATGCGACCAAATATCGAAGTCTTGTAGGAGGTTTGTTATATCTTGCAGTGAATACTAGGCCAGATATCGCGGCGTGTACAGCAATTCTCGGTCGCAAGTTCAGTGATCCGAGGGAGGCTGACTGGACAGCAGCAAAGCGGGTGCTTAGATACCTGAAGAAAACAGCAGATTACAGCCTACGACTAGGAGGAGATTCAGAGCAGTTGCTTGTCGGATATTCGGATTCCGACTGGGCCGGAGATGTTTGCAGCCGAAAATCGACATCGGGTTTCGTGTTTTTCTTCTTTGGTTTCGTGGGCTAGTCGTCGTCAAACGTCCATCGCTCTGTCATCTATGGAGGCGGAGTATTTGGCGCTGAGTGAGGCGTGCCAAGAGACCTTATGGTTGAGGCAGCTGCTTTACGACTTTGATCAGGAGCAAAAGGGTCCTACGGTTGTGAACGAGGATAACCAAGGGTGCATCGCGTTTGTTCAGACGGAACGCTGCAACCGGCGATCGAAACATATCGACACTCGTGAGAAATTTGTTAAAGATTTGTGTGATAAGAAGGTGATCGAATTACATTACTGTTCTACTGATTTAATGATTGCAGATGTCATGACCAAACCTCTAGGACCAAATAAGCACCAACAATTCTGTGTAATGATGGGTCTTAGTGATTAATCGGTAGGTCATTGAGGAGGAGTGTTGAGAAGAACAATGACCCACCTTGCAGTTATATATACTTTGTTCTCATATTCAGTTCACCGCTCATGTGCGGCTCACTTGCTGTCAGAAGACAAAACACATTGTTATGTGCGTTATACCGTTTCCGTTATCAATCCAATAAAAGTTACTTTTCCAAGTAGTCGCGTGTTTTAATAATCCAATCCGTACGCTGTGTTTTTCCACTGTCCGACCGTCCTCTGCCGTCAAAACGAACGGGGGTCCACGGTACCATAAAGAACCAGCACTGGTCTAAGATGGTAAAACAACAAAAAATACAGAGATTGCATCTCGGTAAAACTGACAGCATTCGGATTGAAGCGCAGGTTAAAACTGTCTACTTAGCATTACGGTTTACGGGTCGATCTGTCAAACTGCCCGTATCGTTCATAAATTTCGGGTTTGAGTTAGCACGAACGCAGGTTAATTTATCAATTCGCTATTAGGTCGATTAGCACTCAGTTTTAACCAAAGTGCTGTCAAAGCGTTCATAAATTAACCGATTGCATCTCGATGTCAAAAAGTAAAAATGGGAATATTCGGTCAACTTTTTTTGAAATCGTGTAAATTTTAAAATTCGTGTAAAACACAGTGTTGAAAAATATCATTTTCATCCTTGTTTTTAACTGAAAATGATATAAAAATAATTCCAATATTCTGCAACGCTGCCCGAAACTACATCTCACTCTATAAAACTTTCAGATTTCTCACAGCCTGTTAGTTTCATTTCGGTTTTTTCCTTTTTCCCATTTTCGGCGACCTTCTGAAAATAGTGCGATTCGATTTGTCGCACAGTTTTCAAGCATTGAAAATATATACAAAGTGACGGAACAATGCTTTTGTTTCAAGATGCACGGTTGGTGGTTCAATACAATTAATATTTTTAATCATTGTTGATAGCGATGATAACCGCAGGTAATTCATTACGAGACTATCGCGATGATATAGAAATGGAACTCGAAATGGAAATAACAAACTTAAATTTCATTGCCACCTCATCGGAACATCAAACCACTGACGAACTGACATGACACATAGAAGAAAATCCTTTAAAAACCATCGTCTTGCACATTTTGCTTGCACATCACTAGCACCCTCTGTTATGCATATTGCGGAGTAGCTTGCATTTGCAGGGTTTTATGCTGTAGGGTTTTGTACATTTGTGTGGTTTTATATTGAAAACTATATAGAAGCAACACTCGCGCGCCGCGGTGTGGCCATGTTGCGAAACATGCTTGTTTGAAAAATGAGTAGTTTTTGATTGGAACGATGGAAGGCGAGTGTCTCGTCTGTTTGTCTGTGATTAAACATTTTAGCAGCCATTATTATTCAGCCGTAGCTGAATATGCATCGAATAAAATCGATGTAAACAATTCTACAATACTTATTCAGTCGAAATTGGAGAACTTATAAAACCTATTTCGTTTGAGGTAGAAAAAACACTTGTTAAGCAATTATATCGCCTTTTATATAACACTAGCTGGCCCGACAAACTTCATGTTGCCGCAAATTAAACTGTGCTGTACATAAATCGTGATGACCTTTGTCACAACTTTGAGTTTTGCAAGTTTCTGGGGAGTTCATCGGTGTTTTAATATACAAATTTTCCTCACAGTAAAGCAGACAACACTCCCCCCATTTCTTAGCCTGATAAAATAAAGCGGATAGCATTTAAATATTCGCCATCATTACAAACCATTTCGCAGAATACCATTTCGCGAAAAACCTTACGCGGGATGTACCATTTCACGGAAAATCTTTTCATAGAAAGTACCATTTCGCAGGGGTGACCCACCTGAAGGTAAGTAATAGAGGTCAGTAGACCTAGGAAAATAAATAAACCTAGATAGAGGTGATCTCATCGGGGGGCTACCCCCGAGGTGTTCGGCGCTTCCGACGGCAGGTCACCGGCAACACACGCGGCCTGTGGCCGCCTCGCGCTGAATTATCTAATGTAACTATTGATAGTTTTTGGTGGTCTTTTTATTGATTAATGTTTTATGAAAGAGTCTAAAATTTCTCAAGTACGATTAGTTTTTGAGTTACGCAAAAAATTCTGTTTTATTTGTATGAGAGTCCTGCCACAGGGGTGAGGGGTCTCAAACTATCATTAAAAAAATTCCTGCCTCCAAAACCCCCCATGCCAAATTTGGTTCCATTTGCTTGCTTAGTTCTCGAGTTATGAGGAAATTTGGATTTCATTTCTATGGGAGCCCCCCTCTTAAAAAGGGAGAGAAGTCCTTATTCATCATAGAAAAAATTCATGCCTCCAAAAACACCCACATGACAAATATGGTTCCATTTGATTAATTAGTTTTCGAGTTATGAGGAAATTTGTATTTCATTTGTATAGGAGCCCCCCCCCCTTCTAAAGTGGGGAGGGGTCTCAATTCACCATAGAAAAAATTCTTGTCTCCAAAAACACCCACGTGTAAAATGTTGTTCCATTTGTTTGATTAGTTCTCGAATTGTGCAGAAATTTGTGTTTCATTTGTATGAGAGCACCCCTTTTAGTGGGGGAGGAGTTTCTAGCCATCATAAGAACTTTCCCTGGTCCCAAAAACCCCTATATGCAAATTTTCACGCCGATCGGTTCAGTAGTTTTTGATTCTATAAGGAACATTTGGGCAGATAGACAGAAATCCATTTTTATAGGTATAGATTTGTATGGGAGCCCCCCTCTTAGTGGGGGGAGGGATCGCTAACCATCATAAGAACCTTCCCTGGCACCAAAAACCCCTACATGCAAATTTTCACTCCGATCGGTTCAGTAGTTTTCGATTCTATAAGAAACATAGTGCCTATGTTTCTTATAGAATCGTGGGACAGTCAGAAATCCATTTTTATAGGCATAGATTTGTATGGGAACCCCCTCTCTTAGTGGGGAGAGGGGTCTTTTGCCATCGAGAGAACCTTCCGTAGCCCCAAAAACCCCTACATACAAATTTTCACGCCGATCGGTTCAGTAGTTTTCGATTCTATAAGGAACATACGGACAGAAGACAGACAGAAATCCATTTTTATAGGTATAAATCTGTGCTTACAGCTTATGTGTATATATATATAACTCTCTCTTCCCTATTCTTCTTCTCTTCCGCTCTCTTTATCTCTCTTTGAAATAAGGAATTATTCTCGTTGAGACGGGGCCACTACTAAAACAGTTTGGGTGAAGATGATACCAGGACCTGTAGACGGCCCCCGCTTTTGGAACTCTTGAAGCGCCTCAGAGCAGTGTTGCGAAGCCCTCACACATTTTTTCACAAACGCGCACTCATTCTAGCTAATATGCCGGCATAAGCATCCCTTTCGGAGTCTCTTCTCTCTTATTTATTGCTGTACTACGTCAAGTTTGTGCGAGAACTAACAGCTACAGTCGACGCTCTCGTTCGTCGTTGCAACCCGATCTGCTGATACCGATTGTTCTCGAGGGCTTGCACTCCCCCCGTGAGTAGAATCGAGGACGAAGATGAAGAAGAACAGAAAAAAATAATGTAAAATATGTATCCCAGTGCGCCACTAGCCCTTATGGATAGCTGATTGCGCACGAGTTATTTTACTCGCAAATAATCTATGCAGCAAGACGATGTGAAGATGTGTGTGCGCGAGTGTGTAGGTAGCAGAATGTCTGCACAGAGCCACGGCGGCTGTTTCTTTTACGCCTGCGTGAGCGTTGTATATTTCTTGTATATTTGACATTAATATCATAACATTCTGACCATGCATTTAAGAGTTATCTTGTAAAAACAAGAGCTGAAGAAACTTAAAAAAGTATTTCGTGAATATTGCATTTTTTCTTTAAAAAAAAGGACTTCTAGAACAAAACGATTGCCCAAAAAAATTTCTATGAGCAAGTTTAAAGTTTTATTCTCATTTTTTACCATTTTCATCTAATCAAGCACAAAAATTTTCTTATTTAAACCCCCCGTGTAAGTAGTGATCTCGTTTCAACATCAATTACTCTAAAGCGAATGGTAAAACTAAGCATTCATTTTCATGGATTTTATTATACGCAAAAACCGATATTTCGGTTGACTTTTTTTTATAAGAGACGTCTCTTTTAAGTATATAGATATTACATTGTTTTTATTTGCAGTATTAGGATTACTTGGAAAATGTATCACAAGTTTACATCAAAATTAAAATATAATTATTGAGATAATAAAGGTATTCTGAAAAATCGATCACCTGAAATCTTTTTCAGCATAAGAAAAATACGCACGCTGTAAAAATGCATTCAAAAAAAAAAAACCTAAACTGTATACCTATGTACTTAATTTACTCATATATCATAATCAACTGTTATTCTCCGGCCATCGACGAGTAATGCCGATTATGTGGCGATGGATATGTCGGGATAACACCCGCCGCCAGCAAGCAAGCATGACCAAGCTGGTGACGAGGAGTGCTGTTGATTAAGCGTGTCTCTCAAGTTCGAGCATCTGGGAAATAAGTTAAAATTTCTCAGCCGCCGGTTAGTAAACTTATAAATAATCGACCATAATTACCAGCCAGAGCACGCTACTGACGATGATTAGCGTGATGGACATGTGTTTATATGCGGCTCATAGAAAAAGTCAAATCGCCTAAATGCGAAGATGATCGGCGTGAGATTGTACGTACAGGGATGGGTCATATCGTGCGTGTCTTTCTCTCGTTGCTACTAGATCCATCCCGTGATGGTGCGTGTGTTTCAATGTCAAGTTACAGTGAGTAAACAAAGCGATTGTCCAGCTTCTTTCGTCTCTAGCGAGTATGCTTGTTTGCTGTCTTATTTATTGACAATATATAGATTATCGCTCCGGAATCGCTTTTCGGCTCATTTACTGCTGTAGGAAAGGTCAGGACTTAAATTGAAACCATGCAGGAAATTACTGACAGTAACGCCCTGAAGCTGGAAATTATGACTCTTTGTTACTTGACCGTGAGACATAATGTTTCGCACAGAATTTTTAGCATAACTTCCATTGGAGTATTTTTGTTTTTATTTCCATTATTGAAACAAAAACAGCAATTTGAAAAGTGACCAACCAGTATAAAAATTATATTACATAAAATATGAGTATATTTTTGAATCTCTTATTCCAGAAGTAGATTATAAAGACAGAATGGGTTAGACTACTTCGAAGCGAAACCCAAAACATGTCTGGATGTCACGGTCAACGACCACGCGTTTCAGATTTAGTTAATCCCGAAAAAGACGCACGCTGAAAGTTAGGAATAAGTTCAAACGTCTAAACAAGTATGTTCATCATAACATGATTACTGTTTTACGCTTCCCGCCCGCACGGCTAGGCTTAGCGAAGGATTCGAAATGATATATTTATTAACTCTCTTTCTGACGTCGTCGCGCGTATGCGACTAGCTCTGCAATCGTCATTTGAATTATTCAGCATTTCAAAATCATTATTAATACACATTAGGTAAATCTTTTGGAATTCCACAACCTAATCACCTCCTAATAGAAGTAACAAAAAAAAAAGAGAAATTCCTTTTATTGTGTAATACTTTTACCACCCAAATCGAGAGTCATACTTCGGGTTGCACAATTGCGATAGTGCCAACATCAGCGACCGTCGTAGCACCGTAGTTAGTCTGCTAGGAGAATCGACCCCGACCGAGAGAATGATTCCCGCTCGAGGCGAATGCGCGCCAGTATGGCAAGATCAAGTACAAGATCGAGAATTCTCTCCCTCCCACATCCGTGTTATGTGTGGTGCGGTGTAGTAGCGCGGACTCTGATGCCTCCTTCTTGGATACGCGGAACGGAACGAACGGTCAGTCAGAAGTTGCTGCCACTGTCAAGTTCATTCAGTAAAAGCTGGGAGTTCGCGATGATCGAACGTTGTTTTCACTAGTGGGTCTGGGGTCTGCTGGAAAAGTTGGTTTAAAATTTAGTAGTGTTCGATCGAATCAAAGTGTTATTAAGTAATTAAAGTGCTGTGATTGGGACGGTGCGGTTTGTACTTTCGAATGGGTGGTAATTAAGTAAAACAAATTGAACATATTGAAAGTGCTGACTTTTGGTCGTAAAATTATAAACTTGGTGAACAACTAAAACAATGACTGCGGAGTCATTAAAGCCCTTTCTGAACACACCCAATCCCTTGGGTGCTTTGTCCAAAGATTGTCCTGAGAAGAAAACAGTGAGAAAATGTCTACTTATTAGTGGTTCAGCGGTTTTGCTCGTTTTAGTGGTTGCTGTTCTAGGACTTGAGGTATGATAAGTAATATTCTAAATCTTTTTCAAAATGTTTTAAGACAGTCACATAGTAATGAACCAAGGATGGGATGTGTAATGCAAGAATATCAGCTTCGTTTAAGCGACCGTTAAAGATCGATTTCTGTTTCTTAATTCAACACAGTCAACTCTAAACTTTCGAATCACAATTAATTGAATGAACGGCGAACAATTTAATTGATTGATTCACTTACGCTTTTAATTGATTTTAAACAACAAAGACAAGTTCTTAGTTCAGTTTTGTTCTTTCTCTCTGCATCGCAGTGTCGACGCCGATGCATACTAAATATTTAGAAAGGGAATTATTTGATGCAGGCAAACCTTCCGTAGTAACCTACTATTGCAAAATCGAATTTGTTATTTATTTATTGTTAAGAACAACTTACTGTTTTTGTTACTCAGCTTTTGTAGAATCGAGAAAAGCATTATAATCGAGCCAATTTCATTTCCGCAAGCCACAAAAAGTTTTTATAAATCCGTTAAATTTTTAACATGTTTATTAAAATATGTCGAAGAACTGCCTCAATTTCCAAGCGACTCCGAGAATTTTGATGTGTCATTTGTTGTCGTTGGGGAGTTTAAGTCACGCAGCATTTCAGTTTACTGTACCATAAGCTGTGTTCGGAGCATAAACTGATAAACTAAGTTTCTTTCTAAGAATTGTTCCTTTACTCATATTTGAGAATCTACTAAGACGCTGAGGAATAAACATAGGAGGATTGTTTAAATCATTTATTGTACATCAACAATAAATATATTAAACAGTTTATTTACTTACAAGAAATAGACAAACCCAGTTGTGTGATTCTTTTCATGAATTCTCTATCTACTGGTGCTGTAATTCACTTATCTATGGACTATAAGGAACTAAACAATCGATCGCTTTGTTTACATTAGATGATTGTTCATTGAACTGGCATCCCGCAAACCATCTATTGGAGAAATAGTACTTCGCTTCACTTCTATTTAATCCACCATATTTTAATTTTTCTTTTCTTTCGGCAATTTTTTTTTGCTAACTTTTATGGGTATTGAAGTAACAAATATTTAGTATATAGTAAATTAACTCCTTTGGAAATTGTATCTCAAATTCTCAGCAACAAAAAATCAATTTTTTTTAAAAATCTTTGTGCAAAGACGTTGTCCGGTCTTAAAGAGAGTGGTGATAGCAGAAGTGTGAGATGCTACCGTTGCATTATTAGTTTATCTACTGCCTTCAAATTATTCGAAATAATTGTGAGTGCCGCACTAGGAGTATTATCAACGCACTAGATACTCAATTGGTAGGATCAACAGAGGTTCATGGCTGACCGTTCCGTGACCACAAACCTCCTAGACTTCACTTCAAATAATGTCACTGAATTGGGACTACGCGCTTCCGATAGGGTTCTGCAAGTGAAACTTGAGTCAAAACTATCGTCCCCTTTCAGAAATCAATCTGGTGTACCGCAAGGCAGTAACTTGGGACTGTTTTCATTTATTGTGTTCTCTAACGACACTGGCTTTATTTTTGGGATTGGTTGCAGACGGACTTATGCTAATGATCTTAAAATATACTTGACGATTCGCTGTATCGGAGGGGTGTCGTCGTCTTCAAATACGCCGCCTGTCGCCGCTAGCAAGTAGATTCGTGCACACCACCTATTCATAAATTTCAAGGCCGCATACGATACTATAGACCGTGACGAGCTATGGAAAATTATGGACGAAAACGGTTTTCCCGGGACGCCACAATGGATGGGATACAGTGCAGTGTGAGGATATTGGGCGCGTTATCAAGCCAGTCGTCGTATGTTCGAATCCCGACTGGGAGAGGCTGTTAGAGTCAATAGGATCGTAGCAACTGGCCCTGCAATTGTCCTGCACTCTAACAGCTGGCTGCGAAGTCTGTCGTATAAAAACAGAAGGTCAAGTTTTGATAACGGAATGTAGCGCCTAGGCTCCATCAAGCCCGTTTGAAACACGAAGGGGGCTATTTCCTGTCTTCTGAGATTATTCGAAGGACGTTCCTGGCCGTTGCTGAGCGGTATACCAAATTGAACGCGAAACAGTGCGTGCTGGATTAGTGGTGAATACGTCTATAACCAAGTATCTGTAAGCAAGACGCTAATTAAATTGGATTACAATTAAATTGTATTAACGGAAACGTGGCTTGACGAGAAGATTCACTCCCAACAGTTATTTGGGAACGCATTCTCCGTCTTTAGATACGATCGTAACCAGCAAACCAGCAGAAAGTCCCGTGGCGGCGGTGTGTTGATCGCGATCTCTAATAAGCTAAGTTGCCCCATCGACCCTTCCCCGATCTACGAAACACTTGAGCACCTTTGGGTGAAAGTCCTAGTAACCGATCTTTCTCTGAGCATTGCTGTAATCTATTTACCCCCCTACCGTAAGTACGACGCCATGAGTATCAGCGAACATATCGACTCACTTGGTAGTGTGTATTCTCATCTAGCGTTGAGTGACCTAGCGCTGCTGTTAGGTGATTACAACCAGTCCAGTTTAGTTTGGAATGTTCCTGTAACCGGTTGTCCTAGCATCGACTACCAACGCTCTCAGGCTTCCGCAGCTTGCACCGCGCTTTTAGACGGTTTCTGTTTCCACGGCCTGACGCAAATTAATCCAATGTTAAACAGAAATCAGATCTTGTTAGATCTTATACTTGCCAATGATCCAGCCATACAACTTTGCTCGGTTGCCGTGGAGGCCGATCCTATTATCACGCATGTTATCGACGGCAACGATTTAGATTTTCATAGAACTGATTTTAATGGCTTAGCCACAGCAATTGCGCTGATCGACTGGCAATCTCTGTTACTCGATCCTGATGTTGACACGGCTGTTAAACAATTTATTCGCACTTTGAACAGTTTGATCACCGATTTTGTTCCTATACGCCGACCCGTTCGCAAGCCTCCATGGGGAAACGCGCATCTCCGTCGATTGAAACGTGCAAGATCCTCTACTCTACGTGCATTTCAAAGATCTCGCTGCCAAGCCACCAAGCGAAACTTCAACCGTGCCTGTAGTGATTTTCGAGCCTGCAACCGGTTTTTGTATAAACGCTATACTCTACAAATGCAAGGATACCTCCGCAGAAATCCGAAGAAATTTTGGTCATTTGTCAACTCTAAGAAAAACGAAAATGGCCTACCTGTTGATCTGTTACTGGGCGATCGTAAAGCCAACGTTGCTCGCGATAAATGCAACCTCTTTGCTTCTCACTTCAAGCAGGCTTTTAATCGTGCTCCTGCTTCCTCGGAACAAATTGCTTATGCTGTTAGAAACACACCTAACGAAGTCATCAACCTCAACGTCTTTCATGTAACGGAGGAGATTGTGAAAACTACAATCGGAAATTTAAAATATTCGTTAGTAACCGGACCTGACGGTATTCCATCTTGCATCCTGAAAAAGTGTTCTACTGTTCTCGCTGGACCTCTCTCACGGATCAGAGTTTTCCGACTTGTTCAACAACATCTCTGGCGTACCGCAGAGGAGCAACCTTGGACCCTTGCTCTTTTCTCTTTTTATAAACGAACTATCAGCTCTTCTGCCACCAGGCTGTCGATCTTTTAATGCCGACGATGTAAAAATCTTTAAAGTAATTAAAATGAACTCCGACTGCATTGAAGCGCAACACCTTGTGGTAAAATTTGAAGGTGCTTTGCCATCTCCTTTCATCGTAAAAATAAGCCTATAGCTTTTAGCAGCAACATGGCAGGACATTTCCTACAACGCGCCTATCACATTCGTGATCTTGGTGTCGTCCTGGATAGCGCACTAACCTTCCGTATACACTACAACGACATTATCTCCAGAGCCATTTAGCATTTGGCAATGGGCAAAGTAGGCCCAATTTCCCGCTTAAATGCACTGCTAGATCTTCTTACTGGTGTTGTTATCCGCACCGCAGTCACCAGTAATCCCAAATGCACGAACTCATCCTCCACTTCAGAGTCCGTGGAAGGCATGTGTTCGTCTGCTTTGAGCCTCTTCCTTTCGACTCGACCTTATTTGGTGTTCGACGCATTTATTTTTAGTCCAAATCCCCTAGACTCTGTTTTCAGGATGGTGTAAATGGCTTGCGTTGTCATAAAGTTTTCCGTAATGATATCAAAGTCATCTGTGAAGCCTAGGAGTTGACTACTTTTACTGAAAATCGCGTGCCTCTCGGATGTGCCGTGCGTATCACCCTCTTCATAGCAATGTTGAATAGCACGCAGGAATAGTAAGCCATCACCTTGCCTCAATCCTTGTCGGGTTTCGAAGGGACTTAAGATTGTCCCCGAAATGCGCACCAAATACAGCATTCAATCTATAATGTAGCTCTAATTAGTTGCGTCAATTTGATCGACTGTATCGTATGCTGCTTTGAAGCCAATAAATATGTGTATTTACATTGTACTCCCGACATTCCTGCAAGATCTGTCGAGTGATAAAAATCTGGTCCGTAATGTTGGTCTTCAGCAACTAAATGTCTCATTGGACTTCTTGAACTTCTTCTTAATACATATCCTGGGGATTCCAACTTTGGAATCTCATACAAGAATGGCAATTATACGAATTTTTTGTAGAATTTCTCAACACAATTCTTATGCGAGGAACCCTACAGACTCTGTGCGAATATTTTTTATTCATTTAGGTTGTCAGGTTTCGGCGTGTAGCCTTTATGAGACTAGTACCCCTTATCGTTAAACTTACGCATGCTTTGAACATTTATCCAAGCTCATTTTTGCTCTCTCCACCGCTAACAACCGTTTCGCCATTAAACCAATTATTTCGCATAAACCGTGGTGTTTCACGTGGCAACAAGTGCAGCTTCTCCTTTTGACGAGCGTATTTTGTTCCAATCGTTTTCAAGGGTTACAACACAAAAAGACAGTACCTCATCTAGTATTGACGTGTAGTTCTCGGCAGATTGCGCATTATCTAGCTGCATAAAGTTCATCCGATGAGGATGGCTTCGACGTGTCTACAAGTCTATCTTGACTTGTATCGCCTAGTTAGCTTCGAGATACGATGTTGGTCTAACAAGCCAGTCGTCGTATATTCGAATCTCAGCTAGCGCCGATACTGCTAGATAGAGTCAGTAGGATTGTTGCACTAGCCCCGTAGCTGTCCTGTACTCTAACAGCCGGCCGCGAAGTCTGTTGATAAAGAAGGATCAAGTTATAGAAAGAGGTTTAAGCTCAAGGCTTTGCTTTGTACATTGGTCAGGTGATCTGAACCAGATGGCCTCTAGGAGATCTTTGCGAGAAAAGAGAGTGTTTCTGACCACCAGGTCTCGGGAAGTTGCAAAATTGACGCATCGCCGGTCGTTCTCGTTCGTGTCGGTGTGCAGCCTGAGCACTATGGGCCAGAAATTAAAATTTCGGGACAAAAATATTTGCGGTTAAACGGCATGACTCAGCTCAATGTGGTCTTCGGCAACTTTTTGAATAAAAAATTGATGCATATTTTGAAGGGGTCGTCCAATATTGAAGCGTTACTTAAACAACAATTTAAGTAATAACTTTTTGAGTAAACTTTTTTTCACCTTTTTGATTTCAAAATATTAAAAATAAACCAATTTCTAGTAATTTTTCTGAAGATATGAAACTTCTACCTTTTACCCATTTTCAGCAATAGTCCTTTGTTTATAAACGACCCTTCAAATCACATTTCTTCTTGTAACATGTTTATTCCAACAGACAACTCATTGTGATGTTCTAGAAAATATTTTGGACATAAAAGAGAAATATTTTTGCTGAAGACTGTTTTGCCTTTTCTGCATTAATTAAGAAGATATAACTGATTTTAGGTTAAAAACCGTCTGATGAAAAATGTGTATTTTTTCAGGGGTGGTGTCTTCGGAGAAGTAAAATAATAAAATATAGCGCATCTTCCTGCACTATTAGGGTGACCATGAATTTACCTATTAGGGTGATACAAACTTTTGTTTTCTTAAATAATTTAAAAAAAAAGTATTTTTCTCCAAAAGTTGCAGAACATACTTCACGGCCGGCTGTTAGACTACAGGACAGCTACGGGGCTAGTGCAACAATCCTACTGACTCTATCTAGCAGTATCGGCGCTAGCTAAGATTCGAATATACGACGACTGGCTTGTTAGACCAGCCTCGAAGTTAACTAGGCGGTAGACCAACGTACAATGAACCATATTGACCACGTTCTCATAGATGGCCGGGTTCCTCTTTTATGTGCAAAATGTTGTCTAGAACATCACAATGAGCTGTCTGTTGAAATAAACATGTTACAAGAACAAATGTGATTTGAGGGGTCGTTTATAAACAAAGGTCTATTGCTGAAAATGGGTAAAAGGTAGAAGTTTCACATCTTCAGAAAAAATACTTGAAATTGGTTTATTTTGAAACCAAAAAGGTGAAAAAAAATTTACTCAAAAAGTTATTACTTAAATTGTTGTTAAAGTAATACCTAAATATTGGACGAGCCCCTCAAAAGATGCATCACTTTTTCATTCAAAAAGTTGCCGAAGACCACATAGAGCTGAGACATGCCGTTTAACCGCAAATATTTTTGTCCCGATATTTTAATTTTTGGCCCATAGTGCTGAGGGTCTCAATCACCGAGCTATACATGGATTCCCTACCGACCGGGGCATTCATATCCTCGATGACGATCATAATGTTCCGTGGCGAACTGCTGCCTTAAGTTGCCTCCAACTGCGCGTAGAATGCATCCTTCTCGTTGTTGGATCTACTTTCGTATGGATGGTGCATGTTTATTATGGTCGCCTTCCAATCCATTACGCGATCCGGCATTCTGCGTATTACAACAAGACCTCGAAGCGTATTTCTGCACAGCCCGCCCACGAAGCCACTGCCACGAACGGCGCACTCCGTTTGCCACATGAACAGATCGCTTGCCAAATCATGTATTTCCTGACAAACTTTGAAAGTTTCTGCTTCCTCCTTTCCTCCAGAAGATTTAAATTGTGCTGGGCGGTGAAGAACAATAGCCCCAGAAGTCCGCCTTGACGTAAGTCTCACCATCCATGATGAGATAATGAGGCTTCGTCAGCACCTGGGTGTACAGTATCCAGGCCCGTGACTTTCACACCGTATTTTGCCGTTCGTCACGATGATTCGAAGCCTTCGGCACTTTGTACGTATCCAGTACCTCCCATTCCTTGGCTCTCTCAACGAAAGACTTGGACAGATTCAACTTTTTGGCCACATCCCTGACCGAAGTATTGGGATTCCGTTTAAACGCTTTCACGACACGCTTGTGATCCTGATCACTAATAAAGCTTTCATTCTGATCGCATTTCTCCTTGCGTTCGATGCTCAGAGTTTCGTTTAACCACATGACACTACACAGTTGAGTGCACGATTCCGAGTTGTTTTCCGATGTCCCGATAAGATTTTCCAGATGCTTGCGCAAAATCAATTCGCGACGTTCTTTTTCGGGTGACGCCATTTTTCCAATTTTCGAAAAACTGACAGCGATAAAAATACAGTGCAAACAATACACTCTAAATTATTTCTATCCTAACTACTTCTATCTAAATTTTCAAGAAAAAAATACCCTATGGATAATTTTCTATAGGGTTTCTTCCGTGGTGCAATTCGGCTTGGGACACCTTTTAGTAACTCAGTTGTTACAAAGTAGTTGTGGCAACCGGTATATGACTAATTCTAGCTATAAATAAGTTTATGCAACTAAAAAAGCTAAAATAGTACTGCTTGGAATGCAATCCTTCAGAAAAGGCCTACAATGGAAAAAGAATAAAAGGCGGGTTTTCCTTATTTTGATCTCCCCCTAAGTCATGACACCTCCCCCCCTTTTAAGTTGAGTCGATATACATTTGTGATGGAGTAAGATAGTATAACAAAGGTTCATTTCACCACTAGGTGGTTTAAATAAAGTTTTTCCAAGTTTCACGACGTGTAGTCTAAAGAGATCCTCATTTTTATATTTTTGGGAAGCTGAGATTGTTATACAAAACGTACTCAGGAATAAAAAAAATTGAATTGTTTTAATTTTTCGTTTGCGAGATACATTTTTTTAGGCAATGAAGTCACAAAAATGCAATGGAGACGCGTGTTGTTTTGTTTTTATGTGGCAAATGAATCGGTCGTTTCAGGCAAAGAAACGAATACTTCCGTTTAGTCTTTGCCACAAATTTGATTGTTGAAAATGTATTCACTACATTCTTGAATATTGCCGGTATTTTTAGTCATATCTTTTGAATGTCATAACTAGCCATACTTAATTTATCCTACAACTTCTAGAAATATTGAAAATTGAACACTCCTAGTTGAATAACTAATTTATTTTATTTATTTCTACGATAATATTTTTTGAATGAAAAATTAATTGCGTAATGTTTAATCGAAGATTTTAATATTTTTTGCACAAGGTCTTTGAACTGACCGTAACTAACTTATTGAGATAGTATGATTAACGATTATCAAACTATACGATATTTTAATCATAATTATAGATAAAAATTATCTTTAATCTGATTCAATTTCAATTTCAATGAATAATTTCCACATTCTAGAGACTTACAAAAAAGTTCTCAAACATTGAGGTTAGAAGACAATTTACGTTTAAAGCGGTGCGTTTCTCTAATTTTAGCTTTTTAAACTTAGCGAGTTGCAACAGTCAATGATCTTCAGCTTTCTTTGTATTGCGAGGATCACGAATAGCAAAACACCCGCATTTACTTAATCCAAACAATTTCAACTTTTTGCTCCACCCGCCCACCCAAGCTTCCTTAAGTGCACCGCCACGCCACCGCGTGGCGCGGGGAAATCTCGTTCATTTTCAAACAAGTGCAATGCATTTAGCGGCACATTGCGAACATGGTAAGCGCAAAAGTCAAATTAATTTACCCGAATAAAAGTCTCCGCAATGCAAAACAGTCACCGAAACCATCATCATGATGAGATGACACACACAGTAGATTGGTAGGTAGGTAGGTAGGTACGGTACAGCACTTGATCTGATTCGCCACACGTCGCCACTTGAGACATGCTTGCTTCCAACCGGATGCAACTGCACATCAGCGCCGAAAGGACGCAGTCACTGATAGCTCCAGATGATGAGCTCAAGATGAGGAGTACCTACCTACCGCTAGCATAGGGCACGCCCCGCGCGGGATAAGATTTCAAAGTCAAGAAACTGTGACGTCGTCGTCGTCGTCGTCGTTAGTTGGTTGGTCGGTCGGGATGATGTCGGGGGTTATAGTGTACGGATGTGGTGTGTGCGCTAAAAATAGGCGACATGACTGAAAGTGCCACGCCAAACCAATTATAGTGGCAAATTTCCGACGGCCAGCACACAGCAGCTTGTTGTAGAATAGTTTGCTTTATAGAATGAAAGCCATTTATCTTACGGTTTCATCCGTTCTTGTTACCCCTTTCAGATATGGAATATCAACAGAATTAATGAACTACAGCGAGAGGTGAACAACCTGAGGCAGCAAACGCAGGAACTGCGGAATCTACGAATCGAGAATCTGGAGGATTTTAGCGACTTCGAAGAAGCGGTAAGTCAGAAACATATTTCCATAGCACCATTGCGGCGTCGGGATTTACTGCTCTTGCAATGTGGCAATGATTCGTGAAATAAGGTTTCTTCTGAAGCGAGCTAGTCGTTCTCCCCGGGAAGGTGGCGAGCAAATTGATAAGAATATCATAACAAGCAAACTTCTACAGATTACCGCCTCGAATGGGGCGTGCAATCAAACGGGAAACCCGCATATGTGTGTGGTTCGCCTATTGGATTATCACGTCATGGCTGGGAAAGTTTTACGAACCTACAAGGGTGGAATGTGAGTTTGATAAAGTGTCCACAGCAGATGATGGGTTCGGTTGAAATGTCACGGACTCAGACTCAAGTCCAATAATGGGGGAAGACAATTTTCCTCCAAGTCTTAGCAGTACCTAGCTGAATGTTAGTAAATTAATTATCAATACATATAGAATACTGTCAGTTTTGGAAACTTGTAAGAAATGAGTGGCTCTGTCTAGAAATACTTGAAGTCAATTCGCGCGCCTTTTTTGAATTTTTGAGGTTGCAATTTTCTATGTGTACAACTTTTGAAAACGGTATCGAAATCTGTACACCAAAGAACTAGACAATCTTAAATAATCTTTATATAATATGATGATGTTGTTATATGCACTGCATCATATTCTTTTTTAAAACAGAATAGTGCTTATTTTAACATCATTTGGAGTTATAGTAATCTAAAATTAATGCCAATTAATTTCAGCTTAGTACCTATAACTCAAAAAAAAATATTGTTCTGTGTGAGTGGTGTGGCGGTGTGCCTATGTGAAAATCCACGAATAACCATTTTCAGGGTCTTTGTTTAGTAAACTGTAGGAGCATCTGTCGCAGATTTCGAAACTTTCCCCCAAATCCATCTTCCACGCAGAACAGTTTTATATGATTTTTGTGTAAATGGTCACAAGCATTACGAGAACACTACTTATATACTTCAAAATCGTTGAATCATTTCGTAACTCAATTGTAACTGCAGTTACAATCAAGATCAACCAATTGTAAGCCAATCGGAATACACCAATTGGTATTGTCGATGCGTTCATGAGGAATCTGCTTCATAATTTTGGCGATAACTAGACATTTTGAAGTAGTAGAGTAACGGGAGCGGTACTGATTTTTAAGAAAATCCAGTGTTCTTTCATGATGTGGCAATTTACCGTGCTTAAACGTTCTCTCCCATTGCCTTTAGGTTAGGGGATCAACGCATGAAGTTAATGGCTTGTTAATGAACAAAGCTGCAGTACCATAGCAGATTCTTTAACTAGCTATTTCATAGTTAACAATCCAGAGAGACGATGCTTATTCCCGAATCGCTTGGCCAGTATTTCCCATGCGTGATTATAATTATTTTCTACGAATATCCTAGAAGCAATTATTTCTGTAGCTACACCCATCAACGCTTTATCCAATTGATGTAACTTGATTGCATCCGAATCGGTCCTACGCCCAATGGTGTCCGAGAACAACGCCTAAAATCGAGGCCAATTCTAATATTTACCATCAAAAGCTGGAATGGGGACTTTTAAAGGTTGTTGCTGGACAATCACTTGAGCAGACTGGGCAAAACTTGTGGAAGGAATTAGTGCAATTGAAGTTGCTGAAGGAAGACATACATGGCTTCGACAATTTGTCGATCAGGCACTCAACACGCATCGAGGCATCAGTATGCATTGAATCAAATTCTATAACTTGTTCATCCCGATTATCGTCGAGTTTTGAAAGGGGAATCACACTGAAAATGTTTTATGCAATACAGGGTGAGTTGTAATAACTGTCAGTAAAGTGAATGGTCACATAAACGAGAGGCGTAAATTTCAATTTTGACAGTATTTCGTATTAAGTATATCCACAGCATTTGTCTCAAATTAGTTCAATTCAAATCTTTCTCTTTTTGCTTTAGTTACCAGTCGCACTCGTTGTTGAAAAGAGTTACAACTGGCACGCACGATATCCTGAGGCATTTCATCTCAAATTTTCTCAAAAACGTTGCTTGAAGGGATCGACAATTAATCCTTTGGCGCTCCCTAATTTGCCTAATAGCATGAAACCCCATGCATAGAAGTCGAGAGAATTCATATCAGGCGAAGAGGTGGACCACCCTTTTGAAGAAATAAAATCCGAAACATTATCCTCACACAAAGCCTGTGTAGCTTTCGCCTGGTGAGACGGTGCAGAATCTTGTTGGAGACAGTATAGTGCATTAGCATTCTTGTAGTGTTTTTTGACGATGGGAAGCAAATGGTTCTTCAAACCATCACCGATGTAATATTTAGTGTTGAATTTAACAGCAAGTTCAATGCATAGCAATGGAAACTTTAAATTTATGGAGAAACATCACCATTCCATCACCCAGGAAACATTCTGAAATCTTTGAACAGCCAGTTTATCCTAAGGAATATCAGAAAGATGTGCTGTAATCCGATCATTTTGTTGGTTGTGGTGATCCTGTAGTAGCAATATTTCTTCGTCCGAAAACTAAATTCCACAACCACCGTGCCGCTTGAGTAGCTGCCCACATCTTTCGACCCAGCAGAAGGTTGCAATTCCGCTTTTTTGTCAAACCGTGCACCCATTGCTTGTTGTATAGAATCAATCGAAGATCATGTTTCAAAATATTCAGCATGGATGACTGCAAAACTCGGGGTACGATGCCTGTCTAATAAGCCAGTCGTCGTATGTTCGCAACTCGGCTGAGTGGCGCTGCTGGAGTCAGTAAGATCCTTGCTCTAGCTCCGTAATTGTCCTGTACTCTAATAACGGGCTGCGAAGTCTTTTGATCAGGGCTTCGACCGATCCTTTTTTTCTACCGCAGTCACACCAACGCGCATTCAAGTTCACACCGTCCGTTTAGAGGGGGAATACGAACGCTATGCATAACACAACTGGCAGTTTGCTCAGTCAAACGCCGAATGCACGCAACAGTATGAATGCGTTCTAATGCTTTTTGACATTTTCGTTTCGATCAAGTTGCCTTTACCGTTTGGAGCAGCGAATGACTGCAAAACAGTCAAATGACTGGCAATCACCACGCTAACGAAAAGCAACCGCACAATCGTATGATTCAATACTACAAAAAAACAACCACTACATGTGCATGGAAGAAGTCGGTCGGACTCCGTCCAATACAAACGAATATTTTGCTTGCGTCGGACCGACGTCCGGGTGACAAACTATTACTGTGAGCAGCCGATTTGGAGACAAAAAGAGAAACGAAAAAATACGTCACCGTATGCTTCCAGTCAGTTTGCAGTTTATATTCTCAAAGCGCAAAGCAAAACGGGAGATTGACTGTTTGCTTTTGCTGAGATGCCGCATGAATTGTAAGACGGCAGCAGCGCAAGCGGCATATTGACTGGATAAGAAAAACAGTCAAATGATCGTTCAAAAAGCGGAGTTTGAATGCGGAAAGTTCGCATTCACGGCAGTCACATTCAACTTGCGATCCCTTTTCAAGCCCTGCTTTTGATAAAGAATGGTCAAGTCGTTGGTGACGTTTATAACCCACGGCTTTGTTTTTTAAGATTATTTAAGACATTTCATTTTTCGTCTGACAGTCTCACACGTTTTATCTCTTTTTTTCTCTTTTCCAGTTCCGTTTTTTCTATTGTTTACTTCCACTTCTACTTAGGCCATTACAAATATTTTATAAAGTTTTTGTCCTTCCGGTGTTCGGCCACTGAAGGGGGGGGGGGGGGCAAAAAAAAACAAAGTGAATTTTTTTATTCGAGCAAAAAAAACTTGGGTTTAAGCATTTTTATTTAAAGTTTAAACGTGAAAACCGAATCTCTTCTTACTTATAATATATACGTTATTATTTTCTATGCAAAAATCTACGAAAAAAGACAAAAACGAAGGAACATTTTTTGGACGATTTTCGGAAATTCCATTGTTCTAATTTCCATTTTTGTTTCGTGCGGAAGAAGCGTTAACTCAACTTGTACACTCATTTTTCGAGTTTTTTCAAGGGCGGGGTAACAAAAACTTTGAAAACTTTTGTTTATTTTTCTTTTCTGTACGATAGGCTTGGTTCTTGATTTGATTTTTCTTCTTTTTCCTTCCGTTTCTCTTTTTTATACTTCATTCTTCCGTTTTTCCTCGTATTCTGTCCCATTTTTCTTTTTTTTCACACATCTTTTTGTAATTTGCTTTCGCGTTTTCCGTCTTGTCTCTTCGCTTTCTTTTGTTTCCAGCTCGTCTTTTTCAAATTCTTCTCTTTCTCGTTTTTTATCTGTTCCGTTTTCCTCTTTTAGATGCGCCTTAACCTCTTTTCTGTTACGTTTATTTTGTTTTTGGCTCCCTGTTTTCCTTTTACTTTCCAGTATGGTTTATTTTGCTCTTGTGTTTTTCTCTACAGTTTCTATTTTTTTTTGGTCCGTTTTTCCTGCTTTTCTTTTCTTCTTTTGCTGTCCCATTTTCACATCCCATTCCCATTATCATCATTCTCCTTTTATATCCCATTTGACCACTTTTTCCGGTTTTTCTTCGAATTTCTTTTTCATTATTGTTCATTTCCCTCTAGTTACTCTTTTTTCTCTTTCTTGCCTCGTTTCCTCTCTCTCTCTCTCTCTCTCTCTCTCTCTCTCTCCTGCTCGCGGTTTCCTCTTGTCCAATCGCGTTTTTCGCCGTTATCAATCCTGATGTTCTCTTTTCAGTTCCGTTATTCGTCTTTTTGCTACCATTTTCAGGCCCATTTTTTAATCTTTTCCAGTCTCTTTTTGTTTTTTGTCCCGTAACCTCCTTTTATATTTTTTTTAGTTTTCATCTGTTCCTTTCTTACTCTTAGGCTTCGTACACAAATTACGTAAGGCTTAGGGGGGAGTGACGTAGTCGAGTTACCTTTTGTTACATAGAGGGGAGTCCGACGAATAGTTACGTAACAAATTCGAAATTATAGTTTGTAGCTGGTGAAGACGATCCTACTACATTTCTAAATATTATGGTTGAAAATCAATTGACCTCAACATGGGTCAGTGCCTGATTGTTGTTGTTGATTTTGTTCAATTCGTTAAATTAAAAAAAATTACAGTTTATGTAATTCTTTTTCAATGTCAAGGGGGGGGGTTTGGCCAACGTTACGTAATTTAATGGGGGGGGGGGGTAATGCCAAGCTTATCGTTACATAGGGGAGGGAGGGGGTAACAAATCCGGAATCTTTACGTTACGTAATTCTTGTACCACGTCTTATGTCCTACTTTTATATACATTTTCATAAGAAACTGTTTGCTGGTGCATCGTACTGAGATATGAATTTTTGAAAAAAGATGTTAAAAAATTTTATTCTTTAAAAATTAGAAATTAACTAACAAGAAAAAAAATATTTCAAAATAATTCCATGTGACAGACCATATTTCCCTGTTTTTTTCTCTTTATTTTTGAGCTTTCCTCCCAAGGTAAACTTAAAATTTAAGATGAATTGAGTTTAAATTGGTCTCGAAGCTGTATTTGAAATTGGACTTGAAGCTGGACTTGAGAGCAATTAGTATTGAATATGAAATCGGACTTAACCGCTTCCGTTTTTCTTTTTTTTTTTGTACTCTGTTTTCTGTTTCATTATTCGGTTTATACCATGCTGCATCAAAATCCGGACGGTACCAATATCCGGACACCTTCACCAATTTATCTTAATTACTATAGAAATTTTTGCTATTTATGAGGTGTAATTATGTGGAGAGCTTTTCAAATATTTCTAAGATCGTTTAAACATAAGCGGAAGTTAAGTAGGCTGCGCGACATAATTAAAATAAATCCAAACGTAACGTCGCTGTCAAACAGTGTCTTTTTTCTTCGAGTTGTTTCGGATTATTAAGAAGTAGTGCTTTCAGTTTTAGCGGTTTTGTGAACTTATTATCACTAGTACAACAGTTTCTTAGGTTTAGAATTAATATAAATAGTAAGTTTTAATCAATTGAAAAAGTATTATTCATTAAAATGCTGAAATAAAGTGTATTTTAATGATTAATTACAATGTCCGGATTTTCAACCAAGATATCAAGGCGTTTTTAAATCCGGACAGCTTAACTATTGATGGTAACTGATTAACTTTTTTCTAAAGCAATGCGTGAGGAGTTATTGAACCAAGCAGTAACTGTAGTACTAAAAGGAGCTTCTAACCGTGGAACAGCTAATAAATATGCAATTCCAAAGAGTACGCTGGAGGACAAGGTCAAATCGAGATATGCTGGGAATCGAAAGGGTATTCAGCCTGCCCTTTCAAACGATGAAGAGAAAGTCGTATTGGAATACATCATCGTTATCTGAGCTTCAACAGGCTGACATTGTTCCTTCAAATGTTACACAGAAACCAGTACGAATTTACCAAATCAATGATTTGGATCAAATCTGTGAGTTATCCCCACATGCACAGATCATAATCTGTACAGTTCATGACAGCCAGTAAATCTTTAGCAGTGATCATAAGATTTTGTTCTTTTGACAACTCTCAGCAGTCGATTAGAGTTTCATCTCACCTAGTTGCGACAAAAAGGTTTATCGCACTGATTGTCTGTACCTATTATATTTTTCACTGCGATCAAAAAATAAACATGATCTGTGATGAAGTTTGTCATATTCTGTACAGGTTACGACAAATTGTTTATCGCTTACAATGTCAATGAAACTGAATCAGATCGCTTGTATGTTCATTATTGCTAGAAGCGTTTTTTCCATCCTTGTTAACGACACGAAAGTGTTATTAAAGGTAAAAAAGTAAAGAAATGTAATTATTAAACGCTTATTGTTACAATTAATGCGTTTTTACTTGTAGGTGTTAATTTGTTACCACAATATGACAAAATTTTACCTGTCCGGAAATTGATTCATAAATGTCCGGATTTTGATTCAATCAGATTGAGGTGTCCGGATTTATGAACAAGACAAACCATTTTATTTCGCTTATTTTAATAAATTTTATTAAGTTTCTATCATTAAATTGATGTATTACTGAAAGTACAAACTTTAAATTTGACACTTATTGCACAAAGCAAATATCGAAGTGGTGCGCTATTAATTTTTACGGAGCATATTAAAAATGTGACCTGCTTAAGTGTCCGGATAGTGATGCAGCACGGTATTAGTATTCTGTCCCATTTCAATCCGTCTTTTCTCTACTCTTCTTTTTTTTTGTTTTCAACTTTCGCCTTTTTCAACTTTTGTCTATCTTCTTTTCTGTTACGTTTATTTTGTTTTTGGCTCTCTTTTACCGTTTTCTTTTTGTCCTTTTCTGTTTCTTTTCATTGCCTTATACCATTCCCATTTTGTCCCATTTTTCCCCTTTTACATCCTCTCTCTTACTCTCTCTCTCTCTCTCACACACACACACACACACACACACACACACACACACACACACACACACACACACACACACACACACACACACACACACACACACACACACACACACACACACACACACACACACACACACACACACACACACACACACACACACACACACACACGTCCACACCCGTTTTCTTCTTTTCCAATTTTTTCTCTTTTTAGTGCC
This sequence comes from Sabethes cyaneus, assembly GCF_943734655.1. Lineage (NCBI taxonomy): Eukaryota > Metazoa > Arthropoda > Insecta > Diptera > Culicidae > Sabethes > Sabethes cyaneus. The sequence goes on from NC_071354.1 coordinate 228,552,320, forward strand.
ATTTTTTCCCATTTTTTCTGCGATTTTTTACTCAGGTTTTTCCTCTTTCCATACACGGTAAAAAAATAACACGTTGAAGCGAAGTGATTTACCGTTGGATTCGCACTACTTGCCTATCATTACGATTCGAAATGAAAATCCATTGAAAATGAATCAACACAAAGCAAAATGAAATCAACAGAAAATCACTTTAATTTCCAATGCACTATGTTTTAAACTTTTGAGCTGTCAAATGAATTAAATATATTCGGTTTAAAATCAATAATATGTTTGAATTTTTTTTATTAATTTAATTAAACAAAATACAAATAAAAAAATTAACCTCAGTTGATAATAAATAAAGTGGATTGTCCTTTGTAATGCAGGCATGTCCAAATATGGTTGATTGTTGTCATGACTGTGGTGGTCCAACCTGAAACCAGAAACTACCTGAAAATAGATAACAATTTATTAATTTTTACGACATACATAATTTAGCTATACTCACACTCTAGAATAGCATTAATTTCAGTCGAAAACGTATTTTCACCACTGGGTTCATGATTTTTTTCGATAACCTACTGAAGAATACTTTGTTTTTCGATTACTGAAGTAAACTTCGCGAGTTTTTGACAATTGTGAAATGCGAAAAATGATTAGTTGCAAATTCAATAGATATGCATTATGATTCGATGGTGCTTTCCATTGAATAGTATTCAATGGAAGATCTCTTCTTCGAAAAATGGAAATCTCTCGAAAATCAACACTAAATCACTTCAATATGCAATGCTGCGTAACAGATTGATTCAAATGCAAGAACACTTGATTTGGGCGTGACGATTTTTTACCGTGTACTCTTCTCCAAGTGCCTGTATAGTTTCCTGGTCCCGTAAATAAAAACGAGTTAGATTAAACTTCTCAATTCGGTGGTTCGATTACAATAGATGGAGGAAGAGGCACAATTTGTGTCTGTAAATAACTCAACCCACCTGACGGAGGAGTTTAAGGACACGTCGCTCGCTTATTGAGCGGGTTGTGCAGTCTCCTTTCATCCAGCGCCTCTGTGGTTTAAAGGTACACTGGTGTTGTGGGTTCGAATCAGGTTATAATCTTATATTACAGCTTGGTTCGGTGGTTGCACCTTCTAGCATTAAGCAAAAGGTAGGAGTCACAACGACTACTTGTTCAGTGTAGCTACTAATAACCTCCCCGCCTCTCTCACCTTTCCGCACTTTTACTCTAAAATTTTCAGTACTTTCTTCTGCCGTCCCTTCGTCAATTGTAAAAGAACTACCGTTTCAAAAGATATTAATTGTATATGCCTGACCTCATTTCAAGTTCAAGACAAAAACACGTGGTTGGTCTATGCTGCTTTCCGTTTATTTTCCAGTAGCAGCAAAAGCCGGACTCCTTTTAGATCCATTGGTAACTCATCTATGAATATGCTAAGAAAATTTAAGTTTTTACCTAGACCTGTACTTAATAATATTCAGCAGTTTGACTGGTTTAATGCATGTAATCACGCAAATTCTATTGGGTGTACGACATTCGTTTCCGCACGGTAGTAGGTCAAATATTATTTTAAAAGTGTCATCAGTATTACGTACAGTTTCCTCCTGGCACATGACTAAGCGATCAACAAAAAAAAAAAAGATTTTTTTTTTTCAAATAAACTTATCAGTCGCTAGTAGAAGACAGCAACACAGCCCATTACATTTGCTAAGCATGCATGAAAACGCGTTTATCACATACGGTGGACGGGCTTGACGAAGCGGGCGGATTTGCAAGGAAATGCTGATGACAGAGGGGAGAAGACGTCTGATTCGCAAATCACTGCGTGTTGATCAACTCAGGGCGGCCGGGTGCTTTTAATAACAAGTGGCGCCTGGCGCGTTTATTTACAGCGTCGATATTTTAGAATTAGTTTGTTGTTTACGCGCTTCCCGCGTTTTGTTTCGTTTCATTCATGCTGTTTAGAAAAAGGATTCGTTACCCGAGCAGGGGTAAGGTTGAGGTCGTGTAAGGATTTGAAGAAAACTGACGAAAACTTGAATGTTTTGAAAAATTTGATTTCTCAACGTTTACCAAATAAAAGACAACCAATTACGCTGCTAATATCGGTTGTTATTTTTCTATTACATTTACACAGTTGTGAATGCGAGTTGTCTGGTTTGGTTTGAGCAACCGTAGAATAAACAGACGAGAGCGTGTTGATCGGATGAAACCGCCCGCATACTGCTAATTGATTTATTCTTTAAAGAAAGCAGAGATGAGATGCTTGAAATAGCTCTAGAAAAGCGGCGATGTACAAGTCATTGATCCAACATTAATTCTCACGCGTAGTAGCCATTCGGGAATGATGAATACAAGTATTTTCTGCTTCACTCGGTTAAATAATTTATTGCGACTTTCTCTGACGACTGGAATATTCGAAATCGGCCTATACTCAACCAACGGTGTATTTTGCTTTAAGATTTGAGTTTGTTTACAGTGAGGTTTACTTCATCGTTTTCCACAGCGAAGCGTGGGTGGCTGGTGTGCTCGTGTCCCACGAGGGCCATAAAGTTAAAGCGGATTATTACCGCCAATTTTAATAAACGTGTTTATGGGAATTTGGAGCAATTTGCCAATAAGGGAAGTAAATTTAAACTTTTTTGGGAAGTGGGATTTTTTTTCAAAAACTAACCAGGTCATCTATCGATCCAAAAAGGCCGATGTAATAAAATCCTCTATTATGTAAATAAAGATAAACATTCCTTGCTTCCGCAGGTTTACGTCAGAAACTAAACAGCAGATTGCTTTGTACAGTATTCCTGTACAGTTTATTCCAACAAGCATTGAAAATGAATATCAAAACCTGACTTTTGTTTCTCGCGTTAGGTTGTGAAGATTTCAGATTTTTGCTGTGACATTATTTATGTATGCAAATTTTTTCGCCATTATTCATTATCACTGGTCAAACCTTTCTCGTCATATAATCTCATAACAAACGGTAGAACCGCCGACTGGGTTATGCCATTTTCGTGCCAATTCTGGACACACCATAAATGACAATATTTCGCTGCTTTCGAGTCGGGGCTTAGGACGTACGTCGTTGCCGGGCCGTTGATAAATGGCAACGCTCGCAAACGTCTCTCCACGAAAACGATTTCCGCCCACGCACCTAATCCAAAATGTTCATACGAACGAACGAACGAACGAACGCCAGCCAACATCTATCGGCAAATCTGTATCACTGTGGTCACGGTGGAAATCAGGAATTCTCCCGCATCTGTCTAGCTAGATGTTCTTTTAGTCTAGTCTAGTGGAGAATATAAAAACAACACAAGAATCCTATATTGTCTTTATATATCGCTGCTGGATCGCTTGAAAAAGCACTCCGTTAGGATTATCCTTTCAAGAGGTGAATCTTTTCTTTTTTGCGTTCGTCGACTGACTTCAAACAACACGATTTTGCAATTTTAACGCGACTAATAATTTATCGCTTTTGAAAGCGCCGTGAATTGATGCTGATGTGAATTGTTAGATAACTTCACATTTTGGATCATCACTTTTCGTACAATGACGAACGTTAGAGTTAGAGGTTAAATATTTGACACGATTTGATCAGTTCATTTTGCGCCTTTGACGAGGTTAATTTATTTTAAAATATTCTGAGAGTTTATGAGTAAACGATATAAAAGATGAATAAAAATGTATTCTAACTCGAAAATCTTGTTAAGCTCAAACTTTTTGTTCTTTATTCTTAAATGTATCAGGAATACATTACTGGATTTTATGTATATTGCCAAGCCATTTTTTTTTTATTTAGAGTGGTTTTAACCCAAAGGGTCATTCACCACTGCAAAACCATTGTTTCAGGCCATTTGTTCGAACTTTTCCAGCAAACGACCAAACGGTCTTTTATACTTGCTGTTTTCCCACTGTTTTCGGCAGTCAAATTTCATTTTTGCTTGATCTCTTTCTCGTCGTTTATAGTTCCACCGGTCTTTTTCAGTTTTTCCTATACAATTAACCAGTGTTCTTCCATCGGCTTTAGCTCCTTGGTAATTACAACGACGCCATTGTTGCTGTACCATAGTTTGGTACAATTTGAATCGTGACAGCTTGCCAAGTCAGGTCACAAAAGACAATCAACCTTATGTTGGTCGTGGAAATGCAACCACCTTCCGAAGGTACCTCCTTTGATAAATCTCCTGATTGATGAGCTCGAAACACCTTCTAAAAATGAAACAAAGGTGAGCACCTTCCTAAGTCATGGTCTTTGACTATCGAAACTTAATTTGACCAACAATTCATCTTCAGCTTTCGTTTTATTGCCGCTCAATACTTCTCTATTGGGCGGAACTGGGGACAGCTTAATGGATCCAGCTCTTTGGGGAAGAACTGGACTCCATTGTCAGTGTACCATTATTGTAAAAGCGTCCATACTGTAATGGTAGGTGACCAAAACGTAACTGAACCAACATGGGATTTAATTATGTTTGTCTGTCTTATTTGTCGCAAAACCGCTAATTTTCTTGCATTTCTCCCTTGCCAAATCATGAACTTTTTTGCGAAATTTTCGCGAAAACAAACTTGAATCTGCTAGAAATCTTGCCGCGGGGAGAAATCTTGAACAACTTGATCATCGGGATTTGGTTGGAATCGTTTTTCACACAAGTTTCAATAATACGTCAAGCAAGACACATACACATCGCTACTGTTTGTTCTTTGAGACTTCGGAAGGGTAGTCTTCCCGGAGAAGGATTCGCCGTCACAGCGATACGGATAATCCGAGATGTTGAGATCAGCATTGCATTGACTTTCCGAATGACCTTCAACAGCTATTAATATCACTCCGATGCTTGGTTTCCATGTACTTTTTTATCACTCGCGCCACAATACTAGTGGGATAATCCAGCAGTTTTGCCATCTCCCGCGTAAATGCTGCTGGATTTTGGGAGTGATTGTGCACAATTATATTTCTTTTCTTCTCCTGATTTATGAACATAGGACTTAGATTGGATTTGCAATTGCACTTGAAATTAGACACGAAATTTTACTTAAAATTGTATTAGGACTAAAATTTAAACTTGAAATAGACTTGAAATTCAAATTGGAATTCAAATTATTTGAAACTTCGGGTCCTATACCAGTAGGACGTAAAATTTGACTTGAAATCAGATTTGAAATTATACGTGTAGACGATAAATATTCCAGGAAATTCTTATTATCACGTTTATTAAGCTTCTCGAATGCTACTAATAATTTTACAGTGAATGACAATCTTATATATACTTATACTCTACGCCATGCCTACTATATCTCCTACACACGTGAAATTAAATTTGACAGAAAAGGTAGGGCACGAGCCTCAGTGTGCATTCTGGGCACGCCAGTCATGATATGTAATTTTGAGTAGCGTAAGCCATATTATCCATATAAATCTCAATGATTTACAACTATCAGAATCTGTTACAAACTTGAAACTTCAGTTATTACTTCCTGATCAGCTTATTTCCGATTTGTAACACAATATGTTATAAATATCAGAATGTGTTATAAGTTTGATATAATCCTGTTATGTCCTACTGCTCAGGATACAGAACAGTCCATCCGCTTGTCGCAACCCTTTGCGCTAATCGATTGTTACTCGGGAGTACCCATGAAACACACACGTGGCACATCGCTCGCTCCACTTTGATCAACCGCGTCAGTTTGTCTGGAAAATCATTCTTGTGCGTGATCTGCCATAGATGTTTGCACTCGACTGTATCGTATGCTGTCTTGAAGTACACGCAAATAGAATGCGTGGACACGTGGGCACAAAGCTGGGAGAGTAGATTGTACCCTACTAGCACAATTGTTACAAAACCGTTGTGAAAACCGATATATGACTAATTTCAGTTATAAATAAGCTGCTGCAACCAGAAGTGCCTAAGGTGTGCTACTTGGGTAGGCAATAGAGATGGTCGGGTTTCGGTCTTGACACTTTTACCAGATGTCGGATTCGGCTGAAAAAAAATATTCGGGTTCGGGTCGGGTTCGGGTTTAGCGAAAAAAAATAAATCCGGGTTCGGGTCGGGTCGGGCATTCAGTAACAGTATTATTTTAATGTAATAAAACAAACAGTACTTGAATTACTTTTAGTATGATTCAGAAATCAGCTACACTGGACTGGTTGCTTTTTAAACGGTTTAGTGTTTTCAAACTTAGATCGAGTTTAGACCAAAGTTATATAGGGTATGTTGCTGCTTCGTCGTAATTGCCTATTCCCGTCCTATCCAACACAAATTATTGAAAATATCAGCAATTTTTATGACACCCAATGCAAAATTAGTTATTCCCTAATATTTTAGTTCGTAGACTATCATACGCGATTAATCAAAGTGAGCTGAGATCTTGTTAAATGCTTCTTTTTAATTAAAGAATTCCTAGCAGCCAAATTTCCTACGTTTTTTGGTGCGACGAAGAAGAAAACGTTTCAATTTCCGTCATTCATAAAATGAAAATAACTCACGCAACGCATTGTCGTTATTCTGCAGCCGGGAAAACTTGCGTGACCTGCAGATATTTTGCAGAATAACATTTTCATTCCTTCATACACAAATACAAGCGCGCTAGCTTCGTAAACATTATTGTTATTTTTAGTTCGGACGATGAAAAATTTTGATGGACGGATTTTAAAACGGTACGACGAATTTAAGATATAAAATCAGTTGCGTAATTTCAATAAAATGCTTTAATAATCGCTTTTTTGTGAATTCAAAGTGCACGGATCGGAAGATAAGTGTTCGAGTCAAATCAGCAGCATAACTTTTAGAGTATTCATTAAATCCACCGACGAAATGATGAAAATTAGAGTGGCTCTCCTTACTACGACGGGAATTAGAAATAAACTCTACAGCCAAAATTCGTTAGTTGGATCATGTCATAATTGCCCCCCATCGAGTGATTGGGTCGACTGACAGAAGACTAGAATTGTCTGCTATCACAAATTGTTGGTTTGTATTCCGATCTCAAAAAAGTTTCGTGCCTCGGAATAGTTGTAATCTTAACTGTCTTTTATGTCTGCTACCTTTTTTAAACTAAGGTGCTAGTGCTTTAAGCTAAGAACAAGCTTTCGGTTATTAGATACCGGTATAACATAATGAAACAAGATCCAACCATTTCATAATAATATTTCATGTAAATTTTTCGTTTCGCTTTTGACAGGTTTCCTAGAAAAGTTAAGAGGTATTTCCGCCAAAAGTGAAAGAAACGATGTTAGTGTATACTTTATTTTATTAAAATTTTCGATTATGTTGTTGGTTCCAAAAAAAATGGAAGGGTGATAAAAACCTGAAATTTCAAATGAATTTTAGAGTTCGAACCTTATAGAGAATACGAAAAGTAAGCTGGCAAGATTTAAACCGATGTGAGTTTTATGAAAATTAGAATAAAACTCAAGTTCAGGGCGGGATCGGGGGTTCGGATCGGGCTTTGGTTTGGCCGAAAAAAAATATTCGGGTTCGGGCTTAGTGTAAAAAAAAAAATAAATCCGGGTCCGGGTCGGATTCGGGTTTGATTTAAAATAAAATTTCGGGTTCGGGTTGGTTTCGGGTTTGACAAAAAATAAAAATTCGGGCACGGGTCGAGTTCGGGCTTGGAAAATATGAGACCCGCCCATCTCTAATAGGCAAGCGTTGACCAGGGTTAGCAAAGCAAAGCCTACTAGCTACATTCCATTATCGAAACTTGACATATACGATATATACGACAGACTTCGCAGCCAGCTGTTAGAGTGCAAGACAATTTCAGGGCCAGTTGCTACGATCCTATTGACTTTAACAGCCTATAGGATCGTAGCAACTGGCCCTGCGTTGCCCAGGGTTATGCCGCGATAAATACAGCAATCGAACCAATTGCCTTTTTTGTAGATATGATAAGCCACATCTTCCAGCCATAGCGAGGTGCCGTTAATCTGGTTCTTTACCATTTTTGTAGAGTTCTGCCGGAACTCGATCTTTCCGGCAGCTCTATTAGCCCTCAGCTGATCGATTTCTCGCAAAATTTCTTAGAAATCGCGAGGAGGAACGTTTGTGGGCAGCCCCAAATTAATTTCCGTTCCGTCTTGTTCTGTGATATCGCCATTGAGATACTAATCGAAGAACTGCTTCTATCTATCGACCAATTAGCGAACGATTGTAATCATATGTCCCTCCTCGTCCTTACATAGATCAGACTTCGGTGTATATCCTTTACGAGATTGGTCTTCCTTCTGACGCTTTTCCTCCTCAGGATCATGGTAAATTCATTACGCCCTCGTTGATACTCGGCCAAATTCTCCCTCGTGGCAATGTTTGAGTAGTTTTTTAAACTCTTTTCGTCGCTTTTGCGCATGCTGAATGTTCCAAGCCGAATTTTCTAGCAAGCATATTCCTCATTACTATACTTGGCATTCGCATGAGTGCCAACCTCTGATTCCACCGGGGTTGATAACCTGATTTCCGCTGAGGTTGCCCGTATTCTAGCTGATACCATGAAGAGATAGGGATAGGAGTAGCTGGATAAAAAGCTATGGACCACTATTTTATATGGTAGATGGTACACATTATTAAATTCACAACAAATAGCAAGATCTTTCGTACCGTCGTATGTCCACCTGAAATTCAATCACAAACACTTTTTTGATCTCAGAAATACAGTTTGCACGTTTAACCACCAATAAAGCTCTGACTGAGTTGCGACGACGCTGCAAGGTTTCTATTCCGAGCAAACGACAGTGATCCTCAGACGGTGGCAAGCTCGTTGGTTTACTCCATGGAAGCAGTCTTAAGTTTCCAAAACCAAACGAACGAGATCGTAAAATAACTGTTTTGATAAGACCTTAGTTCCTGTTAGCTTTGGCAATGATACTCTAGCAATGAACTCTGAACGAAAGATACGAGTCTAGCAAGACTACAAGATCTTTAATCACATGTTCTCTCTCTCGCTCTCGAGAGAGAGTAGCAGCTCATTTTGTAAATCGACTCTACACTAATTACCTGACTACATTAATTGCTGATTCCAGTAACACCAGTTCTCAAACAGTTTCACTAACCGCTGCAATTCCCGACAGTCTTCAGTTGGTTTAACGATGATGAAGATCTTCAAATTATCAGCATATACAAGTTTGCAGGTTTGAAGTATAGCCAAGACAAACTTCAAGAATAAATATTGAGAACAGTATGGGTCTCATGTTACTTCCCTGTGGTACTAACTAATGTTCTAATGTTTTTTTTTTCTAGACATAATATTTTCAGAAGTGTAAGCAAAACAGAAAAGGCGGATAGTCTCATTGATCGATGGCAGGTCTTAACTTGGAACTTATACTTATCGACACTAAATAAACAATTTTCCAAAATTTGGTTTGAATCCAGGAAATCGATCATTCTTTTGAACTCTTTCTCCGTCGCTTCGGGTGGAATGACACAGATCAATCAATACCCAATTAATTTTTTTTGAAGATTTCGGTCTTGTCGGTTTTCCGACAACCTCATTATTGTTCAATGATTAATGTTTTTTAAATAAACGTTTTTTGGCAATTAATTTATCTATGGTCAACCGTCAAGTTTTAAAAGGGTTCAAACATTTCGGCTGCGATAATGTAACAAAACATGCCAATTAATCTTTTTCTGTTTACATCGAATGTTACCACAAAAGCAAAACAACATTTCTTTCGCACAAGCCTGAGGAAAATCGTTTCAAGAAACATTATTAAGCCATGTATCAGCAATAACCATAACCAACGTTCTAATTGGGAGGTGACCGGCGGCGGTGACGGTAGTTTAACAAATTTAGGCATTGCGACGCGAAATCGGTCGTCATATGTTTAATCATTCCGTTAAAATTTATGGATTGTTGTGAACCGACAAACGTATTGCTTGCTGCATGTGCGAGCTATTTTTACCGGTTCCCGATGTTCCGAAAATAGCACTTTGATGACCCGAACCGATGCGATGTTCATACGGCTGCTGTGACGCGGGAGGAAATTTATCGAGAGCAAATTGTTGAATTCAGGATTTCCTTCGAGATCGTCAAGGGCGGAATCTGATCGGTAGGTCGGTCGACCCAAAGACGATGATCGTCGCCCTTTCATTGTTATGTTTTGGATTTGGTAGTAGAATGTGTCCCTCGAGGAAGGTTAAGGTCCGGTACGCGCATCGCCCTCCCGTTAACACCCAGCATAAGGCAATAAATAACGTTGACGGTTTGTTATGACGATTCGAATGAGTAACTGCTTGACGATAAATATATAATCACTTGGAAAATAAATAAACTGTCGACAAACCGATTCATTTTAATCCAACCTGACGTTTGAAGGAGGGAAAAAATATTCGAAATTTTCGGAATCCATGCGGTGCGTAATAATCCTGGTTTATCGGAATTAACAAGCTCTGCCTTTGGGGACAGGATGCTGGTTTGAATCGACATTTGTGAAGAGATCATTGACGTGACGTGCGAACAAAATTCGTAATAAATATCTAATTGCAAAATATATAAATTACACTAAAGCCGATAAAATCGGCTCCAGAGTTGAATTGGTCTGTCATCACAATCGCTTTTCCAGCGATTGTTTTCAATTGTGAAATATGTGCTCTCCAGATGGGACACCGTTGGTGGCCTGGAATTCACACGTGTTGTACATGGAGTCGCTGATGCTGTCTGCTCAGCTACAATTTCAATAAACAAAATGGGTTTGATGTTTCGAGCAGACGTCAATTGCATCAAAGTGTAGAACAATTAATTTCCTGTTCTTAGAATAGTGAAGTATCGTCGCAAGACATTTTATGGGCTCAAACGAGGTCTACGCAAATTACTTCTACTAAAAGTTTTAAACAAATTTTGTCAAAATTTGTAAGTAATTTGCATCCAATAAACCCACGTCTGTATGATTTGGATGAAGATTTGCGCTTTCCAGCGGCGCAGCAATCGAAAATGGTAAATCAACAATTCGTAACCCCGTTCCCCCCATGTGACCCATTTGGCAATGACTCTATGCTCTTGCTGATGTCACACGTTGGTTCAGCGAAGCTAATCTTAACTGCAATCGTTGCACCACAGATTTTCCCCCCAGTAAATTATTGTTCGATTTGAGATTGTCTCTTTTGAGTTGGTAGCTTAAATAAATTACATCGACTCATGACCACTGATTTATAAACATTTTCTTAACAGTTAGAACTTATAAACAAGGAGAAAGCAATACAAGTGGAGTGTGTTGTGTATGACACTAGCCAGATCAGTTGATTCGCTTTGAGGTGCCGATCTTGAAAGTTCCACATCGATTTGAAAGAGCCCGATCTAATCAACCTTCATAATATAAACATACTCCACGCCATAAATCGTAAAATTAGGACAATAAATGACTTGTCATTTTTTTTTTTGAAACCATAATCAAATGATTCGGAGTTACGACCCTGTATAAGGTTGATCGTGCAAATCATTCCAGAACACAATGCCGAACGGAGCAGCGCCTTGATGTGCAAAATCAAGTTCAGTTCCGAGGCAGAAAGTCTATCCGGCGCGGCGGCTAAGCACCGCCTAAGCTTCGCGAAAGGAGTCTCTTGACTACGGGAGGTGGCTGGCGGTTGGGAACAAAAGCAGCAGAGCTAAGCGTGAACGATCAAACCTTGCCTGTCGCCGCTATCTTCATCTTAACGAATGCGGGAATAGACGAACCGAATCGATACGTTATATTGAATATTCCCCTAAAAGGTTTAATCGTTTTTGTATTGCTGAATTAGCAGGTGACATTAGTTGACGGTAGCCTTGTGGGGAGTTTTCTTCAACCGGTTCGGCGCGGTGAGGCGGGCTCTGCCGGTCGGGACAGGTTCCCGCTGAGATTTTATTTGTAACATTACATAACAATGATTTGAAGACATTTTATTTCCTTTTCTAAGCCTATGAACACGGCCCTATTCGAACGATGACCTGTTTTGCCTGCAAAAGTGGGAGAAAATCTTTTATTCTAAATTCTGTTGATTTTATTATGAATCTATTGTGTGGGATGACTGCGCGGAATGTTTTAAATATTCAGAGCGGTTTATCGTTTAGAGATATTTAACACGATGTTCAACATTGGAATGTCAGTTTTATATTGACTACTTTTGGTTTATTGCCTGTAACGGTCCTGGCGTTTGGTCAAAAATTGGTCGAGCTCGAAAAAATACCAGACCGGTAGTTTTTTTTTGCAATTTGTATTGATTCATGAAGTATGCAATTATTAACAATGATTTAAAGACAATGAATTTTTAAATGTTTTCTGCATACCGGTCATTTCATGCAAAGGCGACAAGAGTTTAAGAAGCGACAACGAATTAGCTGATCTCCAGAAGGACTTTACTCGAAGTAAAGTGGAGTAGGTATCAATATTGCCTAAGGAATCTGAAAAAGTTTTATTCTTTGCGGCAAAGGTACCAATTTTTTTGTTGATATTAAAACTGAATTTGCAATTTTTTTATACGTAGACTGGGTAGGGTAAGCGTACCAGTAGTGAGGCATTTAGTAGTAAATTTTCAAATTTTTGGTCAAAATACAGTGACATCAGAACAAATATACATGCACACGCACACGATATGTTTGAAACATTCTTAATCTTACTAAAAATGACGGTTGGAATCATTAAAAATTCAAATTTTGCTAAAGAGAAAGATTTTTTCTACCATCATTGGTTTGCCTAAAGTGGTGGTATGGTTCTCACCGAGGTCCCTAGAGTGGAGGCATCGTGAACCCATAAGAGAGGCAACACATTTAACATTCAATTACTTCAATAAAAAATTATGTAAACTGACGCTACTTGTTTGCATGAGATTAAATACTCACTTTATATGCGCGACAGATTTAAATTTCTCAAGTTCATAAATAATTAATATCAGAAAAAGATAAAATTTAAAACCTATTTCAGCAGCTACGCAGAGTTAAATTTTATTCAGGTAATCTAAACAAAACCAGCGGAATATTTCTACAAATATCATGGGGGTTCATGTCCATGGGTACGAAAGTAACCCCGTTGGGTTCGTACCACTTAGAATAATGGCACGAACCTAGATCCGGCCAGAATATCGTAGGGCCCTCGTATTGGTTCGACAAAGAAAGCAGACACTTCTGTAGATACTTCATGAGGTAGATCTGTCCGTTTACAGTCCCGGTAGTCGTTTGTACATGAGTAGATCGTTTGCCAAATCATGTATTTCTTGGAAAACTTTGAAATTTTTATCATTACTTCCTCCGGAATATCAAAGTTGTGCTGGGCAGTGAAGTACATTAGCCCCGGAAGCTGCCGGAAGTCCGCCTTGATATAAGTCTGATCATCCATGATGAGAGAGTTGAGGATTTTCCAGGCGTTTGCGCAAAATAAATTCGCGAAGTTGCTTTTTGGGCGACGCCATTTTTTCCAATATTCGAAAAACTGACCGCGATAAAAATACAGTGTAAACAATACACTATAAACTACTTCTACCCAAATTTTCAAGAGAAAATACCCAATGGGTAATTTTCTGCAGCGTTTCTTCCGTGGTGCAACTTGATGTAGAACACTCTTTATTTGACAGAAAACCCCTGGAAAACTGTCAAATATCCGCAACGTAGTAAAATCCGTATGCATTGTGTCTAGGCCTTTAAGCCCCAAACACAATGCATACGGATTTTACTACGTTGCGGAAATTTGACAGAAAACCCATGTAAAAACTGCCAAATTGCCGCAACGTAGTGAAATCCGTATGCATTGTGTTTGGGGCTTTAGAATCTCCTCTATCCGGTGAGGTATGACAATGACTCCTTGTAAGAAATCAGCAGGCGCTGTAAAAAAGTGACAACTCAGATTTTCACTTGGTTCGCATACTCTTAGCGTTTCGTGCAAAAGTAACTGTTTTGCCTTTGTTTTCGTTTGCATTATTTTATTTTTAGAACGTTTTTCTTCCCACTTCACGATTATTAGATAAGTAAGTATGTACGAAAGCATAGTTAAAATACAATATTTCATGGTTTATTTCAAATATACATTAAAGTGTTCGAAGTTTAAATTACGTGTTGAGGAGTGATTCAAAATTCGAACAGCCATAAATAATATCAAGTTTTTCCGGGTTTTCCTTCGAGAAAATGAATTGTCTGCAATACACATTTTCACTGAAGACTGTTTGTCGCTAGGACGCGTATTTAATAAATTATAAAATAAATGAAAAAAAAAATTTGCAATACTCAAAAAAATTTTCAATTTCGGGCAGCTTCGCACAAACCAGACAACCATTAGGTGAAAGTACTATATTTTATGTATAAAAAAAATATTTCGATTAGGAGTACTCCAAAGGAATTTCAGAAAAATCAATTGAAAAATGTGTTATTTTTTGATAAAATTTTTTATAACTCATTAAATTTGCATCTTCGTGAAAAACAATCTTCAGAGAAAATATGTATTTTAGCATACTGAATAACTTCGTAGAACATTAGAAAGTAATGAAAAAATTGTGTGCAAAGTTATTGAGCATAATTGATTTTTAAGTGTTCCTTTTTGGCACATCATTATATTTCGCAACCGGTAAGAGATAGATAGTTACTATAGTCACCAAAATTGCTTATTTTAGTATGTTCTGCAACTTTTTGAAGAAAAAATTTTTTTTAATATTATTTAAAAAAACAAAAGTTCGTATCACCCTAATAGAGGAGTTAACGGGCACCCTAATAGTGCAGAAAGATATTTAATTATTATTTATTTATTAAACTTCTCCGAAGACACCACCATTGAAAAATTACGCATTTTTTACTCAATTGCTAATGTCCGCGTTTTTTCAAAATTTGACCACTGTGCATTGTTATACTGTACAAAGTCAACTTGCTGTAGATGTGGTACATGGAGTACGAAAATATCAGCAACTAACTACAGAAGTATGGATTGAAACTAATTATTGTGTGAAATATTTACATCATACTTTTAAGTGGATTTAAAAAGATAGTGTATGGAAAAAGGATAGAAGGATTTTTTAATTTGAGTGGAACTCAAAACATTAACACGTATCAAAGTAATTCAAGTGTTCGGTGTCTGAGACTGCAATATTCGAGCTTTGAATGATGACTACGCTGCCCATAAATAGAAGACAGTCACATCTGCAAAAACGTGCAACTACGAAAAACGCTGTTGAAGCCACGACAATTTTTCTTTAATATTGAATCGATTTTGGAAACAAATCGTCCAAATCGTCATAAAATCACTTGAATGTACATAACAGAATACTTTTACAAGCAATTGGTTCATAAGTGACTTAAAATTTGTATCAAAACTTAGAAAAACTGCCGAAGTTACTGATATGCGTTTATTTGTGCTTGAATAAGCAAGAATAAACGCATAACAGTCACAGGGTCACAGCCACAGCATGCCTTGATCCTTACGTTGTCGGTGACTCGGCAGTACTTTCAAGACCACGTGTCGTTGTTGTTTTGATAATTCACGTGCTCGTTCAATTCAATTGTTCGAAATGTCCTTTTTGACTCATTTTGGCATTTTCTCCTTTTTATTGTAATTTGTTATCTTGAGTTTACAGTGAGGTCCCATAACGTGTCCGAGTATGACCAATGCGATCCTGGGCACTATATGTGACAACAAATGAACTATTTCAAACTAGTTTTGCAATTTCGAGTACCGACTTAGAGAGGTCACATGTTGCATTTTAGTTAAATTCAGAAACTGATCCCCGTAGAGGTATCTGGAACATTCACGGACATATTTAGATGTGGCCAATGGCGTCTTGAACACTTTATACGACTACCAATAGTCTAGATTTGCCGTGTATTTATAGGTGTCACATGATGGGTTTGTTGTGATTCAAGGTGCTTCTATGTTCAAGTCCCATATATTCCGGAACTTGTTCCCACTGTAACTTCGGAATCGTACATCCGATCCAAATTCTCCTCAATAGTGTTCTTCTAGGCCATAAAATCTTCCGTTTGGTAGTTGCTGCAGTCGAGTCGGTCCAGGCATTTCCAAAAAACAGATGCTTATTGATATATTTTCACTACTGTGACTGTTATGCGTTTATTTGTAATATGGGACTGACATAGTTTGATATTTTTTTCAACATCTTGGGAACAAACATAACTTTTTTGTTTGAAATATTGAAAGAACAGTTAATTTAAAGATGATTTCCAGGTTTATCTCAAAAGAGGTGAAAAGTCAGATGGGACTGTTATGCATTTATGGGCAGTACGCAAGTGTTTGAAGTTTGAATCAAAACCGAACTGTAGTTTTTTAGTGTTTTTCAATGTAAAATAACATTTTATCCTCATTTTTGAAATTTTTCAACGAGAATAATTAAATTGTCAACCTATTAAACCATTTGTTTTCTAACATTTTACTTTGAAAAAAGTTCCAGCATAGCTTAAGTGTTCGAAGTTTGAATCAGAACGGTAAATCGAAAATTTTTTTCTGATGCAGAGCAATCAGAGATACCGCCCGTTCCCGTTTCGAATAACAACCCCCTCGATTCTCTAGCGAGCAACGTTGGAGAGTTTCGGCTGGAACTGGATTCTGGAACTGGACCAGAATATAAACCAGATTTTGGGCCACATTTTTGATTCAGACCACCACCATTTTAAATAGATTTGGGATCAGGTTTTGAACCAGGTTCCGAAACCAGAACCGCATTTTGGACCGGGACTAGGTACTAAATTTCGTAAAAAATGTTGGAACAGATTTTAAATAAACTCTGGACCAGATTTTGGGCTACATTGGCCGTATTTTGACCAGATTATGGACCTGAACCAGATGTTGGACCTCCATCAGATTCTGGGCCAGATTTTGTATCACATTTTTATCAAGTTTAGACCAGGTTTTGGATAATATTTTGGACCACATTTTTGATCAGATTATGGATCAGAAGTCGATCCAGATTTTGAACCCCATTCTGGGTAAAAATCAGACTTTGGGGCTGGACCACATTCTCGACCACATTTTAGTACACATTTTGAATAAATTTTTGGACCAGATTCTCAAACTGGATCAGATTATAAACCAGATTTTCGACCACATTTTTATCAGATTTTGGACCCAGATTGTAGATCCAGTTCGAGAACCGTAACGTGACATTGTGGCGACCCAGACGAATGCTCGAAGTTTATTATTCTTTACAATTTTTTGACGACGGTCTGTACATGATTCATCCAACTCCCTTTATCCAGTGCTTTGCTACACTCGAGAGTACCTTACTGAAATTTCAGTCGTGTTTGATGCCCCCTAGAGGCTAGCGTCTGGCCCACTGCACGCTACTGTGCTAAGCTTACGTTAGCGCTTCGACAGGATCTAACGTCAATGACTCCAATCAACGTTTTGTATTCCTCCTCCTAGCCGACCTGAGCATTCAAATCTCCAATGACGATCTTAATGTCATGTTTTGGGCAGCAGACGTATTCACGCTCCAACTGTGCGTAGAATTCCTACTTGTCGTCATTGGTACTTCTGTGGTGAGGACTGAGGACATTCGAAGGAGAAAGTGTACCCAGCTCATGTGGGTTGCCGCAGCTCTGGTAGATGCCTATCTCTGAACCTACGTACCGTTAACTCTTCCAGCACACCTCCTGCAGCACTGGGACGTCAACCTAGCGACATTTCAATACGTCGGAGAGTGCCCGAGTGCTCCATTGGAAGTTGAGAGATCGGCAGTTCCACGTCCCGAGTTTCCAATCCATAATTTTTTTTTCGTCACATGAGTCTATTCCGATTGTTCCAGTCCGAATTTCTTTGTTCCTATTTCATTACTTATTAGTTTCTAATGGTGGCGGTTTGCAAGACCTGCGGCACCAACCTGTTTCGCCGGAGGACCAATAACGCTTAAAAGAGCTCTCCTTCCCTCTCACATGCGACCTTGACTTCCACCGGCCTTTGGTTATCGGAAGAGGTTACCTGTTGTCGCCCAGTTATACTCGTTTTATGGACAGTTTTAAATGTTGTTGTATGCTACTTTTTCTTTTGCAAATTGTAGTTGGTTGCATTCGTGGTTCTTCAGGGGAGCAATATGGGATCTCTGCTGTTCCCGATCTTTTTCAACGATGTTGCGACTAGTGACTGTAAACTCATTTACGCTGACGTTCTCACACATCAGTTTGTGGTGAGTCTTCGATGCTGTCATTTACAAGCGTTCTGCTGCTCCTAAGTTATGGGAAAAAAGTCTCAATTTTAAGCACTACAGAAGCGACAGTAAAACAAATATAAACAAACCGGGTGAGAGTTCGTACTAGTCCACTAAAAAATAGAAATCTTTGCCCGGAATATTTGGATCAAACCAGGAGAGCAAAGGATTAAGACTGTGATAAATTCCTTTTACACTGAGGGTTTCTATTTATTTTGTTCAAATTCTATTCCATTTAAAATAAATTATATAGTTTTCGCATATACCGCTGATAAACTAAATTTGATAGAACTTATTTCTTCTCTCTTCCTAGTACGAAAACGAAGTCCACCCGCTACCGGACGAATATAGCGAAGAACCGTACGAAGGTGAAAGTGACATCGAGGAGGGCAGCACCAGCGTGTTCGGCATTCCGGACTACCGGCTGGATGACATGGAGACGGAAATTAGCGTGACGGCCAGCAACACACTGCCGGATGGAAAGCGCAAAGCTCGCTCAATTACCGGAATGACCTACCAAGGAGTGCCGATTCTGGACGAACCATACATGAACCGACAGCTCAATCGCACTCGACATCACCGTCTGCACCATCACCAGCAGCAACAGGAACAACGGTACCGCGAGACGCAGTACCAGCAAATGCGTCAAAGGCCGGAGGAAACGGCGACTCCACCGCCGCAGCTAAAACTGAAGTGGGACGATGAAAGCAGGTGTGAACGCAATGAATTTAAGCAATTTGCCCCCCTAATAGAGTGACTATAATGGACGTATTTTCTCGTTTTCGTTCGGTTGAATTAATTATAGGGAAATTCCAGCACATCAGCAGACGAACGGCGCTGCCGCATCCGATAGGCAGCAATTTTCTCCGCGACGACATTCGAATTCGCTCCGGTCGAGCTCCTCGCAGCAGCCTTCCACCCCGTCCTACGTTCGGCAGAATGATTTTGACAAAAATGAGAAGCTTGTGCAAGGTGTACCGCAAAATCTAGTAATTTCCAAATTATCGGATAAATTTCTGACGGAAATTTTCAAAGTCATTATTTTGGTTTCTTGTTAGGTTGGACCGGATTTTACTACCAAACTGCCGGGACCGTTCCTTGATCGGCGCAGCCGAGTTATGCTAACCAATGGAGAAAATAAATATCAGAAAGTTATCAAGAATCCAGGAACCTATATGGTAAATATTTCCTAATGAAATTTGAATTTGTCTACATTGTTTTCAATATTTTGCAAGCAGGAATCCCGTAAACCACCGGTTCAGCGAATAGGACGAATCATGCGTAAATCGGCAGGTCCGGCCCGCGTCACTGCTCTGCACTTGGCCAAATATCACCCGCACTACAGCAGCCACCGTGCGACAAATCACGTCAACTGGCACTGGCTGCCGGTGGATAAAGCCAACCAGGATGCTCTCAGCAGTGGCCACTTCAAACTCTCCCATAACGGTACTCTGACTGTCAACGACACTGGACTGTACTTTGTTTATGCACAGGTGAGTCGGCCGGATTTTGAGGCGAATAACCATGTATTATTTACTAATGAATGCTGGTTCTCGTTTTAGATAACCTATTCCGACCAACATCCGATCAGTGGTTTCAACATTGTGGTTAACGGTCGAAATCACGTGTCCTGCTCGGTTCACGGCCAGCATGGCAAAAAGACGAACACATGTTACACGGCAGCGCTGATAGATCTGGATAATGGAGCCCAACTGGAAGTCAAAGATGTGGACGAAGGTCGCATCCATTTGCCCTTCCAGGAGAAAACGTTCTTCGGACTGTACAAACTGGGCAGACGGCCGCTGGCCTATGTTTAATCGCTAACCCGAGAAACCTGAGAGTTTAATCTTCTTTTGTATATAGAATAGTTTTCAGAGAGCTAATAATATTTGTCTTGTCTTGTTATTAATACGAGTATGTATTGAATGTGTTATTGCTCGCACTGTCGTGATATTTATACGGAACTCATACAGCCCATTTATTGAAATAAACACAGTAAAACCGTCGAACATTGGTGCCATACATGAAGCGCTCTAATAATCTAAAAGTTAGCAACGGGTTCATTTCACTTTCGGGCCTGAAAAGAAAATTCCATCACGACGACCTGACGGCACATTCGTGACGAAAGTGACCGAAAAAAAACTTCCATCATTATATTAATCATCCTATCCGGAACGACGACGACGACGACGGCCGGCGTCGAAGTTGAGAGCATCTCTCTGTGCCATCACATTGTTATCGAGCTTTCGTATATAGGTTCAAAGTCACTCGCTTGGTAACTTGGTTGGACAGGATATGAACAACTTTACCGACATTTCCGACGACTAGGCTACGTAAAAAGAAGGCGCAGGTGTCTCCGGGGTATGCCGTTCCTATCACGAGCCATCCAGACATCACCCAGGCACCGATCCTGTCCGGGGAGGATAGGAATTTCATAAAAAACAGGGATGGGCGCACATAGGAATTTGTGCCACAGCAGCATATCGCCGATCGGTGATGACTTTCTGTCTGAAATATTTCTGAGTTCTTTTTTTTTATTTATATGGACACGTCCGCCCTGGGATAGGCGGCTCGGATAGTACCACCAAAAGAGAGAACTAAAATATATCACACTTTTCCGCATTTTGTGGGCAGAAACATGGATGGTGGATGTGAGCGGAAGAACCTCACTAACGGGGTTGGAAAATATTTTTCACATCCCATCAGAAGAAGTCTACTGATTCTTATGGTTCACTTCACACAACAGTCCTACCGTTGCGCGTTGGTTGGTAGCAGCGAAAGCACTTGATTGCAATCATTACCGATGATAGTGATGTAGCAGAAAAGTAAGGCCAGCGAAGGAGTGCTTTACTTGTAAGTAGGTAGAAGACTTATTATAAATCATATTGAGAGGAAAAGTGAATGGAATTGATTTTATGGCGATTTTTACGGGATAATTTAATAATAAACACGTATCACGATTTATGAATGTAAGAATGTTTTGGCTTCGAAAATGGAGTAATTATAAAATGGCGAATCTATTATTACTTATCACAAAAATACCGAACAATTGGGTTTACAACTCCAGACTTTCGAGTGCAACTGGATTCCAAATAAAAGTTGAAATTGGACTTTGAATTAGCCTTTGCTTCACGTTAAACTGGAAATTAGATTCTAAGTTAGACCAAAATTTAGAATAATTTGGACTGGAAGTGTTATCAAACTGGAAGGAACTGGAAGGAAATCAAACTTGAAAACCAAATTTAAAATGTTTATTTAAAGTTGGGTTTGAAATTGGACATTAATTGGATTCATATTGGACCTTAAGTTGAACCTAAAATCGGAATTGAATTAGAATTGAAATTGGGCTTAAAAACAGACATGCAAATGACACTTGACGTTGGACATGAAATTGAATTTCAATTTGGTCTAATTTGAACTCAAAGTTTTATTTTAAACTGGTTATGGACACGAAATTAGACTTTGCCAGTCCCGTTTTTCCACTTTTTGTTCCATTTCCTCCTGTGCTGTACTGTTCCCTTGAGTTTTGTTTTGAAAAGTGAGAACTTTTCTTCCGTTTTTCCTCTTTTTTTCTTGTTTTCCTTTTTTTCCTACCCCGTGTTTCCGATTACCGTTTTTTCGTGTCCTGTCCCATTTATTTCCATTTGCAGTCCTGTTTTTCCTCATGTTTTCCGTTATTTTTTGTTTATTTCATTCTCCGTCCCATCTCTTTTCTTTGACTCTTTTTTCGGTTCTAATTTTTGTGTTTTTCTTTCCCGTTTTTAGTCATTGTCTGTTTCATTTCTCCTCTGTTTGATGCCCCGTTTTTTTTCTGTCATGTTCTATTATTCATTGCTTTTCTTTAGTTCATATGTCTTGTTTTCTTCTTTTTCTGTCTCATTTTCCCGTATTCTGGCCATCTTTCTCATATTATATTGCGTTTTGACCTCGTTTCCTGTTTTCCTTATTTCCTCTGTCGGTTTTCTTTTACTATCTCGCTATTCTACTTTTCGCTTTGATTTTTCTGGTTTTCTAATTTCCTTTCTTGTCTCGTTTTCCTTCTTTATCGGTTTTTCCCTTTTCTGCTCCTTTTCACTTCTCTTTCTTTATCGTTTTTCGTCGTTTTTCTTTCGTTTTTTTTCTCATTTTCAGGCGCGTTTTTATCATTTTCTGTCCTGTCTTGACTTTTTTTCGGACCCGGTTTACGGGTTTTTTCTCTTTTAGGTCCTTCTCTATCCCTTTTTTCCTTTTTGTCTGGTCCTTTCTTCCTCATATTTTGTCCAACTTTTCCACCTCTAGTGATTCTCTTTACCGTTTTATACGTTTACATTTCTAACCCATTTGTCCAGTTTTAGTCACGTTTTCGTTTCTCCATTTACCTGCTCCCGTATTTTCTCTCTTTCTTTTCCTTGTTTTCAAGCCCGCTTTTTCTCCTTTTCTGTCCTGTTTATCCTCATGTGCTTCCCCCCATTCTTCAACTGGACTGAACAGTCCAGTCTTTTCGTATATTACCTCGTTTTGTCTCCCGTTTCCTTCTTTCCAATTTATTTTATGTCCTGTTTACCCTCCCATTCTGTAGACAGGAGACACGAAGAGGATCTCTCATTTGCACATAAGCCCTTTCCACGTATTACGCGAGATATATTCAGAAAAATCGACTTTTTCAGCTATAACTCAGGAACAATAAAAAATATTATCATTAAAATTTTGTCATTAGAAAATTAGAAATTAACAAATTTTTTTTCTTTAAAGTTTTCAACCATCACTTAGCCTAAAATTGGACTTAAAAATGGAAATGAATTGGTATCATACTAGGTTTTTAAATAGAAAAAATTAAAATTGGAATTAAAATCAGACTTGAAATTACCCTTGCAGTTGGATTTACTACCAAAATTAAAATTTGACTTAGGAATGGACATGAAATTAGACTTGAAATCGAACTTAAATTGAGAATTGAAATTGATTATAATTTGGAATTAAATTGCACCTGTAATTGTATATTGGAATTGGATTTGAGCAAAGTCTTAAAAATTGACTCGAAATCGGTAGATTGTAACTGGATTTTTGTAAATTGGCTCGCTTACGGGAATAAAACAATGCTTAAGACCAGTAGCTTTGTTTTATTGGGGTCTATTGTGAAACACCCCCTCTTTTGTTCAGCGTTCGATGGCGTCGACAGAGCTATGAGATTAGGGGGGGCTGTAAAGAAACAAAAGAGGGATCGGTGAAGCTATGCTCACCCAATAATGCACCCCTGATGGGTGTATTCGGCCACCTTTCACACCTTCCGCAAAGGCAGAGGCTCGGATCGCAGAACGGGTCAGACTCACCTTCCCCACCAATCCCGTTGGCTCAGAACACCTCGCGATGAACATTGTTCCGGTTCCTGGGTATCAGTCGTGAAGGGGAAAGAGCGGAGGATGAGGGGTAAGGAAGGGTCATATGAAGCAACGCTTAAGAAGTTGTGTACCGCAATTTTTATCCAAACTGGATAAAAAATTGCGGGGGATCAAACCAAACTGCAATCGGATTATTACAACCGGATTCGAACCTACACCTCCTCCTCCCAGGTCATTTGGCTCGCCGGTAGTAATGCTCTTTTGAACCATAGACGGACTGGACCCCCTTATTAAACGTGCGACGTATGTTCGACGGTTCTTGAGGGCAGAGCGCAAGTTGATGTCATCTATACGAATCTAAAAGCGGCTTTCAATAAAATTGACCTTAAAGTATTACTCCGTAAGTTGCTGCGAATGGGAGCATCAAGCAGATTGGTATCGTGGTTTTCATCCTATCCAACGTTACGAACGTTGGATGTCATGCGTCTCTTCACCATCTGTTAATATATATGGCGTTCCGCAAGGGAGCAATTCGAGCGCACTTTTGTTTGTCATTTTCTTTGTCGATGTTGCAATCTAACTTGCTTATAGCTACAAACGTATTTACGCCGATGATTTGAAAATCTACCTCGTGAGTGGTGTGCTGTATCAGGGACTGACTCCATTTGCAAGTGTTGTTAAATGTGTTCGTTAATTGGTGTCAACTGAATAAACTCGTTGATAATATCTCAAAATGCAACAAACAGGGGAATCCCATAAATTTTTCTTCGAATTGTTTTGCATAGAAGAAAAGAATGTATTTCAATCCCTAAAACGTGGAATGGATTACAAGAGAGAAGGTGAAAATTTTCCATACATTTCTACACAAGTTTTTAGTGAGCAAACAATCATAACTCTGGACAAAATACTTTCGGACGACGGAACAAGATTGCGTAGCATCAAAAGGACGAGCTAGAAGGATTACATGTCGTTTTGGATTTTTGAAAATATCTGAAAATATTTAACTTTTTGTAACATTTTATTAAGCCACATCATTTTTGACCGTTTTCTGTGCAACTGTTTCAACCGCTTGATGTTATATATATTTAATATGCACATGTAATGACTGATGGAAATGGCTGCATCAAAGGCATGTAATGTCATAACTTTTCGTCCTAAAATCAGAACCAAAGTCAGAGCTAGAGTCAGAGCCAAAGTCAGAGCTAAGGGGTGTCCCACACCAAATTGCATCACGGAAGAAACGATGTAGAAAATTACCTAATTGACCGATCCATTTCAAACTTACAGATAATAAAATATAACCTATATTAGTAAGCTTTTGGCATATTTATTTCATTTAACTTTATAACCGTATGCTCGCACCTTACGCTTAGCTCCACTCAAAAAGCTTTGTCCAACATCTGGCTGCAGCTTCTCCTGTACGAAAACCCACTTTTTCTTCATGTGTTTCTCAGATTTGACCTCCTTGGGATAGTGCCTGCTTCATAATGGGCCAGTATTTTTAATTGGGCCTTAGTTCCGGTGCGTCGGGGGGATTCACGTCCTTGGGTACGAAAGTAACTCCGTTGGCTTCGTATCACTCTCGGATATCCTTTGAATAGTGGCACGAAGCTAAATCCGGCCAGAAGATCGTAGGGCCCTCGTGTTACTTCAACAGAGAAAGCAGACGCTTTCGTAGACACTCTTTGAGATAGATCTGCCCGTTTACAGTCCCGGTAGTCACGAACGGCGCACTCTGTTTGCCACATGAGCAGATCGCTTGCTAAATCATGTGTTTCTTGGCACACTTTGAAAGCTTCTGCATCCTTACTTCCTCCGGAACATCAAACTGGTGAAAAACAGTAGCCCCGGAAGCTGTTGGAAGTCCGCCTTGACGTTAGTCTCATCATCCATGATAAGAGAGTTGAGAATTTTCCAGTTGCTTACGCAAAATGAATTCGCGATGTTGCTTTTAGGGTGACGCTATTTTGTCCAATTTGCGAAAAACTGACCGCAGTGTAAACAATACACTCTAAACTAGTTCGAGCCAAATTTTCATGAAAGAATACCCAATGGGTATGGGTAGAGAGCCTTAGAGTGTCGCCATCTTAAACCGAAAATTCCAATCGAAAAGAATCAGTTGTCAAAAGTAAGTCCAATCGAACAGAAGACTTTTCAAAATACCGATTAGAGAGCCTTGAAAAGAGTAACGACTGTAGAGCCTGTTAAAGATAGAGAGACGCCATCTCAAATCAAGAACATTTTTTGAGCAGATTTTTCTGAATTTTTAGCAGCTTTTTATGAATTATTTTTATTTTGAATAAGAGCTTCAGAGCTTCAGAATAGCTTCAGAGAAAGGTTCCTCGAGTATGTTGTATTATATATATAGCATCGAGAAACTCGAAATCTTTAATTTAAGTCGCTGGTTCTCGAAAGAATTAGCAATAATAGACAACTGCATCATAACTATTTACGGTACGACCATTAACTGTGGTAAAATTATCATGAAAAGGAATTACATATCCAGATTTTATAAAAGTTATTTATTCCAAATGTCTGTTGATCACAGAATAATCTGTGCGTGCGGCAACACTGACTGACGCAGCTGCATTGTTGCTAGATTATATGTTTCAGATGGCGACTCTCTAAGGCTCTCTAGGTATGGGTATGGGTCAGGGTCAAGGTCAGGGTCAAGGTCAGGGCTAGAGTCAGGGTCATCATCATCATCACCATTTTCATAAATCTTCTCCACCTTCTGTTTCCGCGTTTCCTCCTTTTCAACCTTTTACTTCTCTAAGGGTATCGAAAAAGAATTGAAAAGGATGAGACGCAATAAGTTACTTCAGCTTCCGCGTTTTTAAATTCTTCCAACTTCTACTCATCCATTTTCTGCTTCTCCAATTTTCTCCATTTTCTGTTTCCATCCTTTGCGCTTCGCCAAATTTGTTTGCATCTTCTTTACCTTAAACCTTCGTTATAACTAACGGAGTCATAACAGCCTGGCAAATCCAAGACACACTAGCACACTAGGTTTAGGATCTCATTGCCAAGAAAACACTTACTAATCGTCTGCACTCTTTAATGATTCTACCTGTAAATAGGTCGGATTTAGCTAAACCTT
Source organism: Sabethes cyaneus (assembly GCF_943734655.1). Taxonomy (NCBI): domain Eukaryota; kingdom Metazoa; phylum Arthropoda; class Insecta; order Diptera; family Culicidae; genus Sabethes; species Sabethes cyaneus. The sequence goes on from NC_071354.1 coordinate 228,578,833, forward strand.
GGTTGAAACTACTCAAAATGCCCTTAAAGTGTACAAACTCAAATTTTGGGTAAAAAATTCAACCAATTTTGGCTACTTACTACCGACAATTGATTTTTTTTCTGTGACAAATAACGCACTTTTAAATTCCTGCTACCAATTTTTTGGTTGAAAAACTACTCAAAATTTGAGTTTGTACACTTTAAGGTCATTTTGAGCAGTTTTAATCAAGTTTTAGCTAAATCCAACCAAATTATGGGTAAACTCATTTAAGAGTGTGGAAATCTAGTTTATTCATGATTGTCTTTGGTTCCTTTTCCCTTTTTGACCTTTTGAAGTTTTTTTTCTTCTAAAATTATTGCCACATTCCATACACGCCTTCTTCAGTCTGTATTCCGGCTCTGATGGCGAGGGAATGAAAGCTGCGGCTACGTGCATCATCGGAAGTTGGAAATGACGTTTGCAATAGGGGCATGCAGCTATTCTCTATTCATTACATAACATTTTACACGCACGACAATCCCATATAACCTTAAATTTTTTTAGATAGACGATGTCTGAGAAAATCGGAAAATTTTCAGTGGAGTTTTCAGAGGAAATAGATGCTTTCTTATCATAAACCACGCAAATGTAGCTTCAAAAAATTAATCACCTCGATTCTGCATTCCGATCGGCCCGCTCCGATCAGAAATCATATTCCGAATCCCGATGGACGTGTGTTATAGCATACGTTGTATGCTGATCGAAGCGAAATTTATTATCGGATCCTGGGGGATCGGTATGTATAATAAAGGCGAATTGTTGCCAGTTTACTGTACTCGTGTTGTAAATCTTTCACATCTAACGACTAATAGAAATGACAGAGTCAAAAGCGTTTAGAAAGTAATTAATTTCGTTCTAAGCTCAGCTTTCGTACATGCAGAATGCATGTACTATATAATATCACAAAACCGTGTTCCGTTAAAACTTTATCATTCGCCAGTAAAGGAAATAATGCTTATTTTCCCCGATTTTACAGTCACAACTGGATTGAGCAGAGATTTCAATTGAATCTCCTCGCGTGCATATTAATAATCAATTATTATTAATTAAATTCCTGACTGACACGGCAATAATGAATAGTCACCTGACCTTGAATGTTGTACAAAAATCACGTCCGGTTCCGTCTAGTAAAATAATCATGACATACTATGCTTTTAGAGTGCCTATATTTAGTAGAGAGAAGACATACCATCCTAAATACAGCAGTTATTTATTTTCAACATATTTCTTCTGGTTTTCTACAGTCTACACATCTTTGATAGGTCATTTGGTTGATTGGAATGACACTGACAGATAATCGTTGTTTCAATTTTGACAATGTCGTCACTTTACTAAATACAGACGCTCTAACTGTGGTATGCTGGTGCCAAGCCTACGGGTTGCTACTCTTACTTTTGTGGTGATTTGAAACGATAGTGTTGTATTCTGTTCCATCAACTGTAGTATGAAAATTTGAACCATTGCACAGGATATTCAACAGCATAGCTCAACCCGGCACGCTTGTCATTCATTGGAAGCCGAGCCTATTCAACACCACTCCCTACCACAACACAAAAAAAATAGAAAAGCCAGCCTTCTGCCTAAAAGGGAAACCGGGTAACGGTCCGTGCAGTCAACAGGTTAGTGGCATTTGTCATCACACGCCACGTTCTCGGTCAATGCCAAACTTGCGAGCCTCAGCCATTCTAGCTAGAATCCATTACGGTGCTCGGCTGCTCGGCGGAAAGTGTCACAATCTGTCACGCGATCCTTGCGCACAGCTGTAAAGCCACCCGGTGTGTGTGTGTGGGTGGATGGAAAACCCACGAACCGTGCTGGGGCTTTGTGTAACTCATAAGCAAGCAAGAACATTTGATACTATAACGAAGCCAATGCAAAGCAGGAAAATCTTGTCGTTGATTATGTGAAAGGTAAGCGGGCAAGCAAAGCGAATGGTGATCTCCTTAAAGAGCGGTTGAAGTACGGTTTAAATGTCAACTGTAACGGATTCTGAATTGCAAGTCGCAATGAATAGATAACTTGGTTTAGTTCCGAATGCGACTTTTTTACTTTTCTGCTGCTTTTTATTACTTTTATAATAACAAGGTAACACAACGTAACAAGGAAGTCAGGTAGTTAACGCTAATCGATTTTTCCATCTAATCACCAATTAAATCAAAAAATCTCCATTAAAATTTTACCAATTTAACATAGACTTGGTAGTTCTACTGTTAAATTTTTAGGTGAAACTTTCGTAAATGAATTCAATAGATAGATGAAAGATGAACTAATAGGTCAATCTTCCGATTATTACGATTCCTTTATTTTCTTTTTTCGGCTTCGTATTGGTTCCTAAAAATCATACCATACTTACATGGTATTATACTAAATAATTGGCCGGTCGCAACCCGACAGCAAAAATCCGCTGCGCACTTCCGCTACTTAGACCTACTAGGACAACCCGCGTCGAATGGTATTATTTCCGTCTGGTTAGTGAATCATTCAATCAGCCGTAATGACATGGGAAGTTTATCACACAGCTCGGGGCCACACACAAAGCCCCATTGGGGAACTTTTTTTCTTCGTTTTATTCTTATCATCATCAGCCTCAGAAAGCTTCTTCGTCGGATGCTCGCAAATCAACGGAGAGCGCAAAGTTTTCACCGAAATAACGTTGATGGTGATATCCATTAAGGATTCGTGCCGAAGCAACAGTTGGTCGCTGGCTGTATCGATATAGTCCCTACCCTAGGATGCTGCGTATGAGCGCGGTAAAATGAAAAGTCATCTTACGTTCGGTGATCTGTTTCTTTGGAAGCAATTTTATGTTTCGTTAACTTACATGGATAAGCGTGGCAGTGAAAAAGTAAACACGAATACTCGGTTTAAAAATTGAAATCGATGAAACTAAGAAATTTTAGAAAATTATTTTCGTCAATTATCCCGAAAAACGTATGTACACGATATATACTTTTTTCTAATTTCTTACTTTTACATGACCTTTATTTCAAGCTAGATAAGTGAGAACGCTAAGCGATACTTTATAATTCTTCCACTACCCACCGCGGAAGAATGGGGAGCAAAAACACACTTCATTAGGAATACATTTTAAATCTGAATAAATAAAAGGTAATATTTGTCTCATCGTTCAAGGTTAACCCAGACATGGGCGGAGTAAATTAGGTGAAACTTGAGAAACGCGTTACTTATGTACTTTGGGGAATGGAATACTGTGGGGTGAAACATTTTGCTTTTCTTAAGAACATGGCAACGCTTTTCCACCCGTTTTGCATTCTATGCCTGCGGAGCTGCTCTTTTCCTGGCGAAAACGAAGAAATATCACATTTACAATATTCGTTTGCTGGTGGAAAGTATTGCGTTTATCAATGTTTGCTTAATTTACTTCGCGTATTCGCGATTCATACTTGAACGGATAAATAAACAGTGACTTTTATTTATGTTACTTGCGACAATTGTTTTCATTAATAAATACTTATAGCTCCGCCTTAAAATTATTATTCATATGAGAGGATTTCTTTCGTTTCTGACAACATATATGAGAAACAGCTCCGTTGCCTTCTTTCTGGATTTTAGCACAGTTTAAATGTCTAGCATTCAAATGCCTAAAAAGCTGGAAAGGTAAATAAAATTCTGAATGTCCTCGCAAATTACAATCAATGTTACTAGGTTATCAAAAAATTTGCTGAATTTAACTGGATGCTGGGCACAAATCTAAAAATTGAGTCAGTCAAAAAATTAACTTCATTGACTGGTGCAAACCAAGACAGACGTTGCTACACTCAGTAAACAGTAATCTGGTTCGGTCCCTAAGTTATCTGACCGACCAGCTGGAGTTGGTATGTTCGCCTCTTTAGATCGAAAAGTCACTGTTAGTATTCACCAAAGAACGACTGGAGCCATTTTGATATCAGCTTGAAGTAGAAATATCATCGAAGCTTGAAATTTAAAGCTACTCACACACAATAAATAATTATACAGAACAACGAACATGACAAGATAACTTCACACTACTAATAAAAAGTATTAGAGTTGAAAACTTCCTTTCGTTTACACTGACTTATATATTCTACTTCCCGAACAAGCCCGTTTCGATCAGAAACCATATTCTGGATTCCGATCGACGTGTCTCATAAAGACCGTACTCGAAAGAAATGCAACACTTTCTTTTGTGTATAACTTTTCATTGCATGGGTAAAAACTAGTTTAGAGTGTAATGTTTACATGTGCAAAATTTCGTCACAATCTGTCAAGTAGTGGCCATCTTGATGGCTTCCAAGCAAGCAGTGCTTCAACAAAAAACTAACGGCGTGGTCGTGATAAAATCCAGGCCAGGAATCGACCATTCCGTCTGTTTCGTCTGGAGTTAATTATTTCGTCTATTTCGTCTGGCAAACAATGAATCGGGTGGACTTCATGTCTTCAAGCTAAGGAAGGCGCCTAACCGAACCGACAAATAGAATGTGGTGGTCAAATCCCGCGTCAGGAAGCTGTACCGCAGGTGTCTGGTGCAGCCGACATGCGTCGTAATGGACGACAAGACGTAGATTAAAGCGGACGCCAAGCAGATCCCCGGCATGGAGTTTTCTGCTTGGATGCTCCAGGGAAGTTCGCGCCATTATGGAAAACCACTGATGAAGTGGTACGAAGCCAACGATGTTTGTTTTTGTGCCGAAGGAGGTAAATCCAACAAACTCGCCAGAATGTTGCTCACTAGAAAAATCCTGCGCGATTATGAAGGGTAAGCTCCGGAAAACAGGGAAGGTCTTCAAAAACGACCGGGATTTGAAAAAGAAAGAGTGGATGAAAGTGTGTAAGAAACATGGCGTAAGTGTTGCACTGGATTAAAAATCACTTAAAATGAATTTTTGGTGATCATTTTTTCTGTTGCATTTTTTTTCGACTACAGTTTTTATCATACAGTTCGTTTCAGTTTAGTTTCTGATCGAATCCGGCTCGGATCGGTATGCAGAATAGAGGCGTATTTCATGTCGGCCTCAAAGTTTCACTACTGGACCTTGACTACGTTAATAGTGTAGCTTTCCGCACTGGCGATAATGGCGGCTGTTTGCAATTTGGTCAACTGTTTGCAATTCATGGCTCTCCAGCTATTTTTGTACACCAAGGAACTAAAAATCCTGAAGAAATCATCGATTGGGCGCACTGAGACAGGTTTTTCGGGTCGTGGTTTTTGGGTACAAATAGGATCGATCGGGTATTCAGGAACGAATATATTTTTTGGCTTAATGGGATGATGCTCTATCCGGCCAAAACACGTATTGTCCATCTGCATGATATTTTTGTAGAAACGGGATCAAAATTTTCTTCAAACATTTGTCTGGTGCATCATAATTGATAGCCAAACCAGAGGGTTTTTTCTTGAGGAAGAGAACGATGTCCTTCTGCGTCCATAATTTTGGCTGGTCTTCCACTACCTTGCATGCGAATAGTTGTTGGGCATCTTTGGATATGGTAAACAGTCGAAGCCGCAACATATTTGCTTTTTGAATGTTGTACCGTATACTTTATGCCGAGATTCCTGTTGCAATTCGTAGAAGTGTACAACGCGCTCCAGAAATGCTTCTTGTTTCGACGTCATTTTAAGCAAAGCAAGGCAAGCATAAACAAAACAAAAAATATTGGCAAACAGAGGAGAGAGAGAGCTAACACATACATACTCTCATTTTTGCATTGAGCTATTTTGTTGTTGAGTACCTCAAAAAAATTTCAAAATTTTAGTTGTCACCCGTTAATCTTTGGACTGGGTCAAAGTGACAATATTTCAGCAAAGAATAGCCATTAAGCTGCGCTTTCGTATAACTAAATTGTTTTTCGGCTGGTCTGCGAAAACTAAGCAATGTTTACATTTTTCCACTCAACCGGCAAACAACCGTAGAGGCTTCCATAGTAACCGCAGTAACCAGGGGGATGGCCATGTTTTTGGAGCTAACTTGTCGATTGCAGCATAACAACACAACATATCGCTAACATTTTTAAATTTCGCTCCTGCAACTTTCTTAGCTTCCAATTTGATGCTTGATACTTCCACCAGTTCCAAATGGCAGTTTGAACGCACCGCCATGATTAAAACAAAGCAAAAATGACAAAGCAATGACAGATGTTTGTTTTGGGCCGTATTCAAAACGGCCCGCGTTATGTGGATTGCTGTCAGTTAACGTTGAAAGAGATAGGGTTGGCAGTCCTCCGGCAGTAACCGCTCCTGCATTGAATGTCAAAACCGAACTGCGCCCTTCAGAAAGTTGTACCCATCATCAGCCGCCATTATCGCTCGTGGAAAGCTGGATAGATTCACAGCAGGCAGTCGCAGTACTGCATGTTTGCAATGAAAACTCAGATAATCCACTCGTAAGATGGTAGAACTGTTAAATCCACTGTGCGTGATGTTCTGAAACGATTTGGAGAGCTTCAAAACATCAACAGGGTACTCAGAAATGACAGAAAAATATAGACAGCTGATGGTCATTCGAAGTATCATCAAGAGATGCATCGAGAAGGGCAAAAGATTCATGATTGTATGCCCATACAGTAAAGAAAAGGGTTGGTTTGAGAAATTTCATGGCACATATTGAGTAGGTTTTAAAGCATATGAAATTCATATCTTGTTTAATCGACAGGGACCCTCCCGGTTGCCTCGAAGTACGGTACTTTTATCTGTCAAGCTAGTCGTATTAGCCACGATCTCATGTCTCTCAGGTTCCAGGCACAGAACAAGTTGCTTTTCTGATTCAAACACGGAAGAAATTTCAAAGGAACTTATCCGGCACCTGGAATCAGCCAAATGTCTTCTGTGAAATGATGGTCGCCAATCACTATTTTGTCGAGTGCTGATGTTTTTTACTATTATACTGATATTGCACTTTTATGGGAACCGGTTCCAGATTCATAGTGACCTCCCGGAGCCGGATGCTGCGTACCACGGCTTGTAACTACAATACAGTATCTGATATTAGAACAGTCGATGATTTGTTTAAAAAAAATCCACATCTTTCAAACAAATTTCAAAAATTTGACAAAATTATCTTAAAAAGCCTTGTCGCGCTCCCCCAAGGAACACCGCAATAACTTAAGAACCATGTGACTTATGGCCACTATCATAATTCCTAAATTATAAAAATAGAAATGGTTCACGTGAAAAATCTAAAATTTGATGAAATCTTCCGTAAAAACGTGTATTTTGAGTCCTTCAATAATCGTCTAGAATCATGTACCGAAAAAACTATACACGTGCGATCAATGTGCAGATCACATAGATATTCTTCTGGTGCTAATCACTACAGTTCCATAAGAATAACACATGAATCATATTCAATGGTAAAACCATGAGTAAAACACTTTGAGATGATCTGATATTCACATCAACTCATTGTGAAAGCTACCGCCATCCGGGGTGAGATTGTGCCACGGGGGTGAGATTGTGCCAAAAACCAGAAATGTTTATTTGTGAAAATTTATTATATCTATAGAAACTGGTGACCTAAATTCAAAATGATGATGAACATAATATATTAATTCATAACTTAGAATGGAACACAGATAACATTAGCAAACTATTTAGCCTAAACAGGGTTTCAAAGTTCGCGATCAAAAATACTCGGAAATAACGCTCGTAAAAAATGTCCCGCATAAACCAACTCAAACAAGAAATCGCATCAACTTGCTATCTTCAAGGTATATAAACTAATCATTTACAATGTATTGAAAGGTTATTATGCGTTGGATAAGTTTTGATTACGAAAATAATATTTTTTGAAACTTTGTACTTTTCGAGCTTCACGGGGGTGAGATTGTGCCAAGCCATAATGATCGATCCAATTTGTGAATTTCACATACACATCAAAAATACGTCAGTATACACCAGCACACTCACATTCTTTAGTATTGAGTACTATATTTTGTCAGATAAGATTGCATCATCCATTTTGGAGCAAACAGCATCATAGGTCTGCTAAATAATTCAAACTAATTTTTACTTTTTCTCTGGAAATTTCAGATACTTTGAATAAACACTCTAATATAAGACGAATATATTATACGATCGCAGTAAACAGCGCGTGTGGACGGCAGCAAAATTTTTCGCTGTCAAAATTACTGGAGGCAACTGTTACTGGAAGCGGTCCGAATTTAAGCTTGTGCATACGGCAGTGACTTTTGCGGTTTGTGGGGTTCTACCCCGGAGGCACCCAAAACCTGGCTTTCGAATGGGACTTTGGACTGTTTCAAGTTTAATCGAAGATGCTGTTCAGTGGCGGGATTTAATGGAATGGACGAAGAAACAAATGCCGGTGAGGTCGTTTCATAACTTCACTCGTTTATCTATTTGATTTTCCTGCATTCATATATTTTATTATTTCTAAATTTTATTCTTTTACTAAGTAATTAAAATGATGCCAGACGGAATTTACGTAAATTTACGTAGACGGAATTTTTCAATTTTCAGAGAGCGAAAAAAAGGCGCTATAACCTTGGCCTATTGCAGCCAGACTATGGTTAATGCCATAAGTTCATCCCCGAGGGTCCGGAGTATCACTTAACCTTTATTAGCAAAGATACTCCCAACGACTACAATTTGTAATCTGTAAATTAATCAATATCTTCAAGGGAAGCGTTTGGTACGGGAGGTCCACGCTTTCTTCCTTCCCCTTGAATTCAATGAGTTGAATGGAATTAAGTATCATTCCATTCCACTTAATTCTTTGGAATTCTCTCTACGGTACATGCATCGCAGTTGGCCTGGCCGTTGACAAGAAAAATGACCGATTTAAGCAATCGGCATTTTCCAGGATGCCTTCAAGTATTGACTGCGTTAGTGTGAGATAAGATAATATAAGACGAATATATTATACCGTGTATAAACTGTCAGTTTTAAGGAGGGGGGAGGGGGGTGGGATAGGCCACATGTTCTGCGGCCGCGGGTTCTCGAACGAAGTAATGGTTACTTTTGTTAAATGATCAAATAGATATGCCCCATTAGGATGCACCCCTTCATATACCTCCCTCTTGTTAACACTAGAAACGCTACTGGCTATATAAAGGCTGTCCATTGACTACGAACTCATTTTTAGTTATTTCAGACCTCTCCGGGTTATTTTCGTTCATACTTTTTGTATGATGCGTTGATTTTGGCTGACCTCCTGCCCTCAATAGTCCACTTAGTTCATGGACGGCCCCATGTGAACTACTTTATACTGATATTTATGTATATTGTTTATAAACACGCTAATGTTCACTGTTTAGGTTTTTAGCCTAACTTTATGTTTTTGGCACAATGTCACCCCCTAGAAGGGGTGAGATTGTACCAAAGTTCATGCGCTTACAGTAAAATTAGGTTTCATTATAACTAAACCATCTCTACGGTAGTTGTTAATTGAACAATTTAGTATATATTGACAGGTTTGAAATCAACTTAGTTCCTAAATTGTGTGTATACTGAGCTAAAGAACAAAAATATATGCTTTTTTGGCACAATCTCGCCCCGGATGACGGTACGTGAATTTCAAATAGAACGACATTTTATAAGAGTTACCCTTTGATTAAACGTGTAAAACCAGTGAAATATTTATAAAGACTTATACCTTAATTTCATGTGGATTGCAACAGGATATGATCTAATGGTAAAACACGTGGATTTGCAATGTAAAAGAAGTGACTACCATGTTGATTGAAGGTTTGTTGGAGAAACATGGTTATTTAACGTGTTTTCCATATGAAATATTTCATTTCACGGTAAATCGAAGGGAAACGCTTTTGATACCCGAATGATGGACATATGAAACAAGATTATCAATATTTGCACGTTGAAATTCATGTGTAAGATCTTTTGGTAACGCCGTGTCTATTTTTATCCGTGTATGTTCTTGTAAAACGCAACCAACATAAGCTACACAGAACGAAAAAATGAATCTCACATTTGACGCAAACTGAAATTCGATACATTTTTCCATTAAATAAAACGTAAATAGTCTAACCCGTTTTTTAAGTTATATTTTTACATCAATCCACACGTAATAAACAAGCCTTTAAGTGAAATAACACGTAATTGTATATGCTTTGCGATGTTACATTTATGTGCAGGTCAGAAGACGTATAATTACAAGATTTTTTCGTAGTGTGTAAATATGAAAAACTAATTTCTAAAGAATTTCTAAAGAAAATGCTCCATAGCTCTGCACTCGATAGAGAGAAAAATGTGATTTCTCTAGCAAAGTTGTTTGCCTTTATATTTTCTATAACTTTGCCGAAAAAACCATGTGTCTATCTACTAACACAAACGAATGGACGTGTATCGAGCCTATAGCGAACGCGAAACACGTAAAACGTATGCTTGCCGTACTCTCATTTGAGTGGTTGGGGACAAGCGGAACCCATACAAGTTTATGGTACTCGACTTAAGCTTTAAGATGAAGCGCTGATTTCATAAATCCGCTTGCCCCATTTTACTCCATGGGCTCGTGAAGCTATGGAAATCCATAGCTTGAATATGCGATAACTCAGCAAGTAAAGGTCCAAGAGATTTACGGTCTTCTGCAGAAACGTGTATTTTGAGTGCTTCGAAAACTGCCTAGAACATTGTATTGTAAAATGCAACTAATTGTAAGTAAAGCTTAGTATGAATAACCAAGAAGTTTTAAAGAATATGCCAAGGGTAAGTCGCTGAGAACATTGTAATAGGCACTATCTATGAAACGTTGTCTTGCACAGTTCACTTCGTTGATCACAATTGTGGTACACTCATTTCCCAGTTGTGGCACCTCTTTGACATTGCAAGTTAGAATCTGGCAACCATGACAATGTTTGTTATTGTCAAAAAAAAATTTATTTGCTGCGCCTCATAGATACAATGACTCAGAAAATGATTTTATTGTGATTTTCATTACTAATAATGATGGATGAGGTAAATATTGTATTTAATGAACCAGTGCCGAACAATACACTTCTTTTCATATTAGAGGTTTACTTTCAGGACAAACTGGAGGCATGCTATCTAATTGTCGAAGGAACTCAGTGCATAGCAGAACATAAGCGGATCATGGCGGAGAGCCTGCGGGCTGTTGTGAATCTGTAGCTATAGAAAATTTTCTCAAACATTGCAAATCCAAAAAAAAACGAATGCATTTAAAATCAGGCGGATCACTGGTTTTTGTCTTTTGGTCATTTCAGACGGACGTTTTCTACGCTTTCATTCGATTCGAAGATCTTCCGCAGTACGCAAACTTAAAAACCCATTTAGTCAGACCCATTTAGTTGAACATATCGAAAATCTTGTATCAGTAACTTACCTGTTTTATCTGGGATGAGAACTCGTGCAGGACATGCAAACTGTTGGCAGATTCTCTTCCGATTGAACTAAATCTACTGCCTACTCTCTTCTGTCTTTGTTTATTCGAGCAACTATTGTGGGTTAAGTACTGTCAGTAATGATAAACCAGCGGATTTAGCCCTGGAATCGTAAAGTCGTTAGTTATAAACACGATTTTCAAGCTGTGTCTACCTACCCGAATAAACTTAATGCCAAGCTCGATCCCGTCCGAAAAACAGCTATCTTTTACGGTACAGCTGTTGCCTGCACTTTTGACACCACCAAAGCTCAAAGTTACGGAAACTACCATAATACAGTATACTTAATCGATGCCCAAGTTTGCATAACAACCGCAGGAAATCTCACAAGGTTAAATAGTTTCAATAATGCACATATCGTTTAGGCATTTAATAGTTCTTCTGGTCTATCTGACACCGCAAAACGTAACCACCAGGGCAGGAACAGTGCCATCGAAAACGGGCAGTGGACTTCCATTCAATATCTGAGCACTTTTCTTATCATCTGTCAGCATTCATCAGAATAAACTCAATCGAATGCTTTGGCAAACAGCTGGTAACAGATCCATTAAAACCATTAAAAGAATTACGTTGGTCACTCCCAACACCTCAAGATTGGGTGAACTATGCTGATAGATGCTGCAAACGGCTACTTCTTGCACAAGCACATTAAACTTTCCTTCGAAACATCAACTGCGAATTCGGATCGATCGGTAACATATGACAATTGAATCTGTAAGCAACCGATGGTCCTGTTACAGCAAAACTGGAAAAGTAATAACTACTTACTTGCATATTACTTTTCTGCCACTTGCTTCAAACCAATCCATATTTACGATATTTACGCTTTGAAATTATTTTTCTAAATTCTAACAGAAACAAAGTTGCCAGCAACCGTAATAATTATAAACCAAAAACTTCATCTGTCAAAACAATTTAAGCGCAGGCCTGAGCAAAATCAGCATATAAGTTTCACACCATCGACACAGGAAGACACACACTTTACAAAATTTCCACGAACAATGTGTATAGAATGTTCTCAGCGGCTTACCCTTGGAATATGCCCTATAGTTCAGCATTCGATATAGATAGAAATTTTATTACTTTAGCAAAGTTGCTTGTTTTTACATTATTTACAACATTGCTGAAGAAACTATGTCTATATTTCCTAACACAAAAAAGTTATTTTTTTATTTTCATTATAGTAAGCAAAGACTCACTTTTGGCAGTTTCAGGTTAAGGGTGATATTCATACGAACAAATGTGCTGAAGACCATAAATGATAAAATAAAAGCAAGAGAAACTAGGAAAAAAGTTCCGCTTTTCGCCCTTTTGGGTCACTGTACAGCGCTTATTGGTACGGCTGGAGGCCGCAAATCTCCGCAAATCCAAATTTGGCCATTGACCTTGTAAAAGACCATGATAGGAACGGCTATCTTCGAGAAGTCGATCGGTGAAATTATCTCCAAATATTTCGGACGAAAAACCGGCTTCTGACAGGTTAGTTGACAGTTAGTTGACAGGTTGTCCTGGTTTCCTGATTAACAGTGAAAAACCTGATTTTCAAAATAAAATCCTGCTTTACTAAAGAATTCTCAATTAAAAACTATAAATATTTTAATACCAGTTTTTACATTTCCTAAAGAGTGTCCCACATCAAATTGCATCACGAAAGAAACTCCACTCATAAGGTTCTGTACAACATCTGGTTGCGGCTTCTTCTGCACGGAAACCCACTTTTTCTTCATGTCTTTCTTAGATTCGAACTCCTTGGGATGCTTCCTTAGGGCCTGCTTCACGAGAAGAATGCGTTCTATGCGCGGCTGGAGGCGACGAACGACGATATGAACGCTCTGGTAAATAGACAAGAGTGATCGACCCGAGAACGATTCACCGGACAAACTGACGCGGCTGATTAAAGATATCGTGGAGCGAATGATGTGCTAGTGCGTGTTTTGGGGGTACCTTCGAGTCCTTTTGAACTGCGCTTGAATTCCGGAGGATTCGGTACAAATCAATGCGTCGAAACCCAAATATATGGTAAGAAGAGGCTTCAGAGAAAACAACGTGAGCCTTTCACGAACAGTGACAATTGACGGCGATGAACTGGAAGTGGTTAATGAGTTTATGTATTTGAAATCTCTGGTCACCGTTGACAACAATTCGGGTAAGGTGATTAAACGATGCATTTAAGCTGGAGTCCAGGTTTCTTGACTATCGACAAACGTTCCACGAACACTTTTGTTATGTTGATGACAGTTGACTTATGAGTTTTCAAAAGTTTTACTAACATGACGTGCAATTTTTTAAGATTTTCGTGATGCGCGAACAAAATTTTAAGACGAGGCTCTCCTTGTTTGGACGCTATTTTGATAAACTGAATGAACTAAAAGGTAAATTTATTCAGTCAAGTTTATTGGATCAAATCTTGATCATGATATACTCTATGATGTAAATATTAAAAAGTTGATCAAAATGTAAGAGAATGATGAAGTTTTTAATTACAAATCAATTGAAACTATGGTTTCAGCAAAATTAGCTATTAGTAACTATATTCCTCCAAAGACACAGCTACATTCACAAATATCAAAATAACTTTGCATTTGAACTGAATGCCAAATTATTGACGTAAAACAATGGGAAGTCTTAAAGGTTAAACATAGTACAAATTTTGCAAGAATTCGTAAGGAATTTTCTCATGTCAGTATTTGCTTCCATGACCGACCGATACGAATCCATTTCTATCGTAACGACAGAGTAATAGAGGAAGGTTTAGTGCTACTACTCTAGTTTTGCGGAAGATGTGTTTAACCAAAAGTAAAACAGCTGCCGGAGGGAAACCTCGATGACGGAGAGTGCGAGCGTAGGCCGACTCTTAAGCCGCAAAAAGAGAAATCACAACAAGGCTACGGGTGGGTTGTAATAATCTGTTACATTATATTGTGCAAAGAATGATAAAAATATATCAAGCAATGGATCATAATGTCCCGGAAAATATGTTTGCACTTCTTGGTAGAGATGAACTTTTTGATACGGATAAGTGCTGATTGTAAATCCAAACCACCATTAATTTTACCTTTCATCAAATAGGCGTTAACCATTTAATATTAACAAAATTGCGAGGATTGATTCATATGGAAGGTTGATTTTAGGGTCAAACCCATACCATTTGTATTGACACAAACGCAGATAGTCGAAATGCTTTCAAATCAACTGCCATGCGCATCAAAAGAGCAAAACAGCCCTCAGGCAATCAACAGCTAGGATGAACTCAATACAGTACGATTATTGATTCAAAGCTCGTCAAATCAAGGAAAGCAAACTTCAAACATTCTGTACGGGCAAAACCCACGGACAGAGCCGAGCCGGGTGCTTTAGACCGGAGGACATTCAAATCACCTGTTGATTTCTTTCTCTACAAACTCAACGCCATCACCATCGAATGTAAATATTTGCTTGCAGAAGGCGCTCGGTTGGTTGGTTCATTCACTACCGACATCCGGTTTCTCAAGCAATAACGATCTTAAAACTAATTATTTTAATGTACACCGTCAATTTAGTAGATTTATACGATCCAGCTTTCAACGCAAAGCATGATAGATTCTGCCATTTCTGTCTGTCTTGGACTGAATATGCAACAGATTCGCGAATCGTTTGCCTGAGAGCAAGCATACAGAGAATGTGACTCATTGACTGACGAAGGATCGCCCTTGGTTGTGTCGGTGAGTGTGCTCGTCTACACGGTGAGCTTTTATCACTTTCCAGGATTTTCTGGGCGCATGCCCAGAAATTCATGAATGATGAACAGCGTGCTTTTCCGACTTCGTCGGTGGTCAAAATCTTATGCGGTCAGTAAATGTTTTAAGCTTATAATCAAAATCCTACCACCAATTTCACAGTCTAAAAGCTAAATGTTGTAATTTTGCTGGAAATTTCTGCAACTGATTCGCACTATCCGACTCAAAGTTTGAACCGACGACGAGAGAAACTTTCGTCTGTCGTCGAACCAGTGAGAAACTTTTCCAGCATTTACCAACACTTCGGCACTCGCGTATATAAAGCTTTTCAGGAAGATTTTCCATTCACAATCAGTTGATTTTCCAGAGCAGCTACACCGTGACCCGAGTCACGCGGGACTGACCTTTCTTGTTTGCCCAGTTTTCCACCTGCCAATGGTGGGCAGATTAGTGTATTTCACAGTCATCAACGGGAGTGTAGTGAAAAGTTGTGGTAATTTTCCCGTCCACGGTGACTGATTTTACCGAGTGAATTAGTGGTGTATTAAAGTGACATTTATTCAACATCCAGCCCCGTCAGCTTAGTGTGAAACACTGGACTGTTGAGTGTGGCGTAATAGAATTTTTGATATCTGTAATAATATGTGCCAGTGCTGAGCAGAGCAAAGGCGTCGATAGGCGGAAAGGCAAATTGGAAAATTCTTCGCTGGAAGTCCGTGGAAACCCGACAACTGCACTGCACAGACAGCCGCACAAAAGGACGACGGCTGCCAAGGGAATAAATTCTGCAGACGGTAATTAATTGATTTTGTCTTTTATTGTGTCCGATAGCGCGCATTACCGATATGGCAGGCTTCCGTCCAGGGTTTTTTCCCCGAATAATATACGGCAGACGTATCTGTAGCTTATTTTCGCAGTTGACTGACTGAAACGTAATGATTGATATGAGCTACAAACATCGATTTTCTCGATGGCACTTCAGTTGGGTGGAAAAGTACTAGGCGTTTTGTTTATTTTACGCTTCGACCGTCTTTCGAGCCAATCCGTCAGGCTGGGTAGAAAATCTTTGAAGTGCAAAAACATCGCTGAAAAAATGAATTAAATTTTTTTTTAATTTGCTTTGCGTTTTGGTACTTGAGTTTACCGCAAGTAAAAGTTCACCCAAATCACATTGTTTTAATTTTTTCTTTAAAATTTTTTTTTCATATGTTGGAAGGCTTAAATTTCTATCCTGGCAGGACATCGTTTATTCGTAATGATTCGTAATAATATATTCACAATAGTAAAAGCATTGATCTAAAATTATACTACTTTTCTTGAGCTTTCGGTGTCTCTCTTCTCCTGTGATGCAAAGTTGTGCCTTCGATAATAAAGTGCCACTTAAAAAAGGTGGTATCGTGTAATTTAATTAGCCCGTCAGGAGGACACGGTTGCACACCTTTCGTTTCGATTCATCATTTTACCAATTTCCGAGTTCTATCAATTATTAGCACTGGCGTGGCGTGGCGGGGCCAGAGACAAACAGAGGGTGTGATACTGATCTTTCAAAAGCTTGTTTTGGTCTGAAAACTATCAACGGAAATCGTAAGATGGCAGATATTTCTAACACAATTAGTTTGCGACTCGCAAAAATACCGTCTGGTTAAATCAAAAGCTCCAGACTTTGAAGTTACAGCAAGAAGACTTTTTTACAATAAATTTTGCAGGGGCGGCGGCCCATCTGTGGACTTTAAAATGAATTTGATATTAAACTTGAAATGAGATTTTCTAATGTAAAGAATTTGAACTTGTGTTTGAAACTTGCACTTGGACTGGGCGTTTTATTAAACTTTGCACTCAAAATTTAAACTGTAAAATGGACTTCAAGCTAAACTTGAAGTAGAACTTAAAATGGTACCTTGAAAATGGAATGAAAACAGACTAGAAGTTGGCATTAAACTGGGACATTAAATTGGTATTGAAATTGGACTTCCATTGGATTTAATATTGAACTCGGAAGCAAAAATAGAATCAAATTAGATTTGAAATTGGGTCAAAATAGCCTTTGAAGCTGAAATTAGAATTAAATTAGAATAAAATTAATTTTGACCCCGAACTTAAAGTATGACATTTAATTAGACTTCTCATCGGAGTTGAAATAGAAATTAGGTATGTCTTGAATTTGCCTGGGACATTAAATTGGACCTCAATTAGACGGACATGAAATTCGAATTAAATCAGACTTGAAATGGTACATAAAATGGGACATTAAATTTGACATGAAATTGGGCTAGAAATCGTAAGAGATGGAATTAGACTCAAACTGGGACACTGAATTGGACTAAAACTGGACTTAAATTTTGACTCATATTAAACATGCAAGTTAGAGTGAAAATTTGATTTATAAGTCTGTATTAAATTCTTCTCAAAATTGGACTTGAAATTTCACCCTAAATTGAAACTAAAGTTGACTCTTAAGTAATCGTAAGATGGCAGATCTTCACCATGCAATTACCTTACATATTGTAAAAATACCGACCGATTAGGGTAAATGGTCCAGACTTTGAAAATGTTTTTAAAATAAATTTTATAAAGAAAGCGGAAAATGTGTTTCAGCCTGGGCCAACCCGTGTACTTTGAATTGTAACTGAGATTAAATGTAAAATCGGACTTGCTAATGTCAAGAGTCCGAGTTTCAGTTTGTATTCAAACCTAAACTTTGATTTGATGTTTTATTTAAATTTGGCCTCAAAATTGAACTTCAAATTGAACTTCAAAGGGAACTAGAAATTAAACTTAAAACTGTATCTTGAAATTGGAATTGGAATAGACTAGGGATTGGTATTAAATTGGGTCATCAAATTGGAATTGAAATTGGCCAAGTAACATTTTTGTTGTATAATAGCTTATTAAACTATTGTATTGCTAATTCCCGTAGAACAACTGCTTGATAAGCAGTTATACAACAAAAATGTTACTTGGGTGGGCCTCTATTTGATTTAAAATTGAGCTTGAAATCGCAGACAATTGGAAACAAATTAGACTTGAAATTGGATTAAAATAGCATTTAAAATTAGAGCTTAAATTGGATTTCAAATCGAGTTGAAACTAAAACTAAATTGAAATTGAATTGAATTTGAATTTGGACTTCAAGTGGAACATTAAATTGGACTTTACATTGAAGTTGATATAAGAGTTAGGTTGGACTTCAGCATCGTTGGCTCGAGCAGCACGTTCCTCACAATCATGTGGAAAATTTGTGCCTTAGGTTAGACTTAAATTTGTCCTTAAAATGGGACCTAGAATGGATTTGCATTTGATTTGGGCTTGTGAACAGAGATGAAATTAGAATGTAATTAAACTCGAAATTGTACATAAAATGGTACATTAAATTGCCCACGAAATTAGACTTGATATTGGACTAGAAAACGAAACAAATCTAAATTGACTAAATTTGACGTTTTTAGACAGATTTCGCAGCCAGCTGTTAGAGAACTGGCCAATTGCGGGCCAATGCTACAATCCTATTGGCTCTAACAACCTTTCCCAGCCGAGATTCGAACATACGCCAACTGGCTTATTAGGCCAACATATGGATTGGAAATTGCCCTTGCAATTGGACCTTAAATTGAAGCTTGAAATCAGAATTAAAACCCGCAACTAATTTACATATCGTAAAAGTACCGACCGGTTAGACTACAAAGTCTAGACTTCTGAGTTCCACCATCAACACTTTTTGACAATAAATTTTATAGAGAAAGCGGAAAATGTGCCCCAGTCTGGGCCAACCCGCAGCGCAGACTTTGAATTCGAACTGAGATTAAATATTAAATCAAACTTGCTAATGCCAAGAATCTGGATTTGAGGTTGAATTCAAACTTACACTTGGATTTGTTGTTTCATTTAAAATTGGTCTCAAAATTGAGCTGAAAATTGAACTTCTTCAACCTGAACTTGAAAATAAACTTGAGATTGGAATTAAAATAGGCTAGAAATTTTCCCTAAAATGGGACATTAAATTGGAATTGAAATTGGACCACAATTGGATTTAAAATTGAACCTAAAATCGAAAGCAAAATTGGAAATTACACCTGAAATGTTACTCGAAATTGGGTTTGTAACTACATTTGAAATCATAGTTGTAATTCGATTTCAAATCGGAGTTGAAACTGGAATTTGGATTTGGTAAATTGGATTTTGATAACGCACTCAAAACGGGACATGAAATTAAACCGCAAATGTCATGCTGCTGGTAACAAATACAAGTTACTTGTTCTTTTGGATAAAGCACTGTTGCTCTGCACTGTTGGAACCAACCACGAATTTGTGCACCTGTTTGTGCTTTGCTATACGAACTCAAAATGGGACATTAAATTGGACTTCACATCGGAGTTATTACAGAAGTTAGGTTAGACTTCAATTTGACCTTAAAATAGAACATCAAATTGGACGAAATTGGACCTCAATTGGACCTCAATTGGGCATGCAATTGCACGTGACTTGAGTTGGACTTAAGATCGGAAGTGAAATTGGAATTAAATTAGACTCAAAATTGAACCTAAACTGGGTCATTTATTTGGACACGAAATTTGACTTGAAATTGGACATAAAATTGGACTGAAATTGGACTTGCAATTGAACTTGAAATTGCACTTAAATTTGGGCTTGAAATTAGGATTGAAACCAAAATTAAAATAAACATGAAATTGGGTTAATAATGGGACACTAAATTGGACTTGAAATTGGGATTGAAATTTGACTCATATTAAACATGGGATTCTGTTTAAAATTAGTCTTTAAATTGTAGGTTAAATCCTTCTCGAAATGGGACTTGAAATAGGATTTGGAAACTAAAGTTTAATTTAAAGTAATCATAAAATGGCAGATGTTAACTAAAACGCAAAACTAGCGACCGATTGAGTTATAAACTCAAGATTTCTTAGTTCCACCATGAACATTTTTTACAATAAATTTTATAGTGAAGACGAAAAATTTGCCCTAGCCTGGAGACCACCTGTAAATGTCAAACTGGATTTGAGATTTAATTTCAAATTGGACTTCTAACGTCAAAAATTTGGATTTAAGTTTGAAAACCGCGTGAAAAGAGACTTGAATGCAAAAGGATATTTAATTTTTTGTCGTTATTAATTTTTAGTTATTAGTTCCAATTGGAATTTAAACAAGAATCAATTTAAACTTGGACCTAAAATAGGACATTAAACTAGACTTGAAATTGGATTTCACATCGAAGATAAAAAAGAAATTGGGTTAAACTTATATTTGCCCTTCAAAGATGACATTAAATTGGACCTTCATTGGATCTGAGATCGGATGTGAAACTGGAATTGATCTAGACCAAATTGAAGTCTAGCCCAAAATGGGACATTAATTTGGATACGAAATTGGACTTGAAATTTTATTCAAATTTGACATGAAATTGAGCTTGCGATTGCACTTGAAATGGGACCAACAATTGAGCATAAAATCGAAATTGAATTAGACTTGAAATTTGACTCAAAATGGGACAATTAAGGTGTTGATAAAGTGCCCTAAAAAGAAAATATAGTTAGTTCACGGAGTGCATTTTTGTGAATTTTACTGTTAAATAAGGATTCCGATAACTGATAATGAAAAATATTGTGAGAAAATAAAAAAATAATTATAGTTGCAGGCCAGGTCACACCTGGCTAGGTGGAATAATTCAGATCTGTTATTATCTTTTCGTCTCTTCCTGTCATTTTTCGTCGTTTTTTCGTTGTCCATCTGATATATTCGCGATTTCACATGTTTTGTCGCCTAAACAACTTTTTACCCTTATTTCTCGTGTTCTTTGTTTCGTCGCTGTTTTGACGTCTCTTCGTCATGTTTTCATTTTATTTCCGTCGTGTTTTGTTATTTTTTCGTTAACTTTTCATCGTATTTACGCCATCACTTTTTCGTCATTTCAATATTCGCCGTCTGTTCGTGGAAATTTAGTCATCATTTCAGTAACTGCTTCTAAGTATCGCGTAAAACGAGCAAAGCTAATTATTACAACGATACAGAACACAGGACAAGGATTCCAGCTGCTTGGTATATGAAAATAAATTTGTTCGCTTGTCGGTAGTAAATAGTTTTGAAATTCCATCGCATTACAGAAATCATACTTACTAGTATTACTGTCAAAATGAACGAAGAAATGACAACAGTAGTTCGCCTTTTTCCTGTGCTCCTGCCAAAAAATATCATTATTGTGAATATGCTACGGTCGCAGAGTGAAAGCCAGAAAGTGAAGAACAGCTTGCCATCAACGCGTATAATGGTGAAGAATTCTATCTGCAATCAAAGTTTTTCACTTCGATTTTGCAAGTTCGTATTAAATGAAGGAACACTATTTCACTATTTAATGCCATCATTAGGGCCGTACTGATGGAAGCCATTAACGTGAATCTTCCATTTTTAGTTCACTATTCAGTAGAGTAAACTCGCTTTACTATTCTGTTCGTTTCTTTCTCGCACGTTCATAGAAAATTTCTAAATCCGTAGAACCACGGATAAATCTGAAGATCTGGCATCCAGGCTTGTCCTGTACTCAGTGAACTTTTTTTGCTTTTTTAACTGTAACACATCAGCCAAGCAAAATTCGAAAATATTATATTTGGGGCATTTATAGTGTAAATTAATATCCACAAGATTGCTGAAGGAAGTACTGCTCTATTTTTAGTATTTACGGCGCACTCCCAGTTCACACTGGCTGGTGCACCAAGGTGAGATTTTTGAGTTCCAGCATGAACTATATAAGACTTCAACTTTCGATTTGAGATTAAACTTGAAATTGAACTATCTACTATCAAAAGTTTGCATGTGTGTTTGAGTTCTGATTTGAACTTGGACTTGGCGTTTTATGAACTGTTGGACTCAAATTAAAAATGAAAATTGGACTTCAAGCTGAAGCTGAAACTAAACACAAAATTGTGCCTTGAAATTGGAATTAAAATAGCCAAGAAATTGGCCTATAAATGGGACATTTAAATGGAATTGAAATTGAACTTTACATCGGATATCAAATTGGACTTGCATTTGACATTGGAATTAAAATCAGAGATGAAATTAGAATTAGATTAGACTCGAAATTGTATACACTTAAAAAAAAGTACCGAGTTCGGTAAATTACCGTAAATTTTACGGAACTCTGAGCAGCAGAACGTTCGGTAAAAAATTTTATGATGCCAAACATTATTAATGATTCGTAAACGTCGATTGGCACCATCGAATTTTACCGAACGTTCGGCTGCTCAGAGTTCGGTAAAAAAAATTAAGTGTGTACATAAAATGAAACATTAGATTGGGCACGAAATTGGACATGAAATTGCACTTGAAATTGGATATAAAATTGAGCTTGAAATCGGAATCAAATTAGATATGAAATAAGACTCAAATTGGACCACCAAATTGGACTCAAAATTTGACTCATATTAAACATGAAATACGACTTAAAATTAGATTTATATTTAGATATTAATTCTTCTCAAAATTGGACTTCGAATTTCACTTTAAACTGAAACTAAAGTTGACTCTCAAGTAATTGTGAGAAGGCAGCTCTTTCCCACGCATTTAACTTACAGATCGTAAAAGTACCGACCGATTAGGCTACAAAGTCCAGACTTTTGAGTTCCACCATGAAGAGGTTTTTACAATAAATTTTATAGAGAAAGCGGAAAATGTGTTCCAGCCTGGGCCAATCCGCGAACTTTTAATTGGAACTGAGATTAAATACTAAATACCGGACTTGCTAATGCTTCGAATATCGATCTAAGTTTGAATTCAAACTTAAACTTGTATTTGATGTTTTATTTAAAATTGAACTCAAAATTAAGCTGAAAATTGAGCTTCAAATTAATCTTGAAATTGAACTTAAAATTGTACCTTGACATTAGAATTAAAATAGACTAAAAATTTAGGAAATTTGTGACATTAGATTGCCCTCGAAATCGGATTAGAAATTGCACTCGAATCCGGACTAGAAATTGCACTTGAAGTTGGGCTTGAGATCGGAAGTGGAACTGGAGTTAAATTAGTCTCGAAATTGAACTTAAAATGGGACATTAAATTGAACACGAAATTTGACTTTAAATTGGACTTCAAATTGGACTTGAATTGGACTTTCAATTGACCTTGAAATAGCTCTTGAAGTTGGACCTGAAATTGGGTTTGAAATCGGAATTAAATTGTGCATAAAAGTGGGTTTAAAAATGGACACTAAATTGGACTAAAGTTGTACTTGAAAATGGATTTAAAATTTGGCCCATATTAAACATAAAATTCTGTTCAAAATCAGACTTATTGTGGGATATAAAATTCTTTTCGAAATTGGACCTGAAATCAGAGTTGAAATTCGACTTGCAATACTGTATTAAATTCTGTTTCTGTTTCTGTTTGCAGCACAAGGTGGGGCAGTTAGAGCCAAGTCTGTCCAGGGCTGAGATAAGGTGGTTGTGATAATGTTAAAAGAATCCGTGCGGATTACGCTAGCTCCATAATGTATTGGTGATTATGGATTAATGGGCGGAAGAAGAGTGACAGAACTTGGCTTGATATAATTGTGTGCTTGGTCAATATAGCATAAGATGGCTTGTACTTATCTTGTTTTCTCCTTCCTTTATTTGTTTCCTCATCTTGTTCGTAGTCAATCTTGATTAAACCTGAAGCAGGCTCCACGCCGGCCGTCCTCTCCATCGTTGTCACCAGTGTGGTCATCTGTGGCTGGTCTCTTGCCTCCCCTCACAGGCAACATTATTGTTGCCGTGAGAAGAAGCGATAGAGATCAGGCAGAAAAGAAAAGAAAAGAAAAGAAAAGAGGAATTTTTTAGTCAACATGTTGATTGCAATTTTCAAGTTAGTAATATCACGAGAATTCTATGTCTGTCCATCACCTATGCTACTACCGACTAACTACTCGCTAGGCTGGACGCTACTCATCTCCCAAATACCCATGTCATCACGATTGACCCAGCGCTGTTCCACAACCTATGCTCATTAAAAACCACAGCCGCCTCTTTATCTCCCATCTTTGCAGTATTGTAGCTGATGGCGTAAATTTTCGAATATTTTGTGCGGAATATTATTCAAGAGCAATATTATCGCTCAGAACTATCGAAAAACTACTTGAACTTCCGAAAAATAGAGCAGATGCGATGTAATGGGGACTGGTACTCGCTCGTATTATTCCCGGTGGCATTAATTGCATATTTGTAGCGGTAGTCAACCGATTTTTCGGTATGCTCTTCAGACCGTGGTCAATTGAAATGATTCTGTAACTAAGAAGGGATGAGGTGGATCAAAAAGAACTTCGCTTGGAGATATGTATATATGCCGTGTTAGGTCTTAAGTGCAAGCTGTCACTAAAGCAAGACTTAATAAGATGTTAACGACGTTGATAATTCTGTGAGGATGGTATTGAATCGAAAAATAAATCCTCATACCACGGCCATATATTATGTACTATGACCCCATTTTAGGAAGTGGAAATGATTGAGGACAGCCCTTCGCTATCGCTTGAATCAGCCAGAGAATCGAATACCTGTTTTTACTTGAAGAAGTTTTGACTCTAAAAAGATTTAGTTAGAAATGGAATTTCAGTTGAAGTCTGCCAGCATTGGGCAATGGACAGAACAAGATATATATCGAGGCTATAAATCTTTTCAAGTGATCCACTAAGTCCGACCGCGACGACAGCCGCAAGAATGGAGAGGAGCAGGCCGCCGGTGAGTTGCCACCGTTCGACTTGATGGACTCTCCGACAGAGGCTCATCAGCATTAGGAAGGCCCTTGGGAGATAAACAGCGTCATACATGATCATTTTATGTTGTTAGTTGAATACCGTTAACGCGGTTAGTCACAAGACATGCAAATCATTCTAATAAAGGAGGGAAATAAGAAAAAAAAAAAAAAAAAAAAAAAAAAAATTATAATTACATCCAAAACAATACAATAGAGGTGACAGTAACAGCAACGATAGCAATATTAGTAATAATAGTAATAGCATAGGAAACTGATACAGGAAACACAGCTACTGACTATAACTTCCTGCCCATTAATAATTGTAATTTGGCAGCATAGGTATAAGAATTTCCGACTCATCATAGAACACTCAAACATATATTCATTCGTACCTATACACCCATGCACACTCATACATGCATACACATGTATACATGTACGTGTGTGTATATTTTTCAGTGCTGTGCTGTCCATAATCGCATAACAGCCACAAATTCTATGGCAATCTCATAGAAAATGTCTCGATTACGCAAATAAAGACATCACATCATTTTTGAACACTCGTTCGTTCTAACTAGCGATACATTTTAATTTTCATGAGTAAGTCAAAATCTCATGAATGGTGGGTAGGATTTGGTTTCAGTTTTCTAGAGAAATTTCTGTGCATACCAGCAATTCATCTAGGGAACCGAGTAAGCCCTCCCGGTGCTTCGGCCCAAACGGATTGAATTTAAAATCAAATCCGTTCGATTTCGCTCCATTCCGCTTTACGAGACACATGCTACACATAAAGCTAAATTATGCAATACTACATACTACACATATATCCAACTTAAACTATAAACATTCTACATGCGGAACTAAGAATTTTTAGGTCGTTTGGCCGAAGTACGCGTCAAACCACCTACCCATGGGAGGGACTTGCAATACTGTATTAAATTGAAACTAAATTTGACATAAAGTGGCATTCGAAATCGAAGTCAAATCAAATCAAATCAAATCAAATCAAAATCAAATTTGAAATTAAATCAGCTTTGCATTCGGCCCAAAAATGGGACACTAAACTGGACTTGAAATTGGATTTCATATCAATGTTAAAATAAAAACGAGGCTAGACATGAATTTTTCCTTTAAAGGTAACATTGAATTGCACTCGAAATGGAACCTCAATTGGGCATGAAATGTCATCCGAAATCGGATTTGAGTTCGGAAGTGAAATTGGAATTATATACACACTTATAAAAAAGTGCCGAAGTCAGCAAAATTTTGCCGAGATTTGGACAGCCGAGCGTTCGGTAAATTTTTTTATGATGCCAAACGTTAGTAAAGATCCATAAACGTCGATTTACAAAACTGAAATTTTTACCGAACGCTCGCTTGTCCAAATCTCGGCAAATTTTGCTGAGTTTTTTAAGTGTGTAAGATTTGAAAAGGGGACATTAAATTAAAATTGAAATTGGACCTCAAAGACCAAACCCGTAGGTGTAAACGTCTTTAAAACATGACCCTTCCTTATCGACAGACTTCGCGGCCGGTTATGAGAGTACAGAAGAATTACGGGGCTAGTCCAATAATATTTGAACATATGAAGACTGGTTTGTCAGACCAACATCGTACCTCGAAGTTTACCAGGGGGTTGGAATTGAACCACAGTTAGATTTAAAATTGAACTTGAAATCGAATGCAAAATTTAAATTAAATTGCACATGCAATTGGTTTTGAAATCAGGTTTGAAGTAGAGTTGAAACTAAAATTTTGTTGGTAAATTAGATTTAAAATTTGTCCTTAAAATGGGACATTGTGACATGATTGTGAGGAACGTGCTGCTCGAGCCAAAGATGCTGAAAATGGGACATTAAATTTGACTCGAAATTGGAGCTCCGTCGGGCTTGAAATTGGACTTGAGTTTGGAGGTGAAAATGGAATTAAATTGGACGCGAAATTGACCTTCAAATGAGACTCTAAATTGGACACGCAATAGGATTTAAAATTTGGTCTAAATAGGACTTGAAATTGGGTTTGAAATCGAAGTTAAAACAGAGATGAAGTTGTACTTAATATGGGACACTAAATTTGATTTATTAACCTAGAATTGAACCTTATATTTAACTTAAAGTTAGGTTTAGATTTAAATGAAAGTAGGAATGAATCGGATTAAAAATTGGACCTAAATTTAACCTAAAATTGGACTTCAACTTGAAATAGAGTATGAAATTGCATTTGTAATCAGACTTGAACTTGGATTTAATAGTAAGTTAGAATTGAAATAAATTTGAATTTGGACTTAAAATGGAATATTAGCTTGTCTAGAAATTGGACTAAAGATAGGAGATAAAATGGAAATTAGGTTAGACTTGAATTTGTTCTTAAAATGCGATATTAAATTGGACTTCAATTGGACTTGATATTGAACTTGAAACTGAACTTAAATTTGAACCCGAAGGTACGCTTGAAATAGCAATTGAATTAGGCATGAAATTAGACTTAAAATGGGACACTAAATTGGACTAACATTCGACTCATATTGAAAGTGAAATTCGGATTAAAATCAGTCTCATAATTGGATATTAAACTCTTCTAGACATTGGATTGCAGATCGGAGTTGTAATTGGACTTCCAGTTTGGCTTGAAATTGGAACCAAATTTGACATAAAATTGAAATTGAAATTGCATTCGAATACGAAGTTAAAACAAGAATCAAATTGCAATTAAATCACCTTTGCATTCGGCAAAGGTAATATGGGACATTAAACTAGACTTGCAATTGGTTTTCACATCGGAGTTGAAATAGAAATTGGGTTCAACTTAAATTTGTCCTTAAAAGATGACATTAAATTGGACCTCAATTGGATCTGAGATCGGAGGTGAAACTAGAATTGAATCAGGCTTGAAATTGAACCCAAAATAGGACATCAAATTGGATACGAAATTGGACTTGAAATTTTATTCAAATTTGACATGAAATTGAGCTTGAAATGGGACCAACAATTGAGCATAATATCGGAATTAAAACAGACATAAAATGTGACTCAAAATGGGACAATTAAGCATCAGTGTTTTCTCGAGTTCATGTTCATGTTGTTCACAGCCAACCGCTGGTTTTTTCATTCATGGTAGTGCGTGATTTATGCTTATTTCAAAAATTTCTTTAAATACTTTGAATGGCTATCTTTGAAAGCGATTGAAGAATGGCTAAATTATAACTGTGTTAAACGTGACCAATTTAGGTTACATGTTTATTTCTCATTCTTTTAAAGTGCACCCCAATGTCCCCAATATAATAAACAAAACAATAGTTCTATGTTAAAATAAACATTGATACACATTGAAAGAGCAAACCGTATGGAGAAGAATGCAAGAAGCTTTGAACCGATCGAAACCGGTCGGTAAAACGGTAATTGCTCAGTCTTTGTTCGGCTATCAGCGAGTTCACATCGTTTTGTGCAATTGGCGATTATTCGATTCGATTGACTATCTACTTTCACGGATACCCTCTTCCCCGGGACGCATATTGGAGAGTTGTTGTATATTTTGTGCTTACGGCGCTGGTTCATATAGCTCGTCGCGCAAAGTGGTGTTTTTCGCGTGGGCCAATCTTGGCATACCACGGAATAGGTTTTGACGGTGCTTAAGACTGGTCAAGGTCGTCCATTTTAAACAATAGTGTTGAACAATACTGTGCTGAGTGGTACAGGGAGAGAAAGTATATAAACTCTGAGTGACATTTTCTTTGGTCTTTCTACGACTAGTTATCAAAGTGTTTGTAGTGTTGAGGTTTTAACAAGCGACATTCCCCCGTCGCTATGGCGACCGGAGGGTTTCGTAGGGGAGAGAACTTCCCAGTGTTAGGCTCTCCCCCTAGAAGTGGTGATGAGATCAAGTTCGCTCTTGTGGAACGCGATGGTGAGAACCCGTCCCTGACCGGTGTTTCACCCTTCGTAATACATCGCTCCATTATTAGTGTAATCGGTGACGTTGAAGATTCGCGAACAGAACAAAGTGGGGCTAGAATCATTCTCAAAGTGAGAGGCTCTCGAAAATTTGAGAAGCTACTGAACATCACTACACTTTTCGATGGAACAAAGGTAAAAATCACTGAGCACCCAACGCTCAATTACTCGAAAGTAGTCGTTTACGCACCGGAGCTCATCGGTATGCCTGAAAAGGAACTTTGCGATGAGTTAAAAGATCAAAAGGTTACGAAAGTTGAAATGATAAAAAACACAGGTAATTTTATTCTCACGATTCGAAGTAGCACTGCTCCGTCAACAATAGCCTTCGGATTTTCAAAGAAGATTGCAAGAACTTATTATCCACGTCCCATGCGCTGTTTCAAGTGTCAGAAGTTTAGACACATTGGAGCAAAGTGTAATGGACAACAAAAATGCAAGAACTGTAGCGAAAATTTTCATGGAGATGAAGTCTGTACTCGTCCAGCAAAATGCGTCAATTGCTCACAACCTCATCCATCTACATCATCCGAATGCCCTATTTTTAGAGCAGAAATGCAGATTGTCAAATTGAAAGTCGACCACGATGTACCTTACCCTGTTGCTCGAAGGATGTTCCAAGAGGAATTTGGAAACAAGTCCTATGCCGAAGCATCTAAATCTCAGCCTAGCTCTAGTTCTGCCCCAAGTACCAGCATCAGTTCTTTTCCACGTCGTAGCTGTGGTTGCAAATGTCTCTGCCAAACTACTACTCTAGATTCCTCCCAAACTAAACCAGATAGTTCTGCCTCTATTGAATACAATACAAAGATTGCTTTTCCAAGCAATAACAATACTAATTTAAAACCCCGTGAAAATCAGTTCGAAGCCTACTCTGGTTCAGGCATTGGTAAAGATAATGAATTTTTATCTAATAATGACATTAATACTAAATCTGATAGCAAAGTTACAAAAAATAAAAACAAAAAGAAATCAGATCCAGTTCAACCTAAAATTCAGACGCGCAAACAAAAATTAATATCATCCTCTCAAAAAGACGGTTCTCCTAAACAGCCTTCAAAAAAACTTCGAACGCAGTCTAAATCCCCAGATCACATGTCATCATGTTCCTCAGAAGCTTTTCATGAAACTGATGTCAATATAGATATTGATGCGATATAATCGCAATCTAAAAATAAGGGTACCCCTCTCCCCTCCTTTTTCGCATTCACCATTCTTCAATGGAATATCAATGGAGTAAACCCACAACGAAATGAGTTAAAATATTTATGCCACAGCAACAACCCTCATCTCATTGCTTTACAAGAAACGCATCATAAGACTCCAATTCAACTAAAAGGTTATACGCTGTATGATAAATCAGGTCCAGGCTATTCTTCCTCTTGGGGAGGTGTAGCAATTGCAATAACAAATGATTATCCTCATAGCTCGATACGCTTATCAACCACCTTACAGGCAGTTGCTATACAGGTAACTCATCCGTTTAAAATATGCATTGTTTCATTGTATCTTAGATCTGGTCACTGGAACAAGACTGAATTAACTCAGCTTATAGAAAGTCTACCAACACCATTTTTGATCTTAGGTGATTTTAATGCCTCCCATCCAGCTTGGGGCAGTCAAGAATCGAACACCCCTGGAAGGGTTGTTTACGAAGTAATAACAGAAAATGACTTGGTAATTCTCAATGATGACTCAGGAACACATTTTTGCAGCACCTCGGGAAATATTACAGCCATTGATTTATCGTTAGCTAAAGGATCTGCAGTTTTAGATTATCATTGGGACGTATTACCGGATCTTTATAGTAGCGACCATTTTCCAATCAAAATTACATTAGGAGAAGATAGTGCTGTCACACTCAGACGACGGAAAGGATGGTGTACTCGTAGGGCAGATTGGGAACAGTATGAAATGTTGATTGATATGGAGCTTCCCCCGGGTTCAATGGCCATTATACCAGAAATTAATGACGCTATCATTAAAGCCGCTAGTGAGTCTATTCCGCAAACCAGTGAAATTGTTAACAAAAGAAATGTACCGTGGTGGTCTCAAGATGTTCATAATGCCGTAAAGAAAAGACGAAAAGTCCTCCGTGCTCTTAGGCGAATAAGCAAGAACGATCCTCGGTATAGTAGGTTCCTCGACGAATTTAAAACAGCCCGCAGTGAATCAAGAAAAACCATAATTAAAGCTCAAAAGCAATCGTGGTCTGATTTCACATCTTCGTTCAATACAGACGCTCCCATAAATGTGTTGTGGGATAAGGTGCGCTCCTTGAAAGGAATAAACAGCAATACAAAAACGAGAATCGTTCAAACTCCTAATGGTAGTTCTAGTGATCCCATCATTGTTGCTGAAGTTTTAGCAGATCATTTTTCAAAAGTATCGGCCGATTCTTCATACGACCCCGAATTTCTAAAAAGAAAATTACGTCAAGAGCAACACGCATTAGAGATACTACCCAGTTCAACAGAAGATTATAATGCTCCTTTCAAAATTAATGAACTGCTTTACGCTATAGATAAAGGCAAAGGGAAAAGCTGTGGTCTTGATAATATCAACTATGACATGATTAGGCATCTCCCATATCACGTGAAACAGACACTCCTAAAAGAGTTTAATAGGATCTGGGCTTCTGGAGATTCCCCAGAAAACTGGAGAGAGTCACTCATTGTTCCCATACCTAAGCCTGGTAAACCATTTACGCTTCCTGAGAATAATAGACCAATTTCACTAAACTCGTGTTTATCGAAAACCATGGAGAGAATGATATGCAGCAGACTAATAACAACTCTAGAAGAAAAACAACTATTGGATGCTCGGCAGATTGCTTTTAGGAAAGGGAAATCCATGGATGAACATATCTGTACTTTTATAGGCGATGTACAGGAGGCTTTCAGGAAAAAACATATTGTTGATGCAGTATTTCTAGACGTAGCCAAAGCTTTCGACACAGCTTGGAGATATATGATTATCAAACAACTTTATGACTGGCATATAAGAGGAAATATGTTGGTTTTCATCTTCAATTTTCTCAAAAACCGAACTTTCAAGGTGATTGTCCATGGTGCCCTATCGTCATCAAAACCCCTAGAAAACGGAGTTCCGCAAGGATCTGTTCTCAGCGTGTATTTGTTCCTAATTGCTATGAATTCTATTTTCCCGTATATTTCTCCGAATGTTAAGATCCTAGTATTTGCTGATGATATATTAATTTACACTTCAGCAAAAAGTGGAAAGCGTACCAGAAAAATTCTCCAGAAAGTACTTAAAAGAGTGGAAAAATGGTCTGCAGCTACTGGATTTTCTCTGTCTCCGAGAAAGAGTATAGTTGTTCGTTTCTGCAATAGTAGAACTCCTCTACCTCCTAAACCATTGTTATTGAATAATGTAACGTTGCAGGATAGAAACGAAGTTAAATGGCTTGGAATCAGTCTTACGTCCAAACTAAGTTTCTCTCCTTTCATCCGTGAAACTTCTAAACGTTGTGAAAAACGGTTTAACCTTCTTAGAGCTATTTCCAACATCAATTCTGGGGGTGAAACTAAAGTGCTTCTCAATATTTCTCAAAGTCTTATCTTAAGTTATTTATTTTTTGGAATGCCAGCCCTCATCCATGCAAAACAAAGTGACCTCAGAAAGCTCGAAGTTATGTACAATAAATGCATTCGTACATCAATAGGCGCGTTTCGTACTAGTCCTATAGTCAGTATTATGGCTGAAGCTGGAGTCCCTACTTTTAAGTATTTGTTTTTGACCCACAGCAGTAAACTCTTAGCTAGGTTGTCAATGACGGACAACTCAGATCTAGTGCGTGTTATTCAAACCCCTCGTTTTGAAGCAATTAAAAACTCTGTTCAGTGCGAAATTTCGTGGAATCTACCTGATATTGAGTCCGTTATACCATATTCCGTGGACTGGAAGTACTCTAAGCTACCTGTTAGTTTGGATCTGCTTACCTCCATTAAAAAGAATGACCCGGACTATGTTGTCCGCATAGTATTCCAATCTTTCGCAAAAGAAAACTTTTACAGACATAAATATGTATTTACAGATGGTTCAAAAAAAGATCAATCAGTGGCTGTTGGAATTTTTTACCAAGAAGATAATCGCTCAATAACTGTAACACTTCCGGGATTTATTAGTATATTTTCGGCAGAGGCATTTGCAGTTCTATATGTGTTGCGTGACTACGAAAATACCACAACACCCGTGGTCATTTTTACTGATTCCGCTAGCGTACTGCTAGATGTCGATTCAGAATATTCACGGCATCCGTGGGTGCAACAGATTATCACCATTTTGAGAAAAAATCAGCTACTAAGACTGTGTTGGGTACCGGGTCATAGAGGGATTGAAGGAAACAAAAAGGCAGATGCTTTGGCTAAGGCAGGATTGGATAAAGATCCAATCTCGATGGCTGTACCATTTAAAGATGTAAACAACGAAATCAAGCGTATATGCTCAGTGCTTTGGGATAGAGAGTGGACTGAAATAACGGAAAATAAATTACGTGAAATCCGTGGTACGACTAGGAAATGGATATATAACACTAAGGTGAGGCGTGAGGAGGTCGCACTGCATAGATTGAAAATAGGACACACTTGGTTGACTCATCACTATTTAATGGATAAAAGTAGTTCAACATGCCAAACATGTGAAGATTCGCTAACTGTAAAACATCTATTGTTAGAGTGCAGAGAATACGAACAAGCCAGACAAGATTGTGAGTTAGGAACTACAATTGGAGAAGTATTGGGGTATAACGATGAAGCCGAAGAGAAAATTATTAAATTTATTAAAGTTACTGGCCTGATCAACAAAATCTGAATTATAAAACAGTGTCGTGAAATTTGTATTACTAATATTATTGTAATCTAGCTATTAAGGTATTATTGTATTTGTTTTTGCCGGACCTGAATGAATAAATCTATTTAAAGGGTCGTTAATAAAAAAAAAAAAAAAAAAAAAAAAAAAAAAAAACGGTAATTGCTTGTAGTGTTGTAAGAACGATATGTGTTATGTCCTATAATAATAATGTCCTCAACAGAGAATAATAAAATAATAAATACCGTTGCATTTCTAGCACTTTTTCGAAGCATCTTCAGTGACATTTCCATCGTGAATATAGCCGAATCTCATTTTAATAGTCTGCTGATGCTGATTTGTAAAAAAAATTCACCAATGAATTCACAAAAACTATAAAAGCTGAATGCGAATATCGTTCAAAAATTCAACGAGTTTTAATTGCGTAACGGTTTGATTAATTTAAGTGCAGCTCAATAAAAGATTTCAGTGCAATTCTTGTGCATTCCATCGTAAATAGAATTCGCTTGTAATTATTTCGGTTTGCGACTCTCGATTTATTTAAATTTTATGTTCCTTCGTTAACACGTGTTACGTGTGCTGGTCGTAAACATCCTTTTACGACGACTCTTCGAATGGAAACACGATTGACGACGGAGAAGTGAATGCATTTTCTTTATCGATGCACTTGGTGGAACTGGATGGCGGGGAGACGTTCCTTATTTCATTACCGACTATTGGTTTCGGTTAGCTCGAGAAGAGAGTTTTTCGCAGGTGGGCAATTGCTTCTTCAGTGACATTTTTGGAAAGTGGTCAAACAGCACATTCTGCTATTGAATCTCCAATCACCGGACGAACAAAACGGCAGGACTGTTGTTATCTTCTAGGACGAATGTTATCTTCTAGGACGATTGCAATTGATACCACATAATTTACGTCTGATGGTTAGGTCATGTTTCGAAACCTCAAACAACCGAAATTGTGTAAGCTGAACATGATTGGTCATAAGAACAACTGAAGAACAATGCCATTCGAGGGGGTCAATCCCGGTGTAGTGGTTAGCATTCACGCCTCTCACACTGAGGACCCGGGTTCAATTACCGCACGAATGACCAAAGCTGTTAAAGTGAATATAATAAAACAAAAAAATGCCATTCCCTTCCCAACCAGCTCCGCAATTATTTACTGTGATTGAACCTAAACCAAGTTGGTGTCCTAAACGGAAACCGTGTTGAGAAAGAGAACAACTACCCTTTCTCTGCAATCGATTTGATCGCTAGGGTTTGTAGAATACAATAAAAAATGAGGTCCCGTACCAAAACGTAGGTGATACATTACAATATTTTGTGTATTTTACGAAATCAATCTTGGTTGGATGTCACTAAGTAAACTCGACAAACTAGCTGTACAACGACAATGGCGTCACTGAGGAACCCAAAGAGGGAAATTAAGTCAATACCCCCGAGTTAATGCCGATCGAAGTTAAGAAGGACGGAATCGCAACAATTTATGGAAAGCCTATATATTTGTTGAAGTCGATTTTAACACGCAGGTGATCAATTTTAAACATGTTAAAGCTACAGCAAAACAATATTTCCACTCATTCATGCATGCATGAATGGAAAAGCCCATTTCTACGAAACGAATCTGATTCGTACCATTGACTGGATACTGAAGCCTTTCATTCTATTGAACCCGGTTTGTTCTCGCAATAACGATAAGCAATCGTGTGCTTCTTCTTCCTGGCCCTTAAGGTAACACATTTTGCAATCGGTCTTGTTGGAGCTCTTCGTTGATATTTATATACATATAAATACAAACACTCTTCGGGCGAATCCATCGAGCGCGAAGGAAATGGAAATTTTATTTAATTACCTCCATTTATTTCCCTCTGTTCGCTACAAACGATGCGAAATGAGTACGTTACCGTTGTTGTTGGGTTAGCTTCGGTGTCTGGTGCCCCGGTGGAACTGTGCCTACCTCTAGCGTACATGCGGTATGGTTCTATTGGTACTGCTGTAGGTCCGTTGGAAGTATCCTGAATCCTACCAGCTACAGCAGCTGAATGGTACCTACTACCGGCGCACTAGACCAGACCAACCAGACTCGCTTGGTGAAATCAGATTATTTGAATTACGCTTAGAGCGGGCTCAAAGCGATGAATTGTGCTTAATTTGTAAGTAATTGCTTCGAATGATTGATTCAACTGCCTCCTGCTGGGCTACAAGGTAGTTGAGCTTTGTGCCGAGCTGGGCTTCGATTTGGTTGTAGGAAGGTATAAAAATAGTAAAATATGATGCTGAACTTTACTAATTCTGTTTCAATTTTATGATAAATTTTAAAACAAATTCTATTTACAGTCGTCGCACTGCAAAATAAATTGTTTCGTTTTAATGCAATCCAATTGTAAGAACAAGCCACAACAACAAAATAAATATGAGACTATCTTATAGTAGGGTGCGGCAATAGTTTAATTACAAAAACACTTGAGTACCAACCGAGAGAGTGTGGGTTGGAGTCCCACCTGTCGTTGAACGAACCAATATATTTTTGGATTACATAATTTCCCAATTTCATTCAGTTCATCATTCTTCGCACCAAAAAACTCCTTCACATTACAAAAAACAAAAACACGACGGAAATCAAATGGAAATACGTCAAAACATCGACAAAACAGAAACAAAAAATACTACAAAAAAGGACAAAAAGATGTTTAGGCCACAAAACATGCAAAATCACGAATATGCAACAAACAGTGAGACGAAAACAAGGGGGAAGGATAACAAAAACGATGAAAAGACGACGAAAAGATGACTGGAAAAAACGAAGAAAAGGCGACTACAATGGCGGCGAAAAGATGCCGAAACAGCAATACAATCGACGACAAAACGGCAAAAAAATATCCAAATAGTGACAAAAAATGTCAAAACAGAGGTCAAAAAACGACGAACACAAGACGCAAACACGATCATAATATGGCAAAAAGACCATGAAAGATGACAACAATACGAAAGAGAGATGATAAAAAGACGATAAAGCGATAACCAAAGACGGCGTAAAGGCGTCAAAAGACGACAATAAAATGTCGAAAAGACGACAAAAGAGGCGGCGGAAACACAGCGAAAAGGCGATGCAAAAGACGACGAAAAAGTTGTGACAAGAGGACAAATAAAGACTGTACTCGAAAAACTACAAGGTATACAGCCTTAAGGGTTGTACGATAGGGTGACGTAGGACTATATCAGGTCATTAGATCAAAGACTAATGTCCTGCAAGCATTGAGACATAAAGATTTCTCCTTAAAATCACTTGGGGAACGTCAAATATGACGTCCACCAAATTTCGGCTTATTTAGACCCATCTTCCCCCCCCCCCCCCCAGCCCGATTGTATCACAAATCTGAAACTTCCTCCCCCCTTTGAGTGTCACACAAACTCGACAAAAATAAAGTCGCTTTGTGTGTGAAGCGAAAATAAGAGAGAATCAGCTACATTTATTTGTTTCGACGATGTCAAGCCTTGTTACGGACTTCTAAAATCAATTGGGTATTTTAGCGGTATATAAATTTTCACATATTATGGTAACATATGATGTCACTGTATCGTCACATGAACACTTTTTCAAATTTGACGAGCGAAAGTAATAAAAAAAGCATTTTTTTAATTTAAAGAAATTTTTTGGGATAAGACGATAGCTTAAAGGTAAACCACTTTTCTTCTCAGCTCACCTCAGACAACACAGTGAATAGATAAACTATGGTCATCGGACGATACAGGTTTCATATGGGAGCTGTCAAAAGCTCGGTCAAAATGAAGAGCTCTATCAGAAAGATAGAAGAGAGGGAGAGAACTTCTGGCAGCATTTCAATCAATCAGCTTGGTTGATATCTGTCAAACAACAAATCATTCTATTTTTGATTTTTATTAATTTTTTCATTAAATATTGACTTAATTGAAATAAGAAAAGAACCTTTAGATTCAGGAAACGACGGGCTATTAAATGAGGTGAAAAAACTCACCTTTTTGGGGAAATTAAAATACCCAATTGATGAGTAATGAATGACTGAAAACCCAAAGTTTTTGTAGTCATTTTCTAATTTTTATGGATGTCACATTTACCTAAACCCCCTCCCCTACTGTCACAACCTGTCACAAAATTGACCCCCCCTCCCCCCATAAACTGTGGACGTCATTATTGAATGATCACATGTGTGCATCATAAAGGTTGAATGAAATAGTAATAAATGACCAGACTACAGATTATTATATGTTAAATATGTTTATGTGTAGCTTGACATGTTTTATAAATCTTACTTTAACTCGCTTGTGGCCTTTAAAAGCTTTAATTGGTTATAAATAACATTAAAGCCAAAGCACGTTCATCGCAAATATGACGTGCCATTCGAATATTCTTCTCTTTTGACATGAATGGAAACAGGCACGTAAGTTAAGTTAAGTTAAGTTAAGAGTCCTACGCAAATTTGTTATTTAATAATAATTATCCTGTACTTGCTAAATACATTGAAAATATTCTTGTCAAGTAAGGAGGGGTGCATTCGGGAGGCAATAACGAAAAACTGATGGTTCAAATTGCTAATTTGCAAACATGTGAGGTAATCGCAGAAAATAACCACGCTAATAATTTTCGCGTGGGACTAAATAGGACTAAATAGGTGGAAACTCCGCAATATGACCACCAAAAATTCTTTTCAAGTCGGATATTTTTGAAACTCTCAGGGAATAAATAAACACATATTAGTTATGTTTTTGCAGAGTGGGTTTATTCAACCTCCTCTTCTAGGCTAATTGCCCTTGGGCTTAACGCCACCTATTAAATCCCGTGCAACACTTGCGCTATTTTTATTACACACTTTTATCCACCTTTTTTCAAATCCTGGTTGTTTTTGAAGACCATTCCTTTTTTCGAGAGCTTGCCCGTCGTAATCGCACAGAATTTTTCTATTGGGCGAAGTACTGACGAGTTTGGTGGCACAACAATAAAAATAATAATAAGAGTTTTTTGGCCGGAACATCCAGGCGGGACTTACCGACGCAAAACTCCAGGCCGGGAAACCTGCTTGGCATCCACTTGCACGATGCATTTCCGTTGCACCAACCACTAGCGGTAAAGCTTTCTGGCGCGGTATTTGATCCCCGTTTTCTGTTTATCACTTCGATTAGGCTCCTTTGCTTACCTTGAAGACATGAAGTCTGGCCCGCTTCATTATCTGCCGGACGAACCAGATGAAAAAATTAACCGTCTTGGCCACGTCCCGAATCAAAAGGTTCGGATTGCGCTTGGAAGTAATCCCTCATCTTCCTTACCTTCACGGCGTCGGTCATCTTCGCGTTTCTTCCGCTGGCAGCTCGCCACTGGGTCGTCCGGGTCTTCTAGAACGATTCTACCACACGGAACGCGGTCGAATGGCCGATTTCCAACTGTTTCGCGATCCTTCTTTGGGACTGACCTGAATTTTCCACGACCGCGCCCATAATTTTTTATCGAAGCACTTTCTGCTTGGAAGCCATCTCGATAACCACTTGACACTTGATTGTGACGAAATTTTGCACATGTAAACATTACACTCTATACTAGTTTTACTCAAAATTTCATCAAATTTTTACTCATACAATAAAAAGTTATCAGAAAAGAAAGTATTGCATATGTTTTGAGTACAGTCTTTATCACCCATACTGTCATCTGATTGCCACTTTGGTAGAGAATCAGGAATAAGAGAACAGCCAAGGCACTCAAACAGTCGCTTTTTTTTTCCATGTGTGGACTCATTACTGCGACCAGTATAGTTGATCTATTGTAATATCGCCCGGGTGTTTGCTGTATGACCTGCACTGCATTTCTTTTTGCTATAATCGCTATTGAGTGAGCGATATGCTTATTAAATTTATGCGTGCTTGTGTGTGTTGGGGTTTACCCTTCCTTCAAAGCTTGATCTACTTTACCCACTTATTCCTCGCTGCCAGCACTATCCCATATTACAGCCGTCCCTGGCGAGGACTCATTCGTACCTCTGACCAGTACACTTAACTATAGGAGGGACATTTGCACTGTCAGGAGGCTTCAGTGGGTAAATATAGAATTCAGCACGAAGGAAGGGTAAATTGGAGGGGCCTGAGAATAAACCCATGCTAAAGTCACTTTGACATCGAATGGCTTGATTCTACTAAGATTCGAACCCACGACCACTCACTTGTCAAAGCAGACTCGGTAACCTTGCGGCTACGGGGCCCCCCGTCGCTTCATTGAATCAACGATACTCATTGACGATGGAAATTTAAGCAAAACTGTCATCAAAGAGTGCCGCTCGTTTAAGGTGCAAACACGCATAATAAATTTCTAGGATTTCAAAAGCAGTTTTTATGCTCGAAATATTAATTATGTTCTTGAAACTATTTGCACTTCATTCTTTGCGTCTGTCAGAACATAATGATAAGTTTTCGTGAACATATCTTTTGTTTTGACCATAAAAACTGCTTTTGAAATGCCAGAAATCAATGAACCATGTTTGAACCTTACTCAGTTGGCCTTACGTCTTATGACAAGGCCTGCCGCCTGCGTAACATGATTCCTCCATCGAATTCGTTCGATGGCAGCTGGTCACCAGATCCACGGGCACCCAGTGTTCTCCAGATCTCACTCCACCTGGTCTAGCCACCTCACTCACTGTACCCTTCTTCGTCTTGTTCCTACAGGATGCAAAAACCGTTTTTGCAGGATAGTTGTGTGGCATTCTAGCAAAGTGTCCTGCGCAACGTATCTGTCCAGCTTCAAACAATTTCTGAATACTGAGTTCGCCGTAGTGGTTCATTCTGCACCTCCATAAACTGTTTTCTTGCACGTCGCTAAAGATGGTTCTTAGCACCCGCCGTTCAAAAATTGCGAGTACTCGTAGGTCCTTTTCTAGCAGTGTCCAGGTTTCATGCCCAGTGATGCCAGATCTATCGATTTATCCGTAGTTCTACGGATTTAGGAATTTTCTACGGACCTACGGATCAAGTGCTCAAATCTACGGATTTTCATAAACTTTGCGGAAAAGATTGAAAGAATCATTTAGTGACAAAAAGTACGTGTACGCTCATGCAATGAATAATATCCCGAAAAGCATAACTTTATTCTTTCTGAGAGAAAGAAGCGAATAGAATACTTTTCTTTAATGAGAAGTGTATTAAAACTGAAAGATCTGCTTTATTGCTGTTAATAAAAACTAGCATTTTTCGCTTTGACGGCAGATATTTATAATAATACTGATATTTTCCTGGTTGGAGTGCGGCAAAATGGCTAAATATTTTCACATTTATTTTTTCCCGCATTTTGGCAGCTCCGTAACTTGATTTCTGTAGTGCGATAGAACTACAAAATCAAGCGAATAAGGTTGTTCTTTTTAATCAAGTAGATATAATCCTTGTTCAATATACATTAATGTTCAATATGCTCTTTTCACGTGACATATAAAAACTCTTGGACCTTCAAAAAGCGATGAAAAGATGACTAAAATAAATAGAAAAGACAACGAAGGGCCGGCAAAAGACAGCGAAATGTTGACGGAAATTTGAATACAAGTCAATGGAACTGTGATGAAAACATGGCAAAAATACGATCAAAAGACGACAAAAAACTGCATTAAAAAAACACGACAAAAAATGGGACCGAGATATTTAAAAACTGTCAAACAGTCAATAAAACATATAAAAAAGACTACAAAAAGATGGCGAATATACGTCATCAAAAAGACGCCAAAAGAACAAGGAAAAGACAAGAAAAATACAACAATTTTGTTGTCTTGGCAACAAGCAGGACGAAAGATGATAAAAAGAGGACAATGAAAACGAAGAAAAGGCGGCAAAATGTCATAAAACGAAAATACGGGGGAAAGATGGCAAAAGAAACCATGAAAAGACGATAAAAATATAACAGAGAAATGACAATGAATTAACGAATACGAAGAAAAGACAATAAGGAGATTACAAAAAGACGTATAAATGGTTCCAAAAAAGCAACGATA
Organism: Sabethes cyaneus; assembly: GCF_943734655.1. Lineage (NCBI taxonomy): Eukaryota > Metazoa > Arthropoda > Insecta > Diptera > Culicidae > Sabethes > Sabethes cyaneus. The sequence continues at coordinate 228,620,439 of NC_071354.1, forward strand.
ATATGACGAACAGACAATGCAAGGTAGCGAAAAGACGATGAAAGAACGATGAAACGACAGCAAATAATCGACCAACAGGCAGTGAAATGCCTGCAAAAGATATGACGAAGAAGTGAAGACAAATAGGCGAAAAGTTGAAAGAAGACTAAAATACGGTTCAAAGACGCCAAAAACGTTATAAACAACGACAAAATTGCAAGAAAAGCCATACAAAACGACGAAAAGACTGTAAATAGATATAGCCTTTGGCTAAAGTTAATAGAGAAACAATTAAAAGTCAGCAAAACAGTGACAGGCTATGCCAAAAAAGTCACTATTGACGATGCCATCAAACCAAAAACGCCACAAAAAGGAATAAAAAATGACAAACAAATCACTGAAAAGAGTCAAAAAGGCGATGATAGAATACCAGATGTTAAAAATAACGAAAAACGACCAACAAACGATAAAAAACAACAAAAAAAAACGAGAGGTCCACACGGTGTAGTGGTTAGCATTCCCAACTCTCACGTCGAGGACTCGGGTACAAATTCCAGTCCCACAGAAACCGCGAATGACCTAAGCTGTTAAAGTGACTATAATCATATTAAAATAAACAAAAACTACAAGAAGATAACATCGAAGATATTCAAATCCGTTTGAATAGCAACCCAAAGTCGTTTTGGAAATTTGTGGACAATAGAAGAAAAAGTACCGGAATCCCGGGTCGCGTTAATTATAAGGGTGTCACAGCTACCGATGCTCAATCGTCAACCGAACTTTTTGCGCCTTACTTCAAAAGTGTGTACACAGCAACAACTGGTAGTATCAGAGAACTTCCTATTACTAATGAAGAGGCACCCATGCTTGGGTGAAAAATGGTATTTGTGCACTCAATGCCAACAAATCCTCTGGTCCTGATATGCTGACAAATAGTATTTTCAAGCAATTTCGCCAAGAATTTGTATTTCCGCTCACTAGCTTATTCAACGCGCCTTTGTCGTGTTTGAGCGGAAAGTGCTGCGGACGATATTTGGCGGAGTACAAGCTGAAAGCGGAGAGTGGCGGAGGCGTATGAATCACGAGCTACAGGCACTGCTTGGGGAGATTCCCATCGTATATCTAGCGAAAGTTAGCAGGCTACAGTGGGTCGGACATGTCGTAAGAATGCCGGACGACAGTGCGACGAAAATAGTCCTCTTCAACAACCCCACCGGCACCAGGAACAGGGGGGCCCAACGTGCACGATGGCTCGACCAGGTCGAAAGCGATTTGCGACTTCTGAGACGACTAGGAAATTGGCGACGAGTGGCCCAAGACCGAGTTGAATGGAGACGAGTGCTTGAAACAGCACGAGCCACCCCGGCTCTATGCTGCTGAAGAAGAAGAAGAACTAATCTTCCACCGCCTCAAATGTTCTTCCGACAGCATCCACGTCGTCAGCAAAGCAGATAAATTGACTGGATTTATTGAAAATCGTGCCCCGCATTTCGATCACCGCTCGTCTTATAACACCTTCAAGCGCAATGTTGAATAGCAGGCAGGAAAGACCATCTTCTTGTCGAAGTCCCCTGCTAGATTCGAATGGGTCCGACAACCCACCCAAGATTCTCACACAGCACTGGATCCCATCCATCATAGCCATGGTAAGTCTAGTAAGCTTACCCGGAAAGCCGTTTTGGTCAAGAATTTTCCATAGTTCTGGTCAGTTTACACTATCATATGCAGCTTTGAAATAAATGAACAGGTGATGCGTGGGGACTCGCAATTCGCGGCACTTCTGGAAGATCTGAATAATAACAAGTACTCGCAAGATATTGAGTTACTTTAGCCATGTTCTTATTCCAGATTCTCTATATATTGCTGGAGCCATGCCATATGAGTGACCCCTCCGTCCGCAGACTTGGAGTATTACCACCCACACAGATGACAGCTCACCCGGAGATGGATACTCGCAATCCAGTGACCTCTCCGTGCGCAGATTTGAAGGGTAATGAAACTCAATTAAAAGTATGACCAAGTAACTCAATAACTCGCTTCATTAAACCAACGACACTCATCGATGATGGAAATTCCAGAAAAAAACTGTCATTAAAGAGTGTTGTTGGTTTGATGATGACCATTTTCACGAACTAGAGTTACTTTGGTCATTCTTTTAGCTGAGTTTCTTTATCCTCTCACTCCTTCTGTCAGAGTTTCAATAATTTTCTCAGAGATAGACTTAGGATGAAGGGTTTCCGAGTAGTTTTGTAAGAGCATAGTAAATTTGGCAGAGACAATTAAAAAACTCTTAATCAACGGTTTCAAAACCGTTAAAGAAAACAGTACAACCATCTCTTTCCTTCAACCGATTATATCAATATAATGTTAGAACTTATTCGAACGTCAAGTCTTGTATGAAGACATGGTAGAATATTCGGAATATTCGAACATGTGACGTGATGCAGAAATTTTCAAAGTGGAGAACTACACTCAAAGGCTATAGAAGCTATGGTCAATAGATGGTCTTTTTCCACAGAAAAATAATAGAAGGAAATGATTCCCCTATAATACCTTCCAAAAATAAATGTAAAATTCACTTCAATTGGTTAATATTTAATTCATTTACAATAGTGGGTCAACCGACTGAACTCTAACCGTGTACCTGTTGAAAGCTGTTCAACAAGTTAATACGATCAATACACTAAAAATGTAGCACAACATATGTTATCAGACAATAAGATAATCAATGTTCCTGTAAGACATCCGCTTCGGCAACCATCCCTTTCACAATCTAAAAGCATACGTGATACTGATTTTATTTCCCCGTTTTAATGTCATGAAAATTACATTCTCGACAGCCATATTATGGATGAAGTACATCGTCCCACTTTAATGACGCTGGCTAGCAGACCGAGCGTGATGGAATTTGTAGAGGTCATACAATTCATTTTTTATGCAACGTCAACGTATTTCTTCGTCGAATCACGACTTGGATATACCTACGTGTTGTCTACTAACTGGTTGGTTTAACCCAAAAGGGCATCAAAATGAAGGAAAGAGTAAGAAAAATCGATACAAGCTTATGTCCGTAAGTGTTCTCTGAGTTTTCCCTTGATGTGGTTGGTTCATACTTATTCATGATACCGAGAAACCACCGTCTTTAAAAGTTCAACAAAACTTGCTCTAATGATTCCGGAAATATCTTCGCAAAAACGTTACCTAACATGATTGTAACATTCTGCTTATTATGACTGTTTCATATTAGTTTCGAAGCACAGAGTCTGAGTGTCTTACCTGCGGGAGCTCGGTTCACTAGAGCCCCGAAGTGGAAGTCAAATTACAGCACATTCTTCCCGGAGTTTGTATCTCGACGACTGCGTTCCGAGGAGTGCATAGGATATGTAACAAATGACGCTGATTCGAAGCAGCAAACGAGAACGGAAGACAACAACACTCAAATGGCCGTAGGATGCATCCGTTCTGCATTGTCCACCACCCACGCGATGATGACAAGAAAGCGAGAGGTTTCAGTGGCATTGGCACATCTTTCCGTTGGGCGTCCACTCGGTTCCTCCCTTTCCAGACAAAAAACGACAACCCGACGACAGTCAGCCGCACTCCTGCAGATGGTACTTTTTGTAATTTTCTGTGCCCTCTTGCTGGTACCGTTACCGTTTGTTGGTTGGTTGGTTGGTTGGATAGTTGATGGAGCACATTATCCTCTGTCATCAAGTTGACGTTCCACTGTGAAGCGCGATCATGGTGGTCGTTTTTATTATCTGAAGAGAAATTTATCTCCGGACTTAAAAATGATGATGACCCTAAGTTTATATCACACTAAATAGACAACGGTGGTCAGCTCTTCTAGTCGCACCGAAATAAGGAAAATAAAGTTTATGATTTTCTAATGTTTTAGTGGTAATTGTGGGCATTATTTTTATAGTCATACCAGGATATAGTTACTTTTTCGAAGGAACGATATTTTAAATTTAAATCTACTTTCTGTCTTCTGTTGTCGTCGGAGTCGATCACACATTCGCTCGGGTTAACACTTTACTACGCACTGGATAACCAAAATACCTTCCCATCAATTCCGAAGGAAAAGTGGACGCGTGGTTGTTTATCACATTACAGTATTAGACGGTCAAATTTAATATGAAACATCTATACTCCAAACCGACTAAGATTCCCGTACTCGCATTATTCGTTTCAATAGATTCATTATAGAAACAATATTTTTTGATTATCTTGGAAGCCTTTTGAAACGCTGATGCTTCGCTATGAGAAGGTAAAGATTACTCGAAACGTAATCTAAAAGCAACAAGCTAAATTAAATTCAACTTCAAAAAACAAACCAGCTGAGTCCTTTTGCGGTAATCCAAATGTCAGAGCCGATGCTTGACATTGTAAAGTGGCAACAGAAATAACCATCAAGACCAATAGAAGGGAAACAAACAGAAAGAGAGTAAAATGTGTCATGCATCGGGCAGATGAAAGCAAAAGTCGGTACCATTTCGAACCAATCACATTTACTTTAGCAACAACAAAAAAATCCGACGGAGCGATAAGCACGAAGAAGAAAACTGTAATCAATGGAAATTAAATTGAATAAACCTCACCTCCATCCGGCGGTCCATCCATCCTTCGGGGTTGAATAAGTGAAAAAAGCAGGCATCGCCTTCATCACCTTCCGGTTACACAATCCGCCCACTCGGTGGTGGGCGGGTGGGCGGCTGGGTTGATATCACCACTACTGCTGAGCCCTCTCGAAGATACCTCTCGAAATCGGTTCCTCTGATGGCATCCATCTCCATTTGCCATTTCCGCTAGCGCAGCGTCCTCCAAACAAGGGGCCGACCCCCGACTGAGAATCTACTCTCCTCTCAAGGTGCCAGGATTTGCCACAAACATTCAACACCGGTGGCCGGCCCCATCAAAAAGGTAGAAACTAGCCCCAAGCCGCAATCCAGTGTACTGTAACATCATTCAGTATGTAAGTTCCTTGATTCACTACCGCATTGTCGTCGGTCGGTCGGTCGGTTGTGCAGAATTAGTCCACAACAAATTGTGCGCAGTGGACCCAGCGGACAGTGAGGGAGATCGAATTAATCCTTCATGATTTGTTCCTGGTATTACGCGTCGTCCGTGGATGAAGATTGGTGGCTTTCGGAAGTCGGAAGAGATTGTTTTGCCGTTTTCCCCTTCGAGTGATTTCTGTGAGTTGAATACTGAAATTATATTACAAAATGTTACAGAAACGTATATAATAATGAGATGTGACAGTTCCTCTGCGTGCCAAATAGTTGAATAGCGTAATTCTGATAACAGTTCTTTGGTTCTAGGCACGTTCTCATGAACCATTGTCAATAGACGTAGATATTCTCCAATTCAGTGAAACATGATAATTCTTACGTTTATTATGTAATGCGTTACCGACTGGATGACCGGATGATGTAATAAAGATAGTGGATTATGGTAAAGCTTACCCTCAGGGGCGCTTCGGAAAGGAGCAACAGCTAAATTCAATATGCAGGACACTATCACTACTGACACGGAAGATGGAATAGTGATGAGAATGATTCAATTTTCTTGCTTGTTCATCAGGTTTTTTTTCTTTCAAGAGTGCAGCTACGGTGACCAATGATCGGAAGATATAATTTTTTTTGATTTTCTGCCCAACATAGTTTTTTCCAGGTGGAAAACCTACACCAAGGCAGACTTCAAACAACTTCCTGACAAGAAGTCTTTTACAGCAACCAGAAAAGAAAATTTGGCAGACATTTTCAAACATACGAAAGTGTCGCTATTCGCAAAGAAATATTTGCTTTGTCAGGCAAACTGTTTCTGTGGTTTAAAAAACGATATTAGCATGGTAAATTTACGTTAAAGTGTGTCTGGACAAACATCCGTCATCTTTCTTTACTGAACTCACACGATTGTCTATTATAACTATTATAACTTATCACAAAACTACCGGCCGATTGGGTTCAAAACTTCGGACTTTCGGGTGCAATAGGACACCACACGAACCGTTGCTTTTCAAGAGATGGCCCTTTCCTAGTGGTAGTAAAATCAAACTTTCTCACTTATTTATGTTTACCTACCTAAAAAACAATCACTAATCATATTTTATTTGTGGTACAGTTACTCTGTTATACTTAATTTTCATTACTTCTGCCTAATTTTGATAAAAAAAAACAAACTTTTCCTATACCTCTCCATAGCATCTTACTACCATTCATCCGAGAGTCCGAAAAAGTGATTTGCTACCGTACAAAAGCCAGGAACTAAATATGTTTGCGACACTTCAATTCGATAAAAATTCAATTTCGCAACATGAACGCAATAAATAAAAACAATGTTTACCAACTGTTCATTGGTTTAGGAGTCAAACGTTATATTGCGATTAGCGATAAATACAAAACAAACTGAGATGCATGCGAGAGTAAGGTTACTGCGTTGAGTAAATTTATTGTCGCGCAAAATTGAGCTGTTTCCGAAATGTACAATATGCGTTACGAAGTAACGATATCTGTTGTATTCAACAGGCAAACATTGAACACTAGCGCCAACTTCTGTTATTTATTATCAGAAACTAGAGGCAGTGTGCTATTGGATATAAAATTGAAAGTTGAAATTGCACTAGAAATTCGAGTTGAAATTGAACTCGACATGTAATCAGAGTTACCACATGCACAGATTATTCTGTGTTTAACAGATATTTGAAAGAAATCGCCTGTACAGAATCTGTATGCACAGAATACAGATTTTCGCCAATTACACAGCTTAAACAGATTTTTGAGCTTTTACATGAGAGTGAAAGAGACGGAAAAAGTCAGCTAAATGACTCTCCGTCTCTTTCACTCTCATTGTTTTGCATTGGACAGATTTTTGCACAGATATTTTTGCTCGCTGCACAGATGGCCAGATTTTTCCAACAAAAAACACATAATTTTATGTGGCATTCCTGCATGTAATATTACATCAGACTTGAATTTGAACTAGAAGCTTTAGTCCGTTATTGAATTTTAACATAAATTTGAACTGGAAGTTTTAGTTGAAATTACACATGAAATCGGATTAAAAGTTGAATTAAAAGTTTTTATTTGAAATTGGCTTGAAATATTATTTTTAATTGGAATTAAATTAGACTATAAATAGGACTTAAATTGGACTTGAAATTATGTTTGAAATAATGCTCAAATTGTACTTGAAATTGGAATAGAAATCAAAGTTTAAATTTTAACATAAAATTGGAATTAAATTGGACTTGAAATTGGGCTTAAAATCGGACATGCAAGTGAACTTGAAATTGAACTTGACAATCGACATTAAATTAGACTTGAATCAAGACTAATTTGAACATGGACACGAAGTTTTACATGAAATTAGAATTGAGTTCTTTCGTCTTATTCTCTTACACGTTTTACTTCTTCTCTGTTCCGTTTTTTACTCTTTTCTAGTTCCGTTTTTCCACTTTTTGTTTAGTTCGTCCTCCCAGTTGGCTTCGAGGTATGACGCTGGCCTAATAAGCCAGTCGTCGCATGTTCGAATCTCGGGCTATGAGAGGCTGTTCGAGTCAATAGGATCGTAGCAACTGGCCCTGCAATTGTCCTGTACTCTAACAGCTGGCTGCGAAGTCTGTCGTATAAAAACAGAAGGTCAAGTTTCGATACCGGAAGTTGCACATAGGCTTTGCTTTTGTTTAGTTTGTCCTTCGTTTCCTAACCGTTTTCTTGGTTTTGCTCTAACTTTCCTCTTTCATTGCTCCAATTTTCTTCCTGTTTAATTGTTCTAAGTTTATTCGTTTTTCACTCGTTTTTTGTAATTTTCTTCCCCGTTTTCCGTCTTTTCTCTTCTCTTTCTACCTCTTTTCGATTCCAGTGTTCGTCCTTTTTTCTAATTCTTTCTGTCTCCTTTCTTTCTTGCTTTTCGTCTATGTTTTTTGTTCGTTTTTGCTGCCCCGTTTTTTCATCTTTTCTATCACGTTTACTCTGTTTTGGCTCCCTTTTTCCCTTCCGCTCCGGCTTTCTTTTTTATTTCCCATTTTTCGTGTCTTTCTCTTTCGTTTTACCATCTCCTTCAGTCCGTTTTCCTGTTCTTCTTCTTCTCTTTTTCTGTCCCATTTTCCCATTTTTTTGCATCAACTTATTCATTTTCAACCGTTTTACTTGTTTCGTCTATTGGTTTTTTATCCCACTATTTTCCTTTCTCTTATTTTCCTGCCCTGGTTTTCGCACTTTTCTTTTTTTCGTTCCCGTTTTCGTCTTTTTTCTCCATTTCTTACTATTTTGCTCTCTCGTTTTTTGTCATGTTATGGTCCGTTTCGTCTTTTTTCTTTTTAATGGTTCCGGTTTTCCTCTTTTTTCGTTTTTCGATTGTTTTTATATTCCGTTTTTCGTTTTCGTCTGTTCCGTTCTTCCTTTTATTCTGATTTCGTCTTTTTCTTTCACGTTCTGTTCTTCTTTGCCATTTTCATTTTTTTTCACTCCATTTAGTCTCGTATTTTCTTATTTCCCGTTCTTTTGCTTTTCTTCCGTTCATCATATTTTTTTGTCCAGTCTCCTCGTTTTTCAATGTTTTCTCTCCCTTTTTCTATGTTTCAGTTTATTTCTCTTTATATGTCCTGTTTTCCCTACCATTTTGTCACATTTCTCGCGTTTTTCTTTTCTCTAAACCAGTTTACATTTGTTTTCTATTTCGCGTTTTTCTTCTTTTTTACGCCGTTTGTCCAGTTTTTGTAACGTTTTCCTTCGTGCTCTTTTCCGTTTTTTCTCCTTCTGTCGCATTTTTTTCTTTTTATTTAAATTTTCATAAGAAACTCGACGGAAAAAATGACAAAGTGTACGAAGCAAACGTAACAAAGACTGGAGAAACAAATTAGAGAAAAAGGAAAAACCACAAAGAAAACCGATTGAAAACTAGAGTGAGATGAAGAAAATCATAAGATAGAAAAAAAACGAAGTAGAATGGGAGGGAAAACGGGACGTAAAAAGAGAAAAAAGTGGAAAACGAGACAAACAATTAGGAAGCGGGAGAGAGAAAAAAATGAAGAACGGAAGAGAAAAGAAAAAAGAATCCTAAACGTGATAGAAAATGAAGATAAATTCGACAGAAAAAAGAATTGGGACAAAACTGAAAAAACAGAATAGAAAAAGAAGAAAAGAAAAAGAGAAAAAAACGGGAGAAGAAAACTCAAGAAACGAGAATAGAAAAAAGGAAAAACGGTACAGAAAATAAAATAAAATAAAAGAGAGAGAAAAAATGTAAATGGAAAACAAAAGGAATAAGGGAACGGCGGTATAAAAAAAGCAAAAGCAGGACAGAATATGGAAATAGAACGGAACAGACGAACGAACAAATTCGACGACGAATGAATGACAAAGTAGAAAAAGCGAAAAAAGACGAATATTGGGACCAAAATGAAAGTCGTAAAAGGGATAGATAATCACAAAGAACGATACTGGAAAAGAGAAGAAACGGGTGGAAATGGAAAAAGAAAGGCAGAAAATTAGGAAGAGTAATATGGAAAAAAAGAAATCAGAAAAAACAGAAAATCAAAACAGCAAAAAGGTAAAGCGGTAGAGAAAAAGAATAAAAACGTAAGATAAAAATATGTAAGCAAGCAAAAGGGAGCCAAAAATAAGAATAAAAAGACAGAAAAGACAGAAAAGACAGAAAACGGAGCTTCAGAAAAATAAAAATGGCGAAAACGAAAATACAATACGAGAAGTAATGCAGAAAAGTTTAAGTTAGAAAAATACGAAAACTGGAAACGAAAAAAAAAAGAAAAGAAAAGAATATAAAAGACTAAAAACGGGAAAGAAAATAGCAAAAAACGAGTATAAACGCATGAGGAAAAACAGGACCAACCAACCGGAACCGGAATGTACAACCGGAACAAATAGTGGTGTCCTCAATTTTACTAATTCGTCAAATAATTTCTTTAAAGTCTACCAAAAATATGCAAAAAGGCTTTGGATTTATCAACTGGCGAAATATGACTCCTGACGAAATATGGATCCTCTATCCTACCTATACCTAAAAATAAAAATCAGGATTAACGAAACGAGCCAATATAGTCAGTCCCTAAGTTGATAAGCATTTCCTCCTATCAATGCTCATATGCAGAGTTATAATTGGACCAAAATTGGATCGAAGTTGGACTAAAACTAGACCAAAATTGTACTAAAATTTAACCAAACGTGGACCTAAATCGGGCATAAATAGGCTGTAATGTGGGTCAAAATGGGCCGAAATGGGAGCAAGATTTGACCAAAAGTATTTTTTATTATAGACCGTTAAATTTCTTATTCGAGTCTTCCAAAGGTATTTCAAAATTAGACCAAAACTGAAGCAGACCATAAATAGGACTAAAAGTTGATTCAAATAATCAAAAGACGACCGAAATTAGAAGACAATTGAACAAAAATTACTACAGATTGGACTGAAATCGTAATAAAACTGGATCAAAAGTGGACCTAAATTTTTCCGATATTGATCAAGAATTGGACTAAAATTAAGCTATAATTTGTATAATTCGACCGAAAGTAGAGCAAAACTGGGCCAAATGTGAACCAAAATTTTACTATGATTGGACCAAAACCTCAACAAAGTTGGATTAAAATTTGACTAAAAATCAACTAAATTTAGACCACAAGTGAATCAAACGTGTAGTACATTTAAAACAAAGCTGGGCTAAAATCGAAACGGAATTGAACCAAAATTAGTCTAAAATTGGATCGAAATTGGATCAAAATTGTACCAAAGTGGGACGAAAATTAGTCTAAAAGTGGGCTTTAATTTGCACCAAAATTGGACTGAAATTGAAGTAAAACTAAATCATAATTTTCTGATAATTGCACTAAAATTTAACAAAAATGGGGCCGAAATCAGACCAATTATAGAACTAAAATTAGTATCTAATTAGTAACAAAATTCGATTGAAATAGGAGCAAAACTAAACATAAAGTAGACCAAAGTTAGAACAAAATTTTACCAAAATTTTATTGTAATTGAACCGTATAGATGGATTGAAATTGGACTAAAAATGGACCAAAAATAAACGCCACCAAATTTGAACCAAATAAAACGCGATCAAAAATTAACCAAAATTGGGCCAAAACTTGAACACAACTGGACCAAAATTGGACTGAAATCAGAACAAAACCGGACCAGAACTGGCGAACAATTGGATCAAAAGTGAACTAAAGTTTGCCAAAATAAACCTAAATGGGACGAAAAGTGGATCAAAGTTGCATCCAAATTGAAGTCAAACTGGACCACAACCACAAGTGGAACAAAATTGTACCGAAAAAAAGTAGACCAAAGATCGATCAAAATTGTATTATAATTGGACCAAAGTTGTAGCAAGATTTTACTAAGATTAAACTAAAATTGGGTCAAACTTAAATCGAAATTAGACAATTGAATTTTACAATCGAAATCTGAATAAACTTGGATTGAACTAAGACCAAAACTGAATCAAAACTGGAACAAGATAAGACCGAAATTGGGTCAAAATTGAACCAAAATCTAAGTGAAATTGAACCAAGATTGGACCAATAGTAGACCGAAATCGGACAAGAATTAGTCCTAAAGAGATCCAAAACTTAATAGAAGTTCGACCAGTATTAGACCAAAATTGTACTATTGGTTTAAAACTGTGCCAAAATTGGGCCCAGCTTGTACCAAAATTGAATCAAAATTGAACCGAAAATGGAACTTTAAGCTAAAATTGAAACGAAATAAAACTAGAATTGGCTCATAATTGGACCAAATTGGACTGAAGCTGGACCAAAATTGAACCAAAAATATATCCAAATTTGACCAAAATTGGACAATAACAATTAGACCAAAATTTTAGTTGGATTTGGATGACAAGTGAATCAAAATTGTAGGACCAAAATTGAACTAACATTTGACCAGAGTAGGATCGACATCAACCGGAATCGAACCAAAATTAGACTAGAGTAATTCTCGCTGAAACGGGGCCACTAATTGCAGACCTAATTTTATGAATGTCTCTTGTAGCATTTTTCTCAGCTTTCCAATGGTGGTCTTAAAATGAAAATCGGTTGGAGGCTCATGTTGAAAACGGCGATTGTTTGATAAAATTCAATATGGCGACCAAATCCACGATGGCCGCCTAAAAATTTTTTACTCTATTTGAAATTTGAAAAAAAAATTGAAAGCCCTGTTCTTCTTTACAGAACCGGGTCATTTGTCAGTTGTTTCATGGCAAATTTATGAAATATCACATGATATAGATCTCAAGGTTTGCTCAAAATTCAATTTTTTTAAATTTGTTAGGCCCCTTGGCGAATGAGGGGTCCACTATTTCGAGGTATCAAACGGGAGAATTCTTATTTTTTAATCATTTTCAACCAATTAAGCGCAAAAGATCCAATATTTGAAGACCTCGTGTCAGTAGTGGCACCGTTTCAGCGAGAATTACTCACTACAAGGGTACCGAAATATAAGCAAAACTGAGCTAAAGTTAGGACCTAAATTGTAATTTAAGTGGACCAAAATTGGATCAAAGTAGGAATAAAATTTAACCAAAGATGGACTTATTTTGGATCAAAATTGAACCAAATTAGAACGAAGTTAATCTAAATTGCACCAAAATTTAATCAAAGTTGGACCAAAAATGTGTTCGTGATGCGCTCGTGGGTTTAGCGTGTGAATGCGAATGTTAACTGTTATCATTTTTAAATAAAATTTCATGTCCCATTTCAATTAAAACTTCGAATTCTGGTTTTAGTCCGATTATTAAGGCGGTCGTAAATTGGATTGGAATTGGTTTCGATTTGAAATTAGAAGTGATTTGGACTGGAAATTTTACTTGGAATTAGACATAAACTGACAATCCTTGATATATACGATTAAATGTCTGTCTATTTTGTTGCAGACTTAAAAACCATTGCGTTTACTGCTGCGAAAATTTGCAATCTGAGATTTGTAGGTTCAGGGAGAGTTTTTGCGCTCCTTATTTTGCTTTATCCCAGTGGTGTTAGTTTGGATGATAATGAGCTCATTGTCGGATGCCATTTTTGCCAGGCTAAAGCACCCATTGGTATAGTATTTTATTTTAAACAAACTGTTCTGCTAAGGGAATATTTCGTGACTTTGTGATAATATGTAGTAGAATTAAATGGAATTTTTGATAATTTGACTTTTCAAAGAACCGTTAGGGTTACTGCTTAACTAGAATTCTATGATAGTTCAATGCTTTACGACTCTATCTGGGACTATGTATACGTTTATCAGATCACAAGATCAAACGAAGATGAAACGAATAGTGTTCACGACAAGTCTGGCGGTCGGCAGCATTTGCCTTGCAGCAGAACCAAATCAAAGTTACGTCACTTCTGCGAATGTACAGCGAACCGTTTACGATCCGGTTTCCTGCAAAAGTTTCCCATTACGATTGGATGGTTACCACCTCGACTGCAGACAAAGTGATGATGAATGCCAGTGGCACTCACAGTCGTAGCATGATGATAAATTGATTATGCAATTTATTGCCCGAAGATGTATCTGTACAAGTTCTGGAAAAAAATCGATCGAGTCGGAGGAAAATTGTTTCAGTTTTTATTAATTTGTGCAATTGCGAACTAGTATTAGGTTAACCATTTACAAAACACACCTTTTGAATTGGAAATATTGACGGATATTGGAATACAGTCTATAAAATGTATGACTCATACATATTCTGTTTACCGTGATAATCCAATATCGAGGAAAATTAATCCGCACAGAGGAAATCAAACTGATGATGTAAACACGGAACGCAACTAATGAACAGATGAACAGCAGCCTAACCAACAACTACGCAACGGGAGAACACCTTCTTCAATAAAGTACCTAGACAAAAGCAGACGGAACTGGAAAGGTGTACGTACTGGAAACGGTTTCGATGGAAACGCACCGTTGTTTGTGCTTTTCTGTTTGAACACACTAAAGTAAAACGAGAGAAAAAAGTCCCAAATCGTGTGACAGAAAGTTTCAGCATTCAGGGGAATATATAATTTCAAACGATTGAACCTGCTGGCTGCTGGGTCTTGTTTCGGTTTGATGTTTCCGAGAAACCGAGCCGGACGACACATCAGTTTGATTGAAGTCGTAGCTTTTATCAATGTGTGAAATAAAGTTGGACGTTTTATCGCCGAGCATATCTTTTCCGGCGTTGATTGCTGTTTGCGACATGGATTTATTGAAATGTGATTGCCCCACGGGGGGGTTTTAAACAAAGCTTCATTCTTTTATGGTCTGAAGCATTGTCAACGTCGCACAAAGCCAATTTGTGTATGATGATTCCCCCTGATCTGATCTAATTAAATCATTCCGCTCACATCTGTATGCATGCGGTATGACAAGCTGTATTGAATTTGCTCATTACCTGTTCCATTCCGACAAGATTAGGACGGCACGTAAAAACCAGTCAAGTCCAAACGAGAAAACAAATCGATAATCGTTATCAGTGTTAGTCAAAACGACGAAATTATTCTCCCACATTCGCGGAAAGTAGATTTTTTCCGTATATGATCTGTTGTGGGAGGGTGTCGGTATCACCACCAATCGATGCTAGGGCAACCGAATTGAGGAGTGTTGATGCAATTGTATATAAAACAAGCATCGTCTCAGCTTCTGTGACTGTCGTTCGGAATATCTCTCGACACGTTTGTATGGTCCTAGCCCTAGATACAACCACGATTCGATACGTGTAATTCGACTTTTACGTCTCATGTTTCCACTTTAGACGGCTGCTGCTCCCAGCACGGACTTGGAAACGGTTTGTTTTGATGAGGCGGATGGTGCCCTGTGGGTGTGGGTTGCGAGGACCGTTGCGAGAGCCGACTCGTCTCGGGTATTTGTTTGCCATTATGTAGACTGCACAAGCACAGTGCAGAGGCATCACAGACAGGCAGCCAGCAGAGCCGCACAGTCAAAAGTTGTGTTCTCCTGCCTATGCTGTTGGCATCCAACTGAGCGAGTCCCCACTGGGGAATATTCCTATCATGGCGAAAGTAATTTGTAGTCTAGGTGACATACCAACCACCCACCATGAGAGGTATTCTTTTATGGTGCATTTTTTATGATTTTTTTTTCACGGTCACTTTTTTTTGCTAGCGGTGAACGAATTGATCCGGGTGGAAGCATTTTCACGCCTGCGACTTTGATCTGTGGTAATCATGTATTTAGATGGAGGATTTACAAATACATTTGTATTGTTGTGCGTGATGGCTCCACTGAAACGTGACTTTAAGTTCGGAATTAGAGCAGAATTACCGCAATTGTTTGAAACACAATACTAACCCGAATAATTATAAATTATCTTCAAACATCTGTTAGCTCTAAAATCAATTTAAATGAAATTTAAATCGCTGAAACTAAGTTAAACTTTTTGCAAAGATGTTTCATCGAACATTTGCGAGTACCAAAAAACACTCTGCTGTGAGTGTTTGCGTCTGTTTGAGTTTTCCGATAGCAAACAGCACTTTATGATTGTTCACGTCGAAAGCAAAACAAACTACACTATAAAACAGTAAAAAGTACGGCGAGAAGGTGTCGGTTGAAGCATTTTATCCTCTGTTGAAACCAGACGATTGGATAGAGCTGGCTAGAATTTATGAAAAACAAAGTGTAATACCAGATGCTATTCAGAAATTGAAAATTTGTGATGGATAGGTGGTTTTATTACATATGGAGTATTACAAAAAAAGTTAGGACATACAAGAATGCGTGTATATTGATTAAAATTTCAATGAAAAAAATCAAATTAATTTTCCGTTTGTGGTTTAATATAAAGTACAGAGAATGTACCTGCAAGGATTTTTTTATTAGAGTGGTTTTAACCCAGAGGGTCATTCACCAGAATATACAGGCTGTTAGGTAGCTTAGTGCAGATATTTCACGTGGTGATAGAGGAAACATTTGACGAAAAAAATCCTTCTACGCATATGGTCAAATTTAAATCGTTACAGCCCAAGAAACATTTAGCGCTGATTAGACATTTTAGCAGCCATAATTATTCAGCCGAAATTGGAGAACTTATACCTGTTTCATTTGAGGCAGAAAAAACCCTAGTTAAGCAATTATTTCGCCCTTTATATAACTTCTGTGTGCCTTGTTTCCAGTTTTGCGCAAATTGGTTATTTTAAAACGCGCAAAAGCCTCTATTAAGCTACATTGCAGCTTCAAAGCAACTATTAGCAAGCCCGAAGCTTGATTTAGATGTCTAAGAGCCGAAAAATGGTTTTTATTTCTACAACTAAACCATACTTCAGTCACAGGTTGAATAAATTCAGCTATAAAAGCGTTTGATCAGCCTGAAATTGTTACTTGGGTATTTACTAGCTGAAATGGAACTTAATAGAGGCTTTTGCGCGTTTTTAAATAACCAATTTGCGCAATGCTGTCAATTCTATTTTTAGAACGAGAAATAGTTTTGCAATGCTCTTTCTGTCGCTTAATCAACGTCTCATCAACCTTTATGTAGCCAAAATAGAACGCGTCGTATTTATTTTGCAATGGCGTCGTATGCTATATTTTAAATTTCGAATAACTTGAATCCGTATGTGCAAGCTAATTAAAATGCATGTCGTCATCTTTCGGGAAATGAACCGCCATCTTGTGATCCATAAGCATTCACCTTATGATCCGCCCCATCTGCATCTGCAGAACAGACAGTGAAAATATCTTTACACTTGAAGCAGTCGATAATGCCGATAACTGACATATATTTTTGCTGCCAGTCGAATTTCGAAATTCTATGATCTGACAGTATGTGTACTGTGAGCCGAATGAAAGGTTGGTATTAGCTTGTAAAGCCACTTGAACGCCCTTAAGCAGCTTTAAAGTAGTTTGAAAGCTGTGAGCCTAATGAAAACCACTACTGGTATTTAAAGCCAATTTAACGCCTTTAAGCAACCATAAAATGGTTTGATGTTTATAGCTGTTTAGAAGCGGATTATTGCAGAAAAATCCTTGTTTATCAGCCTTGGAGGAAAGCTGGTTTGAAAAACTTAAAGTAGCTTAGACATCGCTTGGTCAAACACCATTTGAGTGCTTACTTTATGCAGCTTGGATCGCCTTCAACCAACTCGTAAACAGCAATTGCTCTTGCTGTTTACGAGTTGGTTTAAGGCGATCCAGTGTGCAATATTTTTGGACAACAGACACTGATGAAGCCTACAAGTCGTAGGCGAAATACGTATCTGTCACGAATAAATATGAAAAGTAGAATTTAATTGGAAAGTTTTTAATTTCAGAAGATGCTGGTTCAATTGCCGAAAGATGACGACATGCATTTTTAATTAGCGTGCATGTAAGAATTCAAGTCATTCGAAAGCTTACGACGCCATAGCAAAATAAATATGACGCATTACAATATTTAAATTTAAACATAGATAATGTTTTGGCTGCATAAAGGTTGATGAGACGTTGATTAAGCGACTGAAAAAGCGTTGTAAAACTATTTCTCGTTCTAAAAATAGAATTGACAGCATTGCGCAAATGGGTTATTTAAAAACACGCAAAGGCCTCTATTAAGCTCCATTGCAGCTTTGAAAGCAGCCACCCAAGTAACAATTTCAAGCTGATCAAACTGAATTTATTCAACCTGTGGCTGAACTATGGTTTAGTTTTAGAAATAAACACCTTTTTTCAGCTCTTAAACATCTTAATCTGGTGATTTTATCAAGCTTCGGGTTTGCTAAAAGCTGCTTTCGAAGCTTCAATGGAGCTTAATAGAGGCTTTTGCGCGTTTTTAAATAACCAATTTGCGCAAAGCTGGAAACAAGGCGCACAGAGGTTATATAAATGGCGATATAATTGGATCATACTCTTAATCCCGTTGCGAATACTGCAAGAACTCAACATACGATACCGCCGCCCGCCACGGTATAATCTAGCGCGACTGAAGCAACCAGAGGTCGCCGAAAACTACGCGTTATCTCTCGAAACCGCGCTGCCGGAAGAGGGAGAGCTGGATGAAGCCCCTCTTGAAGACTGTTGGAATGCCGTGAAAACAGCCATTAACAGCGTAGCGGAGAACGTCCTAGGCAGTGTGGCACCGAATCGACGTAACGAATGGTTTGACGAGGAATGCCAGCAGATATTGGATGAGAAGAACGCAGCGCGGGTACAAATGCTGCGTAGAGCCACCCGTCAGAATGTGGAGCGATACAAACAGAAGCGGAGGCAGCAAACCCGACTCTTCAAGGAAAAGAAGCGCCACCAAGAGGAGAAGGAGTGCGAAGAACTCGAACAGCTGTACCGCTTTCACGACACACGGAAGTTCTATCAGAAACTCAACGGATCTCGCAAAGGCTTCGTGCCGCGGGCCGAAATGTGCAGAGATAAAGATGGAGGTATCTTGACTGATGACCGTGCGGTGATTGAAAGGTGGAAGCAGCACTACGATGAACACCTGAATGGCGTGCAGGCGGAAGACCATGATAGCGGAGGAAGTGACCACATTGGTGCAGCAAGCGACGAAGATGTGCCACCCCCATCGATAAGGGAAGTTAAAGAAGCCATCCAGCGGCTGAAGAACAGCAAAGCAGCGGGAAAGGATGGCATTGGAGCGGAACTTATTAAAATGGGCCCGGACAAGTTGGCCGGCTGTCTGCATCAATTGATTGTCAAGATTTGGGATACGGAACGACTACCGGAGGAGTGGAAAGACGGGGTTATCTGCCCTATCTACAAGAAAGGTGATAAGCTGGATTGTGAGAACTACCGAGCCATCACTATCCTGAATGCCGCCTACAAAGTGCTGTCCCAAGTCCTCTTTCATCGACTATCGCCAATAGCCAATAGATTTGTGGGAAGTTACCAGGCCGGCTTCATGGAGGGTCGGTCTACAACAGACCAAATCTTCACCCTGCGGCAGATCCTCCAGAAGTGCCGCGAATTCCGAGTCCCCACGCACCACCTGTTCATCGATTTCAAAGCCGCATATGATAGCGTAAACCGACAAGAGCTATGGAAAATTTTGGACGAAAACGGCTTTCCGGGTAAGCTTACTAGACTTATCATGGCTACGATGGATGGGATCCAGTGCTGTGTGAGAATCTCGGGTGGATTGTCGGACCCATTCGAATCTCGCAGGGGACTTCGACAAGGAGATGGTCTTTCCTGCCTGCTATTCAACATTGCGCTTGAAGGTGTTATAAGGCGAGCGGCGATCGAAATGCGGGGCACGATTTTCAATAAATCCAGTCAATTTATCTGCTTTGCTGACGACGTGGATGCTGTCGGCAGAACATTTGAGGCGGTGGAAGATCAGTACACCAGACTGAAACGCGAAGCAGAGAAGATTGGATTGCAGATAAATACGTCTAAAACGAAGTATATGCTGGCGGGCGGGACCGAGCGCGACAGGGCTCGCTTGGGCAGCACCGTGGTAATCGACGGGGATGAGTTCGAGGTAGTCGACGAGTTCGTATACCTTGGCTCGCTGGCAACAGAGGACAACAATACCAGCCGTGAGATTAAAAGACGTATTATCAGCGGAAGTCGGGCCTACTACGGACTCCACAAACACTTGCGGTCGAACAATCTGAGCCCCCGTACAAAGTGCACATTGTACAAAACGCTAATTAGACCGGTTGTCCTCTACGGGCACGAAACGTGGACATTGCTAGAAGAGGACCTACGAGCACTCGGAGTTTTCGAACGGCGGGTGCTAAGAACCATCTTTGGCGGAGTGCAAGAGAACGGTGTATGGAGGCGAAGAATGAACCACGAGCTCGCGCGTCTCTACGGCGAACCAAGTATTCAGAAAGTGGTTAAAGCTGGACGGATACGTTGGGCAGGACATGTTGCTAGAATGCCGGACAACTATCCTGCAAAAATGGTCTTCGCATCAAATCCGGTAGGAACAAGACGAAGAGGGGCACAGCGAGCGAGGTGGCAAGACCAGGTGGAGCGAGATCTGGCGAGCACTGGGTGCCCGCGGAACTGGAGATCAGTTGCCATGGACCGAAACAGATGGAGAAATTATACTGCGAAGGCCTTGTCATAAGACGTTAGGCCAATTAAGTAAGTAAGTAAGAACTCATACATCACGCATAGCACACTAGATTATCGCATGTGACGAACACAATCTGACACGTATGAAAAACAACAACAGCAACAACAATGTTTCTCATAAATTGGAAGTTCGCCTCCACTTTCGCTTGCATAGTCTTGTAAACTCAAGTCACTTATGTTAATCCGTAGGCAGCAGCTATTGAACCTGTAAAATGTGGAAAAGATGAATTTTTAGCCCGTTCAACACGCTCCATACCTCCAGGGTGACATGAGACTGCGTCGCAAGTTGCCTTGTGCTTGTCTTGAGATCATTTCCCGAAATCCAAAAACGTTTATGGTGAATCGCTGACGCCACTGCTTCGTTGAAAACAACGTTCCTTTTCGGCAGTGCCGGTGCGTTGTCGTAAACGTCCCTGAATTAAAATCATTGTGTAACAACACGAACACTTCTCGATTTGGTCGGAATCGTGAACTTTTTTAGTAACTCTTTTCATAGTGTTTTTTTCAATATGGCGTCTTCAGAAGAATTTCTGTATATCAATAGACGCAACAACTGGTGGTTATTATTAGTTCGGAACTCAAACACAGGTGGCGCTGCAAAATTTAACTTTCTAATTTGATTATATAGAGCTATAGTATATTCTAGAAAGTTTTAGATAATCTTATTATGAAGCTTTTTGGTGAAAGAATTATTACTCTAAGTATCACAGTTTTTGAGATATTAGGCGTCTTTCATAACGGACTCCCAGAAATCGGAGTTTTCACTGTAGCTTCAAAGCTATGTGATTTAGGGAAAAATAATGTTCTGTAAACATTTGTATCTATTAAAATCACACACTTTTGCAGAAGAAGGTGAACACGTATCTTCTATACAGAGTGAGTTAATGAACGACTTAGGTAAAAATTAGCCATATTTCGTACTGCTATACAATAAAAAGAAGGAAAAACTGGCGACCGAGGTATAGGTATAATTAAAGTGAAAGTACATTCAAAACTGATCTTAAAACATGCTAAGTCATTTGTCTCTTTAATTATCTTCATTTTTAATTTGCATTTCCAAAAAGTGTTACTCAGTCTTTTAGAGACATATATATCATACTATTTACTATATTCCATCGCCCTGTTAACAGCAAGGTACGAAGCTAATCTAACAAACCAGTCGTCGTATGTACTAATCTCGGCTGTGTGGTACTGCTAGAGTTTAATAGGATCCTTACACTAGCCCTATAATTGTCCTGTACTCTAATAACCGGTAATGTCTTAAAGACTGTCGATATTTAATTTTCTATTTATTAGTTTGCTTTTCTTACTAGTCTCTTGCGATACAAGTAGAGCATAGCTTTGGGTATAACCGTCAAATGGGACTGTTGGGGCCGGAATTTTAAGCCAAAATTTCTATTTCAATTAAACTCTTTTTACGAATCACGAATGTTTAACTGCTAGGCCCCATGATTCATGAAATCATACGATTTGAGGAGAAACCGAAAGTGGTTAACATTATTGTGTTAGAGCGACAAACACTGTACTGAACATCTCATGTGTTCGTTAAAAACCTAAACGCTTATTTGAATGTTGCATTAGTATTGGTAATATATGTCAAATAGCAGAGCTTGCAAACATAAATACAGTTGATCCGCAGCCAACCACACCGACATCCCGAAATATGATTTGTTTTCATTATCAAGATATTCCGATTTGCAGGTTGCAGCTGAATAATGCATAGGATCAATAGGACGGTGAATTAATCCGTTTGCATTGAAGCGCCAGTTTTTGATTCCTGATCAGCTATTTGTTTGTGTACTTCACTCTAAGCTTATCGATTCCGTAAAATCTGAAAGCTCTTTGATGTGGCGAAACTTTGAGACCGTGGTACTGTTTCTTCGGAAATTGCTAGTGCAACGAAATATGTGCGCAACCAACTATCTATTAACTAATTCCAGGATACACGTTTTATGAACACGTAATGATCTATATGATCAGTGACATATATTTTCCATTGGGAAGTATGTTTTGCTGAGCGTTTGTTAATATATAGCGGATCGATAAATGGACTGACAAGCTTTAGGAAATTATAACAGCACTGGAAGCACTGATTACGTGGCGAAAGCGTGCTCTTCCACTACAGATGCATTTTTAAGGTACAAAACAATGCATGCATCGAACGCAGCCATTTATCCAGCCATCTTTGAGCCATTTTCGGTTTCTCCTTAAGGTCCATACTTAGTTTGCTTCAGTGGCGACGGTCCGTTATCGGTCCTGCGTTGAATGAATTATGGTCCTCCAGTACTCAATCCTGGGCTACCATTCTCTAAGCCCGTCATCCTCGATAGCGCACATCTATCAGTTGTAAAGTCTGCTTCGAAAACTACGGCGTCTCCTTGGTTCACTGCTTAAAATAATTTTGACTACTCTTTCATCAGGCATTCTAGCCACGTGACCAGCCCACCGTAGACTGCCACACTGTAGGGGAGTGTCGTCGTGGTTGGGCCACGTTTTGGCGTTCGCCCATAACTTTCGTTTCAAAAGGAATTTTGGAAATCTAAATACATCGTTGCAAAGGTCTAAGAATAAGGTATATTTCCGGAAAGTTTTGAGCTGATTGCTTGAAAAATAAAAAAGTTATAGGAATTTACGTGGAGACAAAAAATGTTGTCATGGTCGGGCCATGTTGTACAGGTTGGGCCACCGCAGAAAATCTAAGACATACGTATTGAAATTCTATATAGAGACATGAAAAGAATGGGAACAACGACTCATATAGGCTCATATAACCTATTTTTAATTGCATTTTTGCGAATTTTTGGCGATCTTGTAAAATCAATATTAATACAATTGCCTTTTCCGAAGTATACAACTACAATAAAAAAAAACAATAAAAATCTAGGTTTTTATCGTACTAATTTTGCTTTATTTCATCACACTTTACGTGACTGACATTCTCTAGCGATTATTGCGCTTCTGCGCTTAAAATTATGGTGGCCCAACCATGACTACTCAAGTGGCCCGACCTTTACAAATAGCACTTTTCTAGTATTTCCCCTTAGCCTTCCCAAACATCTTACTGGAGGGGATTTTTCTATAGTCTTCGTGTGCAGCACAACACACTTTATACATTTTCAAAATTTATCTCGATAATTACATTTCATGAATCATTTCTAGAAGAAAAGTTCATTGCGCCTGGAAAACTTTTTTTGTAAGATTTAGTCACTGAATTCAGTACGAGTGTTTTGAACACACGATTGAAACTCACAATATTGTGAAAAGTTAGCTATCACAGTAAGAAGTTTTACAATGGTTGTAGCATAGATATCATGAGTTACTAAAACTGTTAAATCGTGATGGCCCGACCATAACAGTGGCCCGACGATAACGACAATACCCTACTACCTTCATTATAACAGCATATTTGTATACTTGATACAACTCCTGGTTCATGCATCTACGCTGCACTCCATTTTCCATTTTGCAAAATTTTACGCAAAAAAAACCCCAAGCACTCGTCGATCAGCTTCCTTTAACGTCCATGATTCATGTCCGTAAAGGGCCACTGAGAGGATTAGTGTTCTCTAGAGCGCCATTTTTATGCGAATTTGCAAGCAACGGGACTTCAGCCACACGCCAAACGTAATACGTAGAAAGTCCAACTCGCAGCTGCAATTAGTCGTTTTATTTTGCGACTTACATCGATGTCACATGTCACGAGCATACCAAGATATATGAATTCATCTACTACTTCATACCGTTCCCCATTCAGTTCCTCTACGGCACCAACACCATTTGGACTTTCACGTTCCCTGCTAGCCATGTACTTCATTTTGGCGGTGTTAATGGTAAGTTCTAATTTCCCAATTAAGTGGCTTAAATGCTTCTTTCCCTGCTCTACTGTTGATTTCGGTGATATCGACGTCATCAGCAAAATCAAGAAGCATGTGAGGTCTCATTCGCTATTCTGACTCATAATTTTTGCTCATCCAGCGTCACACAAATCAACGTAACTAGTTCTGTAGGAAAACCATGTCCTAGCGTTAAGTGCTACTGCTCATTTCGTTTGACTGAATCGTATGCCGCCTTAAAATCCACAAAAAGATGATGAGTCTGCAAGTTGTACTCCCGGAAGTCGTTAGTTACTAGACGCAGGGTAAATATCTGATACATCGTAGAGCGATCCTCGCCGACGCAAAACTCCGCTAACGATCTCAGTCTGCCACACAGGATAGGAAGAGTACCTTATAGGCAAAATTGAGCAACGTAATGCCTCGACCTCGATAGTTTTTACTATCGAGTCGATATCCGTTCTTAAAATTATGAGAAATTAGGCCAATCAACCACTCCTCTGATATTTATTTTCCACCCATATCCTGACAATGAGGCGGCGAATGGTTTCGCACTGCTGCTCGCTCCCCGCTTTTAGAAGTTCAGCCAGAATACCATCCTTTACAGCAACTTTACCGTTTTTCAGCTCACTGATTGCCTTCTTAACCTTCTCCTGTATTGGTGGCTCCACAGCTTGGCCGTCGCTCACAATTCTTATCCTGTATCTGCTGATCTTCGTGTTTACTTATCTATTCAACAGCGTCTTGAAATACTCTTCCACAAGGCTGCTACCGACGTTTTGTCAGTAAGCAGGTTGCCAGCACTATCAATGCACATCGCAGGCATGGCAATATTCTTGCACCTGACCGTTTTGTAGAAACTCCGTGTGTCGTTGCTAGCGAACCTCTCCTCTGGACCGGCGGCACGTGCTCTTGGTACTGACGTTTTTTAGACGGTGGGTTCTGTTTTCCGCAGCTCCACCAAGACGAACCAAAAAGATTCGCATAGAGTCTCTGGGATTCCTCGCATTGGAACCGGGTGAAGGAATTCTGCTGAGGATTCGCACAGAATGCCTTTTTTATAGAAGTAGGATTCTTATAGGAGAATCTAAGAATTTAATCCCAGGGATAGCGATAACTCGGTACGGGAATCGCCTGCACTATGAAATAAGAATCCTCTGGATTCTAAAAGCAGGAATGCTGGTCGTTCGATTCTTTTCTCTGTTCTGACGTGTAGACGCAGTAAGCTACTCATATATATTGAACAGTTGAGATCCTATCCTATATAAAGTCAGCTTATTTGATACTTGAAATTTGGAATGTAATTAACCCTATAACGTAAAATCTGCAGAAATATAAATGGGTGATAGATGAGGAAAATACTGCATTGGTGCACTCATTAGAATGTGGAAAGTGCTCTTCCGGGTTCGCTGAAGGACGGTCAGTTATGAATCAAATATTCACGCTGCACTAGATCCTCCAAAAAGTCACATGAATACAGAATTCAACGCACAATTATTTCATTGATTTCAAAGTTGCGTATGATACCATCGACCGTAAAATCATGGCCTTTCTAACCTCGCAGGGGACTTTATCAACGTGATGGTCCCTCATGTGGGCTGTTCAACGCTCAAAGTAGCGAAGCAATCTTCGTTCGGTCGAAAAAAATGCGTGCAAACTAAAGTACCGTGAACCGCTAATATGACACACATGACAAGTGAGTTTGTTTTGTTTCGATCGTGCATCGGGCCGCTATACCGCCCGTTTTCCCCGTACTCGACACTCGACAGTGACTGAGTCGAATCGAGTTGCACGACATGACTTACAAGATAGAGCCCATAATTATTCGATTTACTGTCCTTGTAACGCTGAAGTCTTTTGAGTAGATGCCGTTTTTGACGTAGGACTACGTCTTTGTTTAGTATACTGGATGGGGGAAGCACTTTGTGAAAACGAAAATAGAAGTGTAACGTTGGAATGAAAGATTTCAAATGCTAATTACTACTAAACTACTAAACGAAACTGAACAATTCATATATCATTAGAAAGATAAAACGATCAGCAGTT
Source organism: Sabethes cyaneus (assembly GCF_943734655.1). Lineage (NCBI taxonomy): Eukaryota > Metazoa > Arthropoda > Insecta > Diptera > Culicidae > Sabethes > Sabethes cyaneus. The sequence goes on from NC_071354.1 coordinate 228,646,322, forward strand.
TTACGGAGGGGGCGAGAGAGCAATTTTATGGACGGCGTAAGAGGGGGGGCTTCTATACAAATGAAACACTAATTTCCTCATAATTCGAGAACTAATCAAGCAAATGGAACCAAATTTGGCATATGGGGGTTAAGGAGGTATGAATTTATTTTATGCTGGTTTGAGACCCCCCCCCTGTGGTAGAAAGATAGGGACTCTCATATAAATAAAACATAAATTTTTGCGTGTGTTATATTTTCTGCTATGTAACAAACGGTAAGCTGTGCAAGTAAACAAGTAAAACCTTCTCGGAACAAAAGACAGTGAATCGACGCCGTTAACTCACGAGCCTGTTGCCAATCATGTTAAAAGAGAAGGAAATTCGAATGGCACGTAATATTTACGATGAACGTGCTTTGGCTTTAATGTTATTTGTAACCAATGGCCCTTTTAAAGGCCACAAGCGAGTAAAAGTAAGATTATTGAATCATGTCAAGCTACGCTTAATCATATTTAATACAATAATCTCTGGGCTGGTCATTCATTACTATTTCAACCTTTATGATGCACACAACTGATTTTTAAAAGAAATCTCTATGTTTCAATGCTTGCAGGCGTTGTACTTATGAACCCTCGTCCACGTATTTTCAAAGCCACCATTGCATTCAATGAAGAATTGAATCTGAATATTTCGCTCTTCTCTTTTAAACATTCACTTAAACAATGCCACTCACAGATTCTCATAAACATACATATGCCAGAAATGCAGTTTACATTAGTCTTTGATCTAATGATCTGATATAGTCCTGCGTCAGCCATTCGTACAACTCTTAATGCTGTATACCTTTTAGTTTTTGTGTTAATGTACTGCCATGAGAATATTGCAGATTGGGTCCCCTAATCTCAAAGGCCCGGTGGGCCCTTTGGTTTTCATCCGCCCCTGGCAGACACTGAGTATTAATTACTAATTCCGATATATTTTATCTTATTATGCGTCACTCAAACTGATAATTCTGGCTTTAGTTTGCAAAAGATTATTAACCCTTATGCATGGCTTACGCGACTATTTTAAAACTAAATTCAGAATTGTTTGACACTTTTTTGTAACTACAAGAACATTGATTCCCTGGAAAAGGTTAAAAAATGTATTAAAACGCATAATTAAATGAATATGATCGAATGAATTTCGTTAAAGTTTTTGTTGACCGTCGAGTAAAAATCGGAAATGCCTGCGGCGGCGGGAACAAGAATCATTAGTTGAGCAATTGCGACTGTGGCGTGATTTCGAGTGGGAAAATGTTAATTTGTTCCTTGTTTTTGTGTTTCCACAGCTTCCAGCATGGCGGCTCTGGTGGTCTTTAGCACGTTGGTTCTGTGCGTGGGCCTGACATTGTCCTCACCGCACTCCTCTCCCTACTCACTGCAGGTTAGTTTCCTCTACCTAGTCCGATTCATCCCCGTCGAATCGGCATTGAATTTCACCTTTGGTATTCGAATTCCACTGTTTTATTTTTACTCGTACACAGGCGGCTGTTGATGCCCTGCACCGTCGCGAAGCCCAACTGGCGCTGCAAGATGAGGCCAATGGAGAGCTGATGGACGATGAAGGTTACTGGCTGGAACGTACGTAATTTGAATAATACCTAAAGGCAAGAATGAAAATTTAATAAAGAAAATTGCTGTTACAGCATCCGACGAACAACCGGCGTACAGACCAAATCGTCAGCGGCTGAATAAAATTTTAGCCAATTATTTGCGACGGGACGATGATCTGGAGGAGGAACCGTACGACCCGTACGATCTGGAAGCCCGTAAACGGACAGTTTTCCGCGAACGGAACCGTAAGTGGCTTTCATGCTATTTGAATTCAATTATCCCGTTAAAAACGATGCTATCCACTTAAAATCTCCAATTTGCACGCACCAGCCATGAATAGAGAACCTTTTCTGACCCTTTCCACTAAAAGAGGTTATCCTCTAATGGTGAACAATGCGAACCATTTGTGAAGCCATGCGAGAATTCGCTTTCCTTCTTCAACATTCCCGTTTCATTTGCGTCATCCATCATCTACTCGTTGTCGTCGCACAATTGGAATGGAAACCAATGAACACTTCTCGTTCCAATATTGTTTTTCTTTCAGCCTATAGCCACCCGGCAACGTATCCGACCTTTTTCCGAGAGCGTGAATTAGCAAAAGCCCTCCGAACACGTCCCGATATGTCATCGGATTTCCTGAAGGAGATTGACCGTCAAGCAAATGTCGAACGCGAGGAAAAGTATCTGGATGAGCTGCGCGAGCTGTGGGACAAATATCAGCAGCAGGAAAGCGAAATCGAGCAGGAGCTGTTCGACGAGGACCGTGCGGCTGCCGCAGTCGCAGCCGCCGCCGCTGCCGCAGCCTCCGACGATGAAGGTCCATCCTACTTCGACAAGCGACAGGGCTATCCAATCGGTTCGCAATCGGATGCTGCAGCAGCCATGTATTACGGACCTCCGATGCAGGAGAAGAAGCGAACCATGCCGATGCTACCGTGGCTTCCTGCGTCACGCAGGAAGCGCTTCCCAGTAGCGAAGCGATCGCCGAAACCGGACTCCGGCATCGCCGGAACCGACGAGAAAGTAGCCAAGGATTTGCAGGCGTTGTTCGAACAGCCGGAGGAGAAGAAGAAGCGATCGAGTGAACCTGCGGTTCACGAACCGGTGAAGGCAGAGGATAAGGTGAATGATTCGAAAGCGCACGACGCGAAGCAGGAAGCTAGCAAGGAACATGATCACGATGAGCACAGTTCGGAGGAAAGTCATGAACACGAGCATGACCATGATCACGAACATGATCATGAGCATGAGCATGATCATGAGCATGAATCGAGTGAGGAGTTCGAAGGGGAGGATGATGATAAGAGAAAACGTTCCGTTAAGAAGAAGCGTTCGAATCTCGAGGTTGTGAAGGAGGACCAAATCATTCCGGGCGACATCGGTGAGTATAAGGCGAAGAAGTCGATTCAGTGGAATAAGTACTTTGGAATGGATCGAAGGAAAAAAAGTATCAGCGGAGGAGCGTATCCATTGAGTTTCTACAAGTCTTATGATGAGGATCGTAAGAAGAAAAACATTAACCAGGAGAAGTTGGATAACATGGATAGGAAGTTGAAAACGATCGAGGATTTGATTCTGGATCAGACGGTTAAATATACGGGGGATCATGAAGGTAATATGGTTTTGAGTACTACATGGGATTCGGGAATTAAAATGTGGTTATATAATTTTAGGTGGACTTACTGAGCCAGAGGACTTGCAGAAGATGAAAGACAAAGTGGTTTCACGTCTGGCTACCGCGTACAGTATTGAAAAGATGCGTCACACACTGGAGAAGTTGAAAGATTCGGTTGGTGATGAGGTAGATCCGCTGAAAGATGTCGAGATCGATGCTGACAAGCGGGACGATAAGAAGGAAAAAGCCAAGCGAGTAGCGGTAAAGAAAGAGAAGGCCGAATACGATCACAGCCAGTAAGTTGTAAATGTGGCGTGAACGTTTCGAAAACCAACGTCTGCTATGATCTTGTTTCTTTTTCTCCAGGCATTCAATGGAACCAAGTGAGAAGGTCTCTCACGATGAGGTGGAGAACGACCTGGATGAGTTGGACGATGACAAGAAGAAGAAAAAGAAGAAGCGAGTAACCAAGAGATTTCAGGAGGTATTCCGAAATGATGTGCCCGAATTCGAGGAAGAACTAGGTGCCGGACATTATGCTCCAGCAAGCGAAGGTTATGGTCGCAGTTTGGCCGTCGGTAATTTACTAAATTTCGGAGTGTTGGAATGAATAAATTAATACTGTTTTCTCTTTCAGAGTCAAATGAATGTCCACTGCTAGATGCTTTAGAACGTAGATGTAGGGGAGTTGATGTGCTGAGTGGTGATATCTATCAAGAACTTCTACCGGCTTGTGGGGCCCATCAGCTGTGTTATCTATGCGTAAGCTCGTTCAGTAAAATTAGTACGTAAATCCCATTAAAATTATTTTGTTTAATTTGTTTTCGCAGGGATCATCCCAGACGGTTTGTGACTTCCAGTATCTGGCCGAAGCGGACATGATCTGCGAAGGGCAGACCAACTGCCAGTCCACGGCCCGGTCGGCATTGATGATCCTGCGAGGATTCCCCGGTCCACAGCTGGGACCACGCGAGTGTGCCAAAAATCCTTGCCTCTACCGGGCAATGATCGAAGTAGGCGTTAGCGGTTTGTAAGCGAAGACACAAACCAACTCGCGTCTCGGCGCATGCCATGGAGTGGAAAAAATCCATTGAAAGAGTCTTTCAGTCTCTTCGCATCTAACAATTTGTTGTTATCTTTGATGATCTCACGGTTTATCAGCGTCTGTGTTGAATAATTGTAAATGAGCAACCGATAGCCGGAGTTTGGATGACGTACGTCTAGATTCATGTCGTTTTCAATACACGCATATCGAGCAAAATCTAATCCCTTACATGTATGTCTCCAATGAATCCACCTACCAGCCAAATAGTGACGACGGAATTTTAGGATCTTACGGGAATGGAATTAGCATATTAAAAGTGAAGTTTTCATACCAGGGCAAAACAATGACGTTTATGTTGAATTAGAAATTTAATTTATCATTCCAAAGGAATCACTGTTGATGTTGAGATTATTTTCCTTTTGAAAAAAAAAATCGCATAAATTTTTATATTTTAGCATGCTGTATTTTGCAATGAAATATTATTCATATATAAAAAATACATTCGATAAAATCAGTAAACCTACTGCTGCATATATTGTACAACATTTCAATCATTTAGTAAAAAAAATACGTGTAGTTAATCGCTGTGCTGAAATTATGACAGCGTCATTGCAGTATTGTGCACAAAACTAAAATTTATCGTTTTCACGATTCATCAAGCAACTATTTTAGATTGATCAAACTAATATACAAAAGAGGAAAAATCTGACAATAAATTGAACAAAAAAACCGGACAACGTCGAACAAAGCCCACAACCAGAGACGGGAGAGGGAATAAAACAACCTAAACACGAAATGAGTGCAGCTAATTTGAAATAAACAAACAAAGAATACCTGTTTTTACACTTCAGTTTCAACGAAAAGTAATTGAAAGTAAACAAAAACTTACAACTGAATATATAATGTACGTGTAGAATCCTGCAATCCGAAGCATACATAATAAAAAAAATATAAACATTGTGACAACACTTTGTGGCGCAACTTGAACAAAAGAAGTAATATATGTAAAACAAAACATACGACTAGTAAAGAATCCATCAACACTTGGGTTATTAGGTATTACCAGTACAGATAAAATGAAACGAATCTATATCTATATTATATACAAAACCAAAAAAACACAACACACAATTTAATGATACTAAAATAAATGAAACCTAACGTACTATAATACAATAAATTCAGTATTTGTTGAAACAAAACCAACCACCTCTAGCTGGAAATTGTTTCACAACGATTCATTTTATTCACGCCGAAAGTCCGCTCAACAAAACTCACGACGACTCACGACTTTGGCAACTGGCATCGAATACCTATACCATACGTATAGGTATCGGATCGGATGACGAATTACCTGCGTTCATTGGCTTTGCCGCAGCACCCGTCCTCGATCGGTATCCGATGTTCGCTTGCTCAAAACCAAACTGATAACGGGCAGTGATAAGATAAAAAAAAATTGTTGTGGATGTTTTTCGATGTGCCTGAATGACATCGGTTCGTAGTAAGAACGAAAAAAAGAGGTTCTGTTTCATTCATAGATGCTGATTCTGATGATTTCGATGACTCTGATGATGATTTTGATGAACTGGTGATTCTGAGATGATTATGGTGATGATTTGATGATCACAATGATAATTTTGATGATTCCGGTAATGATTTTGATGAGTCTAATGACGATTTGATGATTTTGATGACTCTAATGGCAATTTTGATAATGATAATTTGAATTATTCCGATAATAATTTGATGATTCTGAGACGACTTTGATAATTCTCAAGTGATTTCGATAATTTTGAAGTGATTTCGATGATTCCGATAATATTTTTGATGATGCTGGTGATGATTTTGATGACGATTTTGATTACTCTGACAATATTTTTGTTGATTCTGAAGATGATTTTGATGATTCTGACAACGATTTTGACAATTTTTATGACTTTTTGTTGATTCAGAGGATGATTTTGATGATTCCGATGGTGATTTTGATGATTCCGATAATTATTTTGATGACTCTCATGATAATTTTTGAGATTCTGATGATGATTTTGATGATAAATTTGATGCTTGGAATGATAATTTTGATATTTCTCATGAGGTTTTTGATGATTCTGATGACAATTTTGATAATTCTGAGATAATTTTGATGATTCTGAGGGGATATTGATGGTTCTGATGATGGTTTATTGATTCCGATGATGATTTTGATGACTATAAGACAATTTTGATGATTCTGAGATGTTATTGTTGATTTTGAAGCGATTTTGATGATTCTGATAATATTTTTGATGGTCATCTGATTATTTTGACTGAAGTTTTTGGAGCGTCTTAGTAGAATACGAAACCAGGAGTTAAATTATTTGGATGATTCTGAGGCGATATTGATGATTTTGATCATCAAAATGATGATTCTGATGGTGATTCTTATGACGATTTGGCGATTCAAAATCAAACTAATCATCTATTTTGATGATTTCGGTAAAGATTTTGGTGATTCTGATTTTGATGAATCTGAGGTACTTTTGATGATTCTCAGAGGATTTTGATAATTCTGAAGACGGGTCTCCTGAACATAATATTTTTGATGACTCTAATGATTCTGACAACATTTTTGATGATGATTTGACGACTCGAATGATGATTTTGATAATGATTTAGATGATTCTGCAATGATTTTGATAATTCTGAGGAGATTTTGATAATTCGTATGCTAGTTCTGATGCTAGTTTTGATGATTTTCATAATTCTGGCGATGATTTTATGATTCTGATGAAAACTATGACGACTAAGATTGGATGATTCTAACGACGATATATATGATAATTTTAATCGTTCTGATTATGATTTTGATGCTCTTGGTGGTGTTTCTAAGATGATTTTCGATGATTTTGATGATTACGATGATGGTTTTAATGATTCCGATAATGATTTTGATAATTCTGATAATGACTTGATGATTCTAAAGATGATTTAGCGATTGAAATGATGATTTCGATGATTATTTTGATGACTCTCATGATGATTGATGATTTATGATGATGATTTTGATGATTCGATGATGATTTTGATAATTCTAAGACGATTTTGATAATTCTGAGGTGCTTTTGATGATTTTGAGACAATTTTGATAATACTGATGACGATTGATTCTGAAAATATTTTTGACGATTTTGATGATTCTGACAATGATTTTAACGATTTTTATAACAATTTGTTAATTCAAATGATGATTTTGATGATTCCAATAAGGATTTTGATGATTCCGATATTGATTTTGATGAATTTTATGACAATTTGTTGATTCAGATAATGATTTTGATGATTCCGATAATGATTTTGATGATTCCCGTAATGATTTTGATGGCTCTCATGATAATTTTTGAGATTCTGATGATGATTTTGATGATACATTTGATGATTAAAATGATGATTTTGATATTTCCTTTGAGGTTTTTGATGATTCTGATGCCGATTTGGATAATTTAAAAATTTTGATGATTCTGAGGTGATATTGTTGATTTTAAAGCGATTTTGATGATTCTGATAATGATTTTGATGGTTTCGATAATTCGATTATGATTTAGAAGACTCTCATGATGATTTAGGAGATTCCGACGATGATTTTGATGTAGATTTGACGATTGAAATGATGATTTTGATAATTCCGATGAGGGTTTTGATTATTCTGATGCCGATTTTGATCATTGATATAATTTTAATGATTCTGAGGTGATATGGATGATTCTGATAATTATTTTGAAGATTCTGATAATATTTTTAATGGTCATCAGATTATTTTGATGATTCTGACAGGGCTGATGATTGGATCGTCAAAATGATGATTCTGATGGTGATTTTCATGACGATTTGGCGATACAAAATCAATTTTGATGGTAATGATTTTTATAATTCTGATGCTGATTCTAATGATTTCGATTATTATGACGATGATTTTGATGATCATTATGATAATATGATGCTTTAAATGATGAGTTTGTTGATCCCAATGATGCTTTTTCCATTGATTCTAAAACGATTTTGATTAATCTGAGGTACTTTTGATGATTTTCAAAGAATTTTGATAATTCCTAAGACGGTTTCCCTGATTCTGACAATATTTTTGATGACTAAGATGATTCTGACAACATTTTTGATGATGATTTGACGACTCGGATGATGATTTTGATAATGATTTAGATGATTCTGCGATGATTTTGATAATTCTGAGGAGTTTTTGATAATTCGTATGCTAGTTCTGATGCTAGTTTTGAATATTTTCATGATTCTGACGATGGATTTATGATTCTGATGAAGATTATGACGACTAAGTTTGGATGATTCTAACGACGATGTATATGATAATTTTTATTGTTCTGATCATGATTTTGATGTTCTTGATGGTCTTCTGATGGTGTTTCTAAGACGATTTCGATGATTGATGATTTGATGATTGCGATGTAGGTTTTAATGATTCCGATAATGATTTTGAATATTTTGATCATAACTTGATGATTCTGATGATGATTTAGCGATTGAAATGATGATTTTGATAATTCAGAGGATGATTTTGATGAGTCTGACGACGATTTTAATGATTTTAAGTCGATTTTGATTATTCTGAGGTTTTGATGATCATTTTAATGATTCTGATAACGATTTGATAATTGAAGCTCTGTTGATGAATTTGATGCTCTTGATGATGATTTTGATGATTCCGATGGTTATTTTGATGATTCAGATGACGATTTTACTGTTTCTAATATGGCTCTGGCTCTGGCTCTGGCTCTGGCACTGGCTCCGGCTCTGGCTCTGGCTCTGGCTCTGGCTCTGACTCTGGCTCTGGCTCTGGCTCTGGCTCTGGCTCTGGCTCTGGCTCTGGCTCTGGCTCTGGCTCTGTTCTGCAATCCCATATAATCCTATTTCCGATTTTCACATTTTCCACGTCAAATCTTTTTCCATCCTTTTACACATCACCCTCAATCATGCTTGCCGCAAGCACTTGACACCGCGCAGTCAGTATTGCTTTGATAACACCATTAGCCGCACAGTGGTTCGGTCGAATGGTCAATCACACGCTGATCCCACAAAATGTCCCACACTAATCCCAACCTCCACCGGCAGGAGCACGATAACCCAACGTTCGATTTGAGCTGGGATTACGGATATGACTCCGAGTTACGCATTGCACCAACAAGCAACGTTGTACCCGTAGGCACGCACTCTAAACGCTCCATCACCAGAGCCGAAGTCGCAATTATCATTACTAACAGTTCAATTGTTTCTCGATTTCAGTGCACACGGGAGAAAATCGAATCATCACAGCACAACCTCAACAACAAGATAACGGCCGTAAGTAGTACACGTAGCTTACTTCTAATCAAACCTTCATAAACTAATCAAATAGCAGTCAATTCCGACACCCCCATCAGGTCTGTCAACAGTCCCTTCCTGACACCGTTCAACCCCAGATCCGGCCTTGACTTCCTGTACGGACTCGCTTCGGTTTTCATAGAACAAACCTATGAACTCAACGAATGTAAGTACCAACCACCAATCCCTAATAAACAACTTTCTTAAGAATTTATTCCACCGTAGTCCTATCGGCGGTTTCTTCGGACAACCGCTACACCATTCGGGGTCCATCGAATGAAGCCCTGTACGGCGTGTCGGAAGCCTCCGACCCCGGCGATCGCTGTTGGGGTTCGCTGAGACCGTTTCAACTGTCGCTGGTCGACCGGAGCCATCAGGAGGTGGTACTGTTGAAGAAAAATCTTGGCTGCGGGATATTTTGCTGCTTTTGCAAGAATCAGTTTCTCGAGCTGTGGGCTACCCCGGGAATTCTGCTCGGTTGCATTCAGCAAGACTACAGTCTGACGTCGCGGGAAATCATCCTGATGAACGGGGACTTGAATACGATGTTTAGGATACCGATTTCGTTGGGCAATGCGATACATATGCCCAAGGAAGCGCACTTTCTCGTGATGGATAGGGACCTGCGTACCCAGAAGGGTACCATTACCAGGGCGTGGAATGTTGGCAGCTCGGCGTACACTAACAATGTCTATTTTGCCGAACCGGAGCTTGATGTTCGACTGAAAGTATTATTTGTGGGGGCCGCCTTTTTACTAGTAAGTAGGAATACAATTACTCTAATGGTGTATATTCTTTAAGAATTTAATTTAACTTTGTTTTAGGAATATATTTATTTCCAATCTAATTGCTGCTGATATTGAGGGACATAAACAGTGTTGTATGAAACGGACTTTACTCGGAATACGCTTTTTCAAATCAGTTATTAGTTCGGAATCTTAACTTTTTATTTAATAATCAGATCAGGTTGTCTTTAATGAAGTTCAAACAATATATATTTTATAACTTGTGCAACTAAAATTTATTTTTAAAACTGAAATTTCAGATTCTTTACATAACCTAGAGTAAAACAGAATCTTTCTATGTTGAGTATAACCATAAGCATTCGTCCGTGTGATTTCAATGAAAATTTCATAACAATTCATATCTCCGGAAATGGTTATCTCTGTCGTATCTTAGGCAACAGTAAAAATTGATGAATTGATGATTGAAGTGATGATTCAGCCAGAGGAAGTATTTCATTGACTTACCATCAGCTAGAAGCCAATTACTTGATAGTTTTCCCAAAGACGATCTTAAGAATATGTTTGTCAATCCAGGCCTGATTTTATAGGCCCTATCTACAAATGAGAGATTCACTTCGTGACTCCTCTTTTACGCTTATCACAACGATATAATTGCACTTGAATGCATCTTTTCGCACGGTATGGTTGCTAGCGTTATAAGCTAGTTAATGGTTTTCAATTGCATTGAAATGCTCTTAGGTTGCGATAACAGGCGTGAAATACGAGACCCGTTGAGAATCTCAGAAAAAGAGATAAAAAGCAAAGCCCTATATTGGGTTATTCTGATTCTGAACCAAAAATTCAGGGCAACGTAGCTGAAAGTAACACTCACTTAAAAAACTGCGTAACGATTCCCCTGCGAGGCATTGCATATTCACACAACATTCATTCATGTTAAACAAATCTGAAGTCTTGTAAGTAAATGGCGATGAAAGTAATGTTTTTTTTATCTTGTTACGTTAAAGTAAAACTTACTTAATTTTTCTGGTGCGATGTCCGCTCGGATCCAACCTACATTACAATGTTACGCCAATATACCACATACTCGGTTCATCGCTGTTCGTCTCCAGTATCTTGAATGTTCCGTTCTTCCTAAGTAGGTCTTCCTCCACTTCAGGTCTCACTATCCATAGGAGCCGAACGTTGTTTTCTCTGGAGCCTCTTCCTACCCTATATTTGGTTTTTGACGCATTGTTTTGATTTGATAGCCGCCGTTTTTAGTTTGACGTAGATTGCCTCCGCCGTCCCAAAGTTTCTAGTAAAATGATGTCGAGGTCGTTTTCGAAGGCTAGGATTTGGCTACTCTTGCTGAAGATCTCGTTCCTCTCGTCCCGATGCCCGTTCGCTGGATCACACTTTCAATAGCGATGTTGAATAACATACATGACAGTCCGTCCCCTTGCCAAAATACTTTGCGCGATTCGAAGGGACTCGGGAGTGCTCCCGAAACACGCACATAGCACCAATGTTGAAAAATTCATAGCAGCAAAAAACTCAATGAGATTTCAAGCACAAGAAATTTCAACTTTGATCAGAAGCGCCGTACTCACGTATGAATTTCCCTCGCGTGAACGAACCAGAGAGCGAAAGAGAATTAACCGCCAGACATCAGCTGCGAAAAAAGCTAGAAAAAAGCTACACATTCATGAATGAAGATGGCAAACAAATTGGCAGAATTTACATTTTTCCTTTGCGGGAATCGACATTTTCTAAACTAGAAAGTAAAAAGCCTAATAAGATTGCATCTCGGTTAGACTGACAGCATTCAGTTTGAAGCGCAGGTTAAAACTGTCTACTGTTTTACCTGACTCACTGCGAATATGCGTATTATTGAAATAAAACGTAACCATACGCTTTATTCGTTTATAACGCATATGCAGTTAATATCGATAACAAACGATTTTTTGTAAGTTGTGCTTTTGTTATTGCATTTAATTTGTAAAAAGTTGCATAAATAACAATTCAGTTTCACAATACAATTATTGCGTACTACTGACACATGAAATATAACGTTTAAGTACGTTATTTTTAGTGATCAAAATTAACGATATTTTCGATACAAGGGCGATATTTTTCGAAACCTTTCGAACCAACACGATCCCGCGAATACAACGCATTTCGCAGTGAGTCAGGTAACACAGTAGCATTACGGTTTACGGGACGATCTATCAAACTGCCCGTATCGTTCATAAATTTCGGGTTCGAGTTAGCACGAACCCAGGTTAATTTATGAATTCGCTATAACACTCCTGCTCAACGGTAGGCCCTCGGTTTCCCACGAGTCCAATCAATTCAACAAATCGGGTGTGCTTAACCGCACCAAAAGGTTTCGTAAATATATCCGCCCTCATCTTCGGTAGGGCAGTACTTAAGACACACAGCATCGCGTTCAACCAAATCACGGATAAAGCACTCTTTAGTCTCAATGTGCTTCGACCTCTTGCTCACTCTTTCGAATTACACAAAATTCAAACAGCCCTGGTTGTCTTCGTGCACCAAAGTCGCACCAGTCTGCTTCTCGCCGATGTCCTGAAGTAGACGCCTTGTCCACAGTACCTCTTGACACGCCTCGCCAAGCGCGGATATCCGGTAGTAGACTTCCTGGTTTTGGGATCACCGGCCCAATCAGAATCCGCAAACACTTCTAGCTTGCAGGTCGTCTCACCGCCAAGCTTCAACTGCCAATCAATTGTCCCTTTGAGATAACGGACCACTCATTTTGCCGCTGTCCAATCGGATTGCTTCGGGTTTTCAAAGTATCTTCCCAGGATCGAGCTACTTACCGCAATGTCGGGGCGAGCACAAGTGGCGATGTACATGAGGGCCCCACAATGCTGCGGTACTACGTATTGTCCGCAAAGGCTTCTCCTTTATCGTTTACTTTCAGATTCCCTTGATCCATTTGAGTACGCGCTACCTTTGCATTCTCCAATCCCAGAGTTTGAATCAGCTTGCGTATATACTGCTGAACATTCAGGTTAAACACTCCATTAGCTTCTCTGTGGATCTCCAAACCCAAAAAATAGTTTGGATCACCAAGCCAGTTCACCTCAAAATGCTTATTCAACTCTTCGTAAACGAGTAACCTCCTCCTCAACTGCGCATCCGACTAATAAATCGTCAACGTACGCAAGTAAGTATACCTTTCGTCCATTTCGTGTCGCAATAAACAAACAGGGGTCTGCAAAGCTTGCAGAGAATCCCATTGTTTTCAGCACGCTGGACAACTTCTTGTTCCAGCAGCGGGCGGATTGCTTGAGCCCATAGATGCTTCTTCGTAGTCGACACACTTTTTTTTCTTGTCCACGAGTCACATAGCCAAGTGGCTGCCGCATGTAGAATTCTTCTTGAATGTCGCCGTACAAATATGCTGTCTTGATGTCAAAATGTTTCAAACACAGTCTATCTCGTCCTGCAATCACCAACAGTGATCCAACTTGGGCTTCCTTCCGTGCCACTTTTCGAAAGGAGTGGTATCAACCGATCTCGACGGTAGCCGATTCTGCAGGTAGGCAGCTGTAAGCACTGCTTCACCCCAGTACCTATGGTCCAATTTCGAATCTAGAAGCATGGTTGTCGCCATCTCTTGGATATATCTATTACGCTTGGCGTCACCATTCTGCTGAGGTGTGTAAGCTGTACCCGAGCAAAGTTCCATAACATAAAAATAGCAAAATTTGTTATCCTGTGATCAAGTTTTGATAACAGGATTTAGTAAAAACTTGTATGAATTAAGTGACAACATAACAAAAATGATAACCAAAATCGTTCGGCATGGTATCAAGTTTATACTATACTCAGTTATCGGTGATAGCAAATGAAGTCCAAATTTTGTTATTGGATTTCTTCACTATTGAGAACATGTGTTGTTATCATGATGTTACCTAAATAACAAAAAAATCTTCTTTACCATAGTCTACTATATCGACATTTTGTCTCAGCTAACTGCCAAAAAACTAAAAATAATTGTTGGGAGTTGCAATGGGGGTCTAGAAAAAACTTCCCGATGCGTTTACACTTATTCTACCGGCCGGAATTGAACTCACGCCTTAGAGCACCCTATGCAACTACCTTACCTGTGCACCACAACTGCTCTTGTGTGTAACTGGGTTAAAAGCGTATGTGCTTTGGCCAATTCGCTAATATGGCAGTGACGTTATGGCACTGCACGATCACTTTTACACTCGCAGTGCTGCCCATATGGAAGTGTGAAATTGTTTAACAGTTTTCTGTCTTTTCTATTCTCTCCCTCTACCCCCTGCGTCGCAGTAAATGGCTTCGCTGTCAAAGTGTCAACCGTAGATTGAAGTCTGCTATAAATAGAAGCAAGCTTTGAGTATGTCGACGAATATTGTACAATCGTGGTGTTTTTTTTTTCGAGTTTAGTTACGCGTCAGTTTCAATTTTCATTCTAATTCGAAGCTCATTATTAGTAAACTGGATTCAAAGAATAGAAACTTTATTACAAAACAGACTGACAGAACTCTGCTGGATTCCCGGTCATGCTGTCAAGGTTATGAAACAGCTACAGCACCCGTGCGCTAATTGCACGTCCTCTACTCGCATCGTCTTTTTATTGCACGTTCGCTAGTTGCACGATAGTGCAACTAAAAAACAGTTATCTGTCAAACGGCACGTGGTTTCGTAGGTGGTTGCTATAAACAAAAATGCAGCTATGCCGAACAAAAGCTCTCTTCTGCATTACGTAGATATATTAAAAGCAAATTAATTCAAATTCTGCTAAACTTTGGAATGAATTGGACACGTTTTTAAAGATTTAACTGTTTTTCTCAAAATCTAGCGCACGTGTGAGTGCATGTGAAGAATTCTTTACGGTGATAACGTATCACGTTTTACAATAAATATTGGCAGCCATACGAGACTAACGCAAAGCTTTTTACTTAACAAAGACTCACCACCATTATGCGATTGTTGCGAAACCACAATTAACGTACGACATCTTCTCCTCGACTGCAAAAAATATATAAACGCCAAACGAAAATGTAATATTGACGAAGTAACACTACAAAGACTCCGAAACGAAAGTTATAGTGAAAAAAAGTGATAAAGTACTTAAAAGAATGTAACTTGTACAATCAATCATGAAACAGTAAGAAAATAAACGCTAAAGCCACAAACACAATGCATACGGATTTTACTACGTTGCGGCAATTTGACAGTTTTTTCATGGGTTTTCTGTCAAATTTCCGCAACGTAGTAAAATCCGTATGCATTGTGTTTGGGCCTTAACTCTGCGATTACTGCGGTTTTTTCACCAATTTTTAAATTCGAGCGGTTTTTCTACGACTTTTAGATTTTAAATAATATAAAAAAGCGAACACATTTTCATTCGAGCAAGTTTAATTAGTAATAAATTATAAAGAATTTTTTTAAAAAATTGATAACTTTGACAATTATTTAATGGCGAGCATGTTAGTATAAGCTCAAAGGAATTTTACGTTTTATTCTGCTATGCAACAAATTCATGAAAGTAAATATTTTGTATACGAATCATCGTGTAAACATTTCTGTAAATCGTGTAAACATTTCTTATTTGATCTCGCATAATAACTTTGAGCTAAAACAATCTGCCAAACTAATTGACAACGCCAAAAGGTGACGGTGGACATCAGAAGGTTAATATGTGTTTTAGTCAAATCAGTACAAGAACTTTACGACGGGAATTAGAAAAAGACCCTATATCGCCTCCACTTTGGTATATATATGTTCTTATATGGCGTGAAATATAACTTTTTCGTTCAGATATGATTTCGTATATCTCAGTTGCAATCGAGATATACAAACCAAATGGTTTACTGGGTACACAGCTGCACTACGAATACAAACGCGTACCACCGGCGAAACACGTCGAAACACGTATGAATTTCGAACCACAAATTGTAACTTGAAATAACACTTATTCCGCGAAACTTCTAACTGGACCACATAACCTGTGAGAACAGAAGTATGTTACGAAGTGGAATCACGTAATCCGGAGGAATAAGCAACGAAATTCAAAGGGATATTTGGACCGAAATATTAAACGCGCGGCGTCGTTGCGAAAACGTTTGATCAGTTTTGTTTAACTGTAATGATGACAATGTACATATATGTGATAAGGTGCAGTATTATCCACACGGTAGAATCGAGGGGTACACCGTTGTATAAACTAACAATAATCTCATAGCGAATTCCATAACCTGGCTTCAGTTTTAATCGACCTGGTGTCAAAGCGTTCATAAAAAATTATGAATTAATTGGATTGGAAAATGCGGATCCTGCTTAAACTGACAGCAATCATTTTGAATGTGTAGATTAAAACTGTCCAGCATTACGGTGTACCGTTCATGAATTTTGGGCTCGAGCTACCACGAACCTGCAGGTTAATTTATAAATTCACTATTTTAAATGGCGACAGCTTGCATCGTTTCAGGTTCCACGACGATGCTCTAACAGTTTGTTTCGAAATACAGCCTGAATTCGTTAATTGGGCCACGACTGCACTCCAGCTGATTCGCTAATTGGGCCGACAGTTGCATTTTCCGACAGTTGTTAGACATTTCTAAACTCGAAAATTCCATACAATTTTGACGTTCAAGTTGTCACATAGCCCAATTAGCGAACACCCAATTAACGAACCGCCCAATTAACGAACCACCAATTAACGCTGACAAAAGCAAGGCACTGTTAGTTACAAGCAGACGTCGAAGAACTGACAGGTCAATGTCATCGATACCCGCCATCATGATGGACGGCAAGAATATTCAGTGGTCAGAAAAGGTTAGTAATCTGGGATTTATATTCCAAAGCGATCTTCAATGGGACGGCCTAATAACACAGCAGTGCGGAAAGATCTACGCTGGTTTGCGGACGTTATATGTGTGTATGTCTGCGGCACCGGTTGAAACTAAACTAAAAATGTTTAAATCGCTAATCCTACCGCATTTTCTTTTCGGAGATGTCTTTCACGTTCGCCTCAGTACAGCATGCTTCGATCGCCTTCGAGTAGCTCTAAATTGCTGTGTGCGCTTTGTCTTTGGGCTAAGCCGGTATGATCACGTGACTCACCTCCAAAAAAACTTGTTGGGATGCCCGCTGCAAGTCTTCTACTCGTATCGTTCTTGCATTTTCCTGAGGAAGCTGACAGCAACACAAACTCCAGCCACACTGTACCGAAAATTGATACATGCCCGCGGTCGACATTTGCAAAATTTAGTTATACCGGCAAATAACACCATGAATTACGCCAACTCATTGTTCGTCCGGGGTGTAATAAATTGGAACTGTTTACCATCTATAGTAAAGCGTGCAAATTCCGAAGTAGTTTTTAAGAGAGGCTGCATCGAATTTTGGAATCGTAATTAGTGTAATAGTTTTAGTTTAAGAAATTGTGTAGAAATGTAAGACTTTATTATACTTAACGACAAATCGGAAGTAGCATTTTTAAAAGGGTAAACCTTACGCTAAACGCTACTAGACAATAAAAGACAAACAAACAAACAAACAATTAACGAAACTTTGCTGTACCTAGTGGCTAAAAGAAGGTCGAATTTTTTACTGGGTAACGACCGTAGCGACTGACAGCATTGAGTTCGGTTTCGAAAGGGCCAACTGTCAGCTTCGGATCCGGATGACAGTTTAGCAAAAAATCATCACACTTTCCGATGGTCGGCTAATGATCTGCTGGTCTCGACCGTAATTTTCTCGTGCAAATGTGTGATTAGTGACTGGTTAGGGGAAATTTTCACCGTTTAACCATGGTAATGTCGTGTCCGTACCTTAGGTTAACTTTTCTAGTCTACAGTGTGTTTCTACTGGCGTCGAAACTATGCGTGGCAAATGAGGTGTTCGGTTGTGGAGGTTTCATCAAAAACGCAAACTCCGACCTCGACTTCAGCAAGGTGGAAGTCGGACTGTGAGTATTGCATGATTATTAATTTAATTAACAAGTTGAAATTGATTGTTACACTTCCGGTTCCGGTTTAGGTATAACACTCAGGGCAGTTTGAAAATCAAAACGGACTGTTCGCCCTCGAATGGGTATTATTTTATTCCTTTGTACGACAAAGGGGAGTACGTGCTGAAGGTTATTCCCCCTCCCGGGTGGAGTTTCGAGCCGGAACAGGTACCGATCAAGTTTGACGGGACAAGTGACATCTGTAGTCAGGGTAAGGATGTGAACTTTCTGTTCAAAGGTTTCGGTATTACCGGTACGGTGTCAATTTACCGGCAGACGGTGGGTGCCAAAGGAGTACAGGTTGAGCTGAGGTCTGAGAGTAATGCCAAAATTGGGCAGACCGTCACCGATGGGAATGGTATTTTTTCGTTTACTCCCATCAAATCCGGGAAGTACGTGATTAAGGTGAAACACGATAAGTGGCACTTTGTTGTGCCGGAGTATAATGTGACGGTGACTACCGGGAATACGGAGATTCCACCGAATTCTCTGGTTGTGGCTGGGTTTGAGGTGGAAGGCAGTGTCTTCAGTGATGGGCAACCGTTCGGGAATGTTGGATTTTTGCTGTACGCTGAGAAGGGGATGATTTCGATGGTGAAATGTCCGACGGAAAAAATTCCACCAATCAGTGGAACGGACCCGCGATATGGCGGAGCTCCTCGTTGCTATGTGGAGCCCAACAAAGCAAGCGGGAAGTTTGTTTTTCCAAGTGTGTCAGTTGGAAAGTATCGCATTGTACCGCATTTCGATAGCAAAGATATTCAGTTTCATATACGGCCGGAGGCCGTAGAATTTGAGGTGGGCCGAGACAGTGTACGGTTGGCTGAGAGCTTTGAAGTGACTGGTTTTAGTGTGAGCGGAAAGGTGCTGCTGGCCAGCGGTGGTTCGGGAGTTGCTAATGCGAAGGTTAAGTTGAATGGAAGGGAAGTTGCGGCTACGAATGCGAATGGAAAATATCTGCTGGATAATATTCAAGCTGGAACGTATACGATTCAGGTGGCGGCCGATGATTTGCAGTTCAAGGATCATATTGTTAAAATAGCACTGAGCAAACCGGCTCTGCCGGATGTTATTGTAGCAGGATTTAAGGTAAGTCATTCAAAAATGTGCGTTTTAAAAACAAAGTTTTAACTTTTTCAAACATTTTAGGTTTGCGGTCAAGTTGTTTCCAAGCAGTCCCATCGAGTTGCCATCTCCAAAAAAGGCTCAACCTTCCAGGTGGAAATACCAACGAAGGAAAACGCAAACGGTGAGTGGTGCACATACTTGGAAAGCGGTCAATACACTGTACAGGTTATAACTAGCGAACAGGAACATGCTGCGGGGATTCAGTTCTTCCCGTTGACTCAGTCCTTTAAGGTCGAAACATCTCCGTTGAGTGGAATCATATTTTCCCAGCTCAGAGCTACCGTAGGAGGTGACATTCGATGTCTGCCGGATGCCGGTAGTAATTGTCCTGAAGATTTGGTAATCACTTTGACTGCGTTGGATTCCAGCGGCAATCCATCGGGTCAGTCGTTTGTAACAGAGCAAAAAGCCGGTTTGTATACGTTCAATAATGTCTTGCCGGGCAGCTACGAGGTATCTGTACCGAAGTCCAAGTTATGTTGGCAAAATGATAAAATTAAAATCAATGTTAAGTCTGCAAAGGAATCTGTTCCAAGTTTCGTTCAAAATGGTTACGTCGTTTCGATTGTTTCTAGTCACAGTACAAAAATGTCTTATAAGCAGCAAGGTGTGGAAGGAGCAAAACCATTCGAACTTGCTTTAAATCCCGGACTAAATGCGTTCTGCGTACAGAAAGCCGGCACCTATGAAATCGATCTCAGCGGTTGTCACAAATACGGCACCGGCGTCGCTAAAGTATTCAACACTAACGAAGTTTCACCACTAACAATAACTGCACAGAAACATCGCAACACCATCAAAATACTGGCGGAAGAGAAGTACGCCTATAAGGCCAAAGTATCCATCGATAATTCCATCCAAACGGTCGAATTCACACCGACCGGTGAACTCTCGGATAACCGACACGTCTACAAATACGATTTCTTCCTGGAATCGGGTGAAAACATTCACCTAACCCCGCAGAGCGACATCATGCTGTTCAGTCCGGTTTGGCTTGAAGCCGCCGGCGGAGCCGATTGCACCGAAGTTCCCACCAAAATCGTCGCCAACAAGGGCCTTCTGATCAACGGTCGTACCAATCCGCCGATTCCGGATGCGAAAATTACGCTGCTATTTCCGAAAAACGCTGAACTAACACCGCTGGTTGCCACGACCAACGACAAAGGGGAGTTCAAATTTGGTCCCATCGATGCCGGCCTGGCAGTGGAACTGTCGGCCGAGAAAGAATCCTACGTCTTTTCGCCGTTCGATAGAACTACCAACAGCTTCAGCGGTCATAAGCTGTGCGAAATCATCGTCACCGTAAAGGACGATGCCGGCCAACGGTTGTCCGGTGTGCTGTTGTCGCTTTCCGGGGCGGAAAGTTATCGCAAAAACTTGGTAACCGGTAGGTTCATATCAAAAGGGAGTAATTCAATCATATTTATACATTTATTGTTTGATTCCCCACAGGTGAGGATGGTACAATTAAGTTCCACTCGCTTTCACCGAGTGAGTACTACCTGCGAGCGATGATGAAGGAGTACGACTTTAAACCCAACTCCAAGCTGATCGAGGTGAAGGAAGGAGCCACCGTCGTGCAAGAGTTGCTCGGAACTCGAACAGCTTTTTCGATTTTCGGCTCGATTACTTCACTGAATGGGGAACCCTTCGCAAACGTTTTCGTTGAAGCGATGACGGACGATCGCTGCGGAAATCACCTAGAGGAAGCCACCAGTGAGTTCAATGGTCTGTACCGAATTCGAGGCCTCCAACCGGGCTGCCAGTATCGTGTTCGAGTGCGCACCAACGGACCAAACTCTAACGTTGACCGTTCGATTCCGAAAGAGAAACTCATCAGCATCGAAAAGGGTGACATTCGTGACGTCAATATGATCGCCATCAGCCCACTAACCTTCGTGGACGTAACCGTACGGGTACTGGCGTCGGAAAACGACTACTACAAAACCCTCAAAATATTCCTATACAAAAAGGGTAGCGATTCGCCCGTTCACTCGCAACGAATCGAATCCCCACTGAATCCAAAAAGTAAAATCAACCCCGGCATCATGGTGTTCTTCCCTCGCATCCCATTCGATGGGAAAACATACTACATCGAACTGACCACCACCCTATCGGATAAGAACTACAAATACACCCTCCCCGCGGTGCAGTTCGCCGCGAACACCAGCAGCTATTTTACCGAGCTGCATTTCCGGCCGGAACTGCGTACGGCGGAAAGTGATCTCAACCAGAATTCCCTGTCGGCCATTGTGCTGATCTTTATCGTTGGGTTTATCTTCTTCAAGCAGGATCTTGCCCTGGAACTGCTGGGGATGGTATGGAACAAGCTGGGTTCCGCGGTCGGTGAAATCGTAAGCCGATCGAAACCGAAGGAGCAGAAGTACGAACCGGCCGCTTTCGACGAGAAGGAAATTGATAAGCTTGCCTCCAGTATCAATGCGATTAAGAAGAAGAAGGTTAAGAAAGCTAATTGAGTGTTGGGGGTAATGGGTTGAAGAGGGTTGTAGTGGAAGTGGTAGTAAGTGAACAATAAAAAGTAGGTTGTTTCCTATGAACAAATGGTAATCACAGTGAGATTAAATCTTGGTTTTTCAATATGGTAGATTTTCGGAAAGAAACATCTTATCGACTTAGACTCTATTGGCTGTGGATTCGCATTTAACCTAACTCACGGCTGAACGTTTATTTTTGTTAACACTTCATGGCATGCTGCAATCCCTGTATATTTTCTTTGAATTATAAATATTATAACCTTAACTGTCATCAACTTTTGGACGGAGGACCGTCGAGCTCGAATCCGTTTCCGGGAATTATTCTGTTGAAGTACAAGTACAGGCCGACGAAAAATAGCATCAACAGTAGAATACTCGCACTAAAGTAGACAGCCAATCCGAAGTACAGCGCCAGGGTTTTATCTGGAAACAAACAAGAAAAGATACACAAAAATGAAAAATATTTTTTATCAAGTCAATAAATAAGGAGTGATAAGGAGGAGGAAAGAAGTGATAGGTTTCCACCCGCTCTAAAGGAAGCGTGCGGCATTGTTTAATACCGCTGTCTTGAAATGGTTACCCCGCAGAACAAAACGAATGTACCTTTGATTTTGCCCCACTGTTGTACCTCAGCACCCGATCCACAGAACAACATAAAGTATACTCAAATTGCTGCTTGCCGAAAACGTGCTCCGACTCAACAATACCAGGCCGATCTCCAAAAGATAAAAGATGGGATCTCGAAAGGGAAAAACATCGCATTCCGATAACGTCAACCACGCAATCAGTTCTCAGTGTCGATCTCTCACGATCTTTACAGCACCGATCGATTAAACGTGCCCATCGAGGCAATCAAGTTAAATCGGCTCTACAACCTTAACTTTCAGTGCCTGAGAAAAGTGCGATCTGCGATTAACCGAGCCCATCGAGACGATCTAGTCAAATCGGCATCGGTTTCGGTACACAACAGTGCAACTAGGCGACAAATCGCCCGCCTAAGTCCATTACTGTAATTAGCAAGGTTGGTACCGATCACCTAGTTGTGCTTGCCAAAGTATAAAATTGATATTTCACGAAACAGATTGAGCGACACTAATTTGCACAAGATGAGCTGTGGGTTTGGGGAGACGAACACTGCAATGAAGTGGTGAGCCAACGAGACAATAGAGATCCGGTAATAAATGATCAATCGCATGATGCGTTGTCGGCCATCAATCCTAAAACAGTCGCAGCTAAGAGAAATAGTTTTAAGTTGCTATGGGTGGGACAATAACGGTTTAGTTAAGGATTAGCCGTTCTTTCTCCTCATGTGAAATTGATACATTTCTTTTGCATACTGGGTGGCTTCGTGAGTAAATGTCGAACTTCTGCGCTGAATCGCGAACCTGTTAGTTAGCCGTCAAGGACGAGCCAAAATCTGCACTGGGCTGCAATCTATAGAAGTTGTTCAGCGTACCCGTTATTTAATTATAACGGATACACTAACGTACGAGTAACATCACGTGCAACGCCTTGTAAGTAACAAATATCTGTATAGTTTCGTCGTCCCGGTTAGTAAACGAGTTAGAATAAACTTCTCGGTCGATGGTTTGACTACAATAAACCAAAACGGAAGACGAGGTACAATTTGTGTCTAAAAATAACTCAACCCGCCAGTGAAGGTGGAGCTGAAAGTACGTCGCACGCCTAATAAGGGGTTATAAAGTCTTCTTTTATCCAGTTCGCTGTGGTTCAAAGACCTGGCGAAGGATAAATATGTGCAAATCTATCACCGCTGTTCACTAACTCCTATCCCTACATGCACGTGGTGCCGGCTGGAGTACGCAAACAGGGTAGGGGACAGAGTGGATTCCGCCCACTCTAAGATGGCAGGCTAACAACCCACTGTACCCGAAAATACTATGTTACAGACAATGAAAAAAGAAATCAATCTGGATTATTGGCAATAACTTTTAGTATGCAAACACGGACACAAATCGGAACATGGAATATACTGGACCTTGTCTAGCAAGACAAGCTGGCTCAACTTGCAAAGGAAGCTGGTCGCCTGAAGCTTAAAGGCCGAGGTCCACTGACAGGGTACTGACAAAAACAGGACATCACCCGGGAAAGTCCTGCTCTATTCTGGCATATGAGGTGAAAATGCTGTTCAAGCAAAAAGAGTTGGATTCCTACTGAGCCCAAGGGCATTTGCGGCCCTGATGTAGTGAGAACCGGTTAACAAAAAAATAATCGTTGCCAGATTCAGAACACGGATTAAAAACCTTATAGAACTCCACTGCTGTGCGCCAACAGATGCTGCCGATCTGCAGGAGAGAGCTTCTACAGTCAGCTGAACAGCTGAACAGTGATTGTGAAAATCCCGAAGGGGGACATCCAAATTCACTTAGGCGACCTCAACGCGAAGATTGTTACAAACAACGCGGACCTTGAACGCATCATAGGATGGCATAGCCTAGGAGAGAAGAGCAAAATCGGAGAGCTGTTTATAGAATTTTGTGGAAAAAACAACATGGTCGACGATATGCCGACCAAAAGAGGGCTGTTAAACGAGCTCAATAGGCGAAACAAGAGAGTCTGGACTAACTTAGGCACAAAGCTCCCTATCAATGTGGAGAACGTGCTGCTAAAGTCACAAGTACTAAACTCCCTAGCCGAACAAGGAGAAATTCTCGCCGTCAATGCTGATAACCATGTGTTGAACGATGTTTGTTGCCACCTTAGTGGTGCCAGGATGAGTACAAAGACGCGCTGAAGGACAGAGCTGGTCAGCTACTTACTGACGTACAGAACAGCTTAAGCGTTAGACTGAACATTTTGAATAACTCTTCCGAGTTTCAAACTTCAGAGACCAACAATGCCAGCAGTTTATAGCACCAACAGTTCGTACCACGAATTATTCACGTCATCTCGGAGGCGCCGTCGTTGGATGAAATTGACGCAGTGATCAATAGTATGAAATGCAATAGAGCGCCAGGGATAGACTATCTCAGCCGAGATGCTCAAAGCTGCACTATCTTTGTCAGCCACATGCATCAGCTTTTTAGAAATATATGGGAAACCGAAACTTTTCAGTTGGACTGGATGCATATTTTGTTGGTCAAAGTCCTTAAAAAAGGAGACCTAACTGAATGCGGTAACTGGCGTGCAATCACGTTGCTCTGTATTGCTCTCAAAGTACTCTGTAAGGTAATTCTCAACCGGATCTAGGAGAAGGTCGAAGCTACTCTCCGACGACAGCAAGCTGGATTTCATGCTTACAGATCATGTGTAGACCATATCACAACGCTCCGTATTATATTGGAGCAGTTCAAAGAAATCCAGAACTCTCTTCTGCTGTTTATCATCGTTATGGATAAGATATTAGTCGATAGCCACAGAAATTCGTGAATGTAGGTGGAAGTAAATCGGACATACCTTGCAGAAAGAAGCGAACGAAATCTGCAGAAAAGTACTCGACTGGAACCGCAAGGACAGCGTAGAAGGGGCACACCCAGAGGCTCATGGCCACGCAGCTTAGGCAACGATATTCAGTTTGTAGACGAAAAATCAACCATCGCATAGTGGGCAGAATCGACCGAAAAACGGAACTTTTTGTTGCCGCTGTTTTTAAGAGGTAAAAAGTGACTTTTCTTATGTAAAACATCACGAGAAATCGATTGGTGAACGCGCGGAAATGACGGGAAGTAGCCCATTCTGCCCCATTCACCTCTATTTTCTAATAGTTTTGAAAAAATCATGTACAAACTCTCTAATTTGAGATTCTATCGTAAGAAAAGAAGAAAAATGTTAGGAAAAAGGTATATGAACAATTTTATGTTAATGCAACATAATCTAGAAGTTTGTTTTGCCCCATTTTACTCAAAACTACACGGTAAAAAATCGTCACGTCTAATTCAAGTGCTTTCACACTTGATTCAGTCTGACACTATAAATTAAAGTGATTTACGTTTGATTTTCAGGTGATTCTCAATTTGTAATGAAAACATCTTTGATTGAAAACCATTCAATAGAAATCACCATCAAATTATAATGCATTTCAATAGAATTATCACCACTGTCTTTACCCATTGAATTCGAAATTGTTTGCATTTTACAAATGTCAAAAATGTGCATGTCAGTAAAAAATTGTTTTAAACTCGCGGCAGCAGTGAAATTCTGCATTTCAAGTGATAAGAATATTATCGAATAAAACCACTTATGTGCTCTTCAGGGTGAGTATAGAAGGAATTATAACTGAATAAAATTTATAAATTAGCATTTGGTTTTAGAGTCACGGAGCCGATTCCAAGTACCGGACAACAACAATCAGTCTGCCAATCCGGTCAACCACAATGAAGTTGCCCACAGGCCACCGTTATTCACCACTCGGAAACGTCCTTGCGGAGAGTGCAGTGCAACAGGTGCTTCCACATTATACATTACATGGTATTTATGTAAGGCATTCCATTGCCCATATAATTAAAAAATTATAATAAATAACACAACTGTCTGTTCAGTTTCAAACCACAGTACATGAACAACAATGCATAAAAATATTTCGATTGAAGTGATTTTCTGTTGATTTCATCATGTTTTGTATTAATTCATTTCAAGAGATCTGCATTTCGCATTGAACTGTTTGGCAAGTAGTGCGAATTCAATGGTAAATCACTTTTCTTCAACGTGATCTTTTTTTACCGTGTATTGGAAAATAGGGGTGAATGGGGCAAAATATTGATTTTTTTGTGATTTTTTACATGAGAAAAGTCACTTTTTACCCCTTAAAACAGCGGCAACAAGAAGTACCGTATTTTTCGGTCGATTCTGCCCACTGTGCAATAGATGGAAGACGTAGTTGGTTCTATCTATGAAATGAAAAGAGTCAGCTCGATTACTGTAACTACCTCGATATTACGCTGATCAACGCTGCCCAGATTTCCCATTCCAGATTTTGTTTGTCCTATATCCCCAATAGCAAGGGAATTCGTAGAAATGTCGGGACTACAACGTGTCCACGCTTCATATTTTCGTAGATTTCCGGGGACGATACAGTCGAGCGCAAATAGCTTGGGTATATAATGCACGAGAACGGTTCTCCGGACAAGCAAGTCGCTTCGATCAAGGAGCATACGCCGCCGCACAAAAATGACGTTGTGCAAAACGCCAATCAGACCGGAAGTCCTTTCCAACCTGTTTTGGTTCGCGAATCCCCTGGCGTAATTTCCTATACTATTTTACAGCGAACTAAATTTTTGGCGAACCTCCATTTGGGTAACGCTGCTCTACGGACTTGCACTTGTAGCTTTGCTTATGAAAGACATACATGCACTTACATACCATGTTTGAACGAAACCTGTTGCGGACTATCGCCTGTATGCTACATACCGATCGGACCCGGATCCGATTATAAATTTCGCTTCGATCAGAACTCACAATCGTCATGCAAAATAAACCGGAAGAATTCGGTTTTCGAAAAAAATATCGTTCGGTAAATTGATTGAACTCTTATATGAACAATTTCTAATCAGGAACGTATGCAGCTTCACTTAGAATAACAACTGGTACTCAGTCTTTTTCACTTTTTCTGACAACTTAAAGCTCATTAAAATACAGGGTGTTAGGTAACTTAGTGCAGATATTTCAGGGGCTGATTGAGGATCATATTTAACGAAAAAATCCTTCTACGCATATGGCCAAATCTCAACTTTTTTAGTTTTCGGTTCTGATTATCTTAAATTAGCTCTGCCACAAAACCTATGCTAGCCAGCTCAATTCTGTTCTTTCATTCGAAAGCTGAGAAAATTTTGTACTGAAAACCTCCTACTTCATGATATTTAGTACCTTTTTAAAAGCAAAAAGCTTTGAAATAAGTGTTTCTCAAAGGATTTTTATCGAGTTTCTCCTAAAAATGTGTGATAAAACTGATTGCTGTTATTCATCAGTTTAAAACTCTAGTACCGTTCTACAATTCGCTCTTTGACGCAATACATCTATGCACGAGCATGCAGTTCAGATTACACTAATTCGTAAAAGTCTCAAGCTCTTGTTGAAGACAAATTGCATCGTCCTTGGAACGTATCTTCAAGTACATCTTCAAATCGTCGGCGAAGGATAAACGAGGACCTCTGAGTACATAGTTGACATCATTGAAGTACAATAGGAAGATTAACGGTCCTAAATGACTACCTTGTGGGATTCCAGATGAGACCGGAAACGCATTTGATTCAAAACCTGCAACAGTCGCAATCAGTTGGCGACCTACGAGGTACGAACTGAACCAATGCAACATACTGCCGCTGATACCGAGTCTCTCCAATTTAGCAATCGCAATAGCATGATTGATTTTGTCAAACGCCGCAGACAAATCAATATAAATGACATCCGTTTGAGCACGATCCGCTAGACTTTCGGCAACATATGTTGTGAGACAAAGGAGGTTTGTAGTGGTTGATCTGCCTGCGATGAATCCATGTTGGTCGTCACTCAAGTAATGTTTACAGTGCGACAGTAGCGGAGTCATGACTACAAGCTCAAATAACTTGGAAATGGCACACAATGACGAAATTTCTCGGTAGTTGTTGACATCTTTCCGATCCCCTTTTTATGCACAGGGAACAGTTGGGCGGTTTTCCATGCAATTGTTGCAGTTTTCAGATACCAATTAACACCCAAAACCATACATTTAAAATGAATTTGCAACGAAAATAAAAGAGATAGACGTTTTACAACAAAGCACGAATTGTAGAATGGTACTAGAGCTTTAAATTGGTGACTAACAGCAATCAGTTTTATCACACATTTTTTGAAGAAAGCCGATAAAAATGCCTTGAGAAGCACTTATTTCAAATCTTTTTGCTTAAAAAAGTTACTAAATCTCATGAAGTAGGAGGTTTAGGACCAACGTTCAGTACAAAATCTTCTCAGCTTTCAAATGGATGTAACAGAATTGAGCTTGCTAGCATAGTTTTTGAACCAGAGCTAATTTTAGGCAAACAGAACCGAAAACTAAAAATATTCAATAACTCTGTAATGATTGAGATTAGACCTTATGCGTAGAAGGATTTTTTCGTCAAATATGATCCTCTATCATCCCCTGAAATATCTGCACTAAGCTACCTAACACCCTATATATACAGTTTCAAAATCTGTGCGATTTTTTAACGAGCAGTTTTAAAGATTTATTGATTGATATTGGTCGACGATTTTATGACGTCGTGAAGTGGCTGTAAGAACCTACTAATGTTGGACCAATATCCAACAAGAATGACAAAAGTAGGTCAAAAAAGGTTATATTAACCGCTTTTCGAAAAGGGGCGTGAATGGGATCCGCATAGAGGCACTTGACTGAAGTCCACAAGAACAATACAGAAGATGCAAATCAAGAACCGAAAACATTGCCGGCGACAGGTAATTTATCGACAACCGAACTGGTGCTGGACTGCTTGCTTGTTCTGAATGTTACGCCTGACCGAAAAATGAAGAAAATTAGATAAGGTTTCTGTTTTACCTGCTGAGAAACTATGCATATTTATAATCAACTTTCGTTCGTTGGAAAAAAACTGCAGTATTTTTATCAAAATCTACTTTCTTGAGTTATAAAATTAATTTTATTCTCAATAATAGATATAAACAAGCGATGGAAACTAAAGAACAACTTTTTTCTAAAAAATCATTTATTCATTGATTCTGAACTTATACCTAAACAATAGATAAATTAACGAACTAAATCTAATTATTTTCGCGCATTGCTTGCGACGTGTGAAACACACATTTACAGCAGGATGGCAGCCGGAATGATTCCTTGTAGGCCTGTTTGGTTTTCTGATCAATGGCCAGCAGCGTGCGGTAGGAGTACAGTTGCTTACAGGTCGTCTTAAAAAACGAGGTAAGATGATTAAGTTTACTACACGGCCTATCCAGATTACGGCACACTTCTATGCGAACACCCTGTAAATAGTTCGGTGTGTTGACAATCATCACCAACTTTTCGGCCACGTTGTATCCACTTTGGGGATGAACTAGTTTTTGCTCACTGACACAGAGGAAGTCATCGTCGGATGTTTCGAACTTTTTGTGTAACTCATCACCACTGTCAATCACCATGTCGTTACCAAACACTTCGGCATACCGTTCCTTGTGGCGAGACACTATTTCTTCGACTAGCTTCTGAGGATAATTTGCTACATCCGTACAAACCGGAAACTCCGGTGGACACTGTGTTCTGTCAATTCTGGGTAAGATGTGGTCTGGAAACACAAAATCCAACGGCTGCGAATCTCGTGGTTTTGATGGCGGTCGAAACCTGAACGCCGAATCGGCATACACTGCTAGAAGGAGTAAACCACTCCACCATCGTAGTAAAATCCATGGGATCTTCCAAATCATGTTTTGCTTGATTAAGCCACTGTAACTCGATAAAACACTTCCTTCAACGGTGGCGTGTCTGACCGTTTGCTATCAGAAAAGAATCAATTGCAAACTTCAAATATTTGCTACAAGCGAGAACAGCTCGTCTTTCGTTCGCCATAGGACTCATACTAACAAGTGGGTTCAGTACTCTCTGAAATGTACTGCACTTGACGATGGATCCCTTTATGGAAAATTTACCTACAAAAGAATGCTAACGCTCAGCAATGTATTGCTACCACGCCTTTGAAAACTAAAACATACAGATTTAGGCAAAGTAACGGCAAACAAATAATTTCAACAGGCAGTCAATGTGATGAACAGGTAAACCAAAAGCAGTCTAGTATGCTTTGATACAGTCTGGGTAACGCCTAACGATACCATTAGAATTTGAGTGCACCAAAATCAAACCGGTAAGGGACCATGCATAAATTGCATAACGCGGAAATTTGCGAGTTTTGAATACCCCGCGCCACTGAGTAACGCTATTTTGTATAGTGGGCTGTCGGCACTATACAAGTGGCTGAGCGCACTTTAGGTACGTACCGTCGGAATAATCGGGTAGGACCGTGACACCGGCGCCTTGCATGGGAATTTATTTCTTCTTACTCATTTCTCTTTAAACAAAATAGTTGCGGTTTAACTTAATCGGCCACTATTTCTGCGATTAGTGCTAATAACTACGCAGATATTTTTATCACCTGTTTTTATCACTGATGCAAGGGTTATAATTTCGTTTCAAAATTAAAATAGAGCAACATTTAATTCTAGTATAGTTTAAAGAAATGTTAAACCGACATTTATACATCAATTAAAAGTTTTTGCAAAAAAATTAATATTTTTTTTTAATCAAATCAGTTCAAGGCACATTTGAGATTTGACTCCTATTATTCAGGACGCTTATTCTCGACTTTGGTTCTTCATCTTTCACTTTTGTTTTTCCGTCTTTAATTTTTCGTCGTTCAATTGTTTTTAATTTTTGTTTTCTTTTTTCTTGTTACGTGACTGTGTCGCCTTCTGGTCTCACCTTCTTGCCGCCTTTTTGTTCTCTGTTCGTCTGTTACTCGTTGTTCGCTTTTGTTAACATCTGCTTTTCTGGCAGATTAACATCGTCTTTTTGTCTTCTTTCAGCTATTTACTGCTATCATTCATCGTCTTTTGTGACGTTTTTGGTTGCTCTTGAATGTGTGTTTTTATTGTCATTTATAGTAATTTCTTGTCGCTGTTATGCATCTGTTTTGACGTAGGACTACGTCTTACGGCAAGTTTTAAGATAGGATGTCATTCCAAAAAATCGAAAAATGCGAGCGTCACGAAAAATGAAAGGTTTTGATCGCTAATAGCTCAGCGGTTTTCCGATCGATTTTCAATTTTCTTACACCAATCGATCGGAAAATCCTCTAAGAATTGACCCAAATGAAGAAAAGTATGGATTCTTGATGTTGAACTATTGAAAAATTGAAAATAATGAACCTATGTTTTACCAGAATTCTCGCTTCGTGATTGGTTGGAAGATTCTTTACGATGATCTAAACCTATACCAATTTGATATCTGTGCTTGGGAAGTAAGCCAAAACAAGTGATAAAGTTTCCTCATTTCAACAAGATTTCTTAACAATGCGATTAAACCTAGACCATTTTGATGTCCTTGCTTGGGAAGTACGCCAGAAAGAGTGACAAAGCCCCCTCGTGCCAACAGATTTCTTGCAAACGCGATCAAACCTAGTCCAATTTGATGTCTGTGTTAGGGAAGTGTGCCAGAAAAAATGACACAAGTTCGTTGTCTCAACAAATCGCAAATTCTTTACTGCGAGACGATTAAACCTAGGCGAATTTGATATCTGTGTTGGAAAAATATGCTACAGCTGTAGTGTTCGGTTATAATATGACTTTGTATGAATACGCATGCTTGTCGTTTCATTAGTGTGGTGAAAAGACGTGCTGTTGATAAAATAGGATTGAATTGGTAATAAAAACAATCTTTAATTTCAGTAAGGTAGCAGGAAAGCAATAGTTTGTGTCCTTGAATTTGTTAAATTGTTTTCAAATGCACATAGAAATAACTCTGAAATCTTTTGAGAATCGAACGTATGCAATGTTACTACTTTGATAAATGTTACATACAACATAGTATGGATATATGTTGCATATAGCAATCGAATGATTACCTTCATGAATACATGCTACCAGGCTTCGGTGGTGCTCTTCAAAATATCTCAATTCTCGGCGTTTTATTGTCAAAGCACAGAAGCCGAATAGATTTGCTCTCTCTCAGTCGGATGTTACCTTCTCCGATGCGACGAGTTTTGTTTTGCTTTTGCAGTGTTTGCTGCTTTGCTCTGCCGGCGAGTGAGCATCAGTTTGGTTTCATCTTTCTTTTTCTGCCGGAGCGCTATCGAATGCATGCTCTCAAGGTCACGGAGCAAATCGTTCCAGTCCATATAATTGCCTATCGCATATTCTCTTTGTGACACGGAGGGAATAGTCTCGTGTCTCCATTGTGCGAAGAAAATATTAGCTCTGCTTGTCAATGTGCTCCTTCTGCGCAAGATGAGTGGTCGTAAGAGAAAACAGTATGTAGGCATTGTTCGGAGGGAGAGGAAACGGTTGAACAGAAAGCGAAAGCAACTTGATCGTTGTGAGAAGCAGATTGCTCTGCCTCTGTATGCAAAAGATGGGTAAAATGAAGCCTGCATGCTACTATCACTACAAAGAGACTTACGTAGTCCTGCGTCACCTATATATGCGGTTGTGTCTTGTACACAACCCCTCTGATTTTTTAGTCTATCCGTCGTTTTTATTTCCTTTCTTAACATTTTTGTCACTTGATCGTTTTTGACGCAGGGCTACGTCTTTCAGGAAGCTAGCTGGTATAGGGGGTAATTCCAAAAAATCTTTCTCGAACAGTGGTCAGGTTTTGAACGCTAAAAGCTTAGTAGTTTCCCGATCGATTTTCAATATTCTTACACCAATCGATTGGAAAGTCTTGTAAGAATTGGCCCAAATGAAGAAAAGTTTGGATTCTTGATGTTGAACTATTGAAAAATTGAAAATAATGAACTTATGTTTTACTAGAATTCTCGCTTCGTGATTGGTTGTTGGAAATGACGTCATCAAAGTGGAAATGCGTTTTCACGCATCGGCTTATAACTCAGTCAATTTTCAATAGATTTCCAAGATATTTACACCAACTGATCGGAAAATCGATTTGAAAAATATAGAAAACTATTGATTTTCAATACGCGTCTTTGAAAAATTGAATTATTTTCATATTTTTGCCTTCCCTCGTCAGTGCTTCCCTAGCACGGATGACAGAAATATATACGATATGAGCTATAGGTTAAGCTTCCTTATGATCGTATTTAATTTACGCCCTATAGAATTTGATAGAAAATTGTTGAGCTTCAGCTGTTGCTGCTTCGCCGGATAAGGCAACGAAGACATCCAAATTCACCAAGCGAGACGCCAACAAACCGAAGGATCCATCGACTCATCCGCCAGTGAACGATATGGTTTTGGCTGCCTGCTATGCCTTTTACTGCGCATCGTTATTCGGTCAGCGGCTTTCGTTGGCGACACATCGGCAAGCAGCTAGCTTGCAGCCAGGGATGGTTCGATCACTTTGTCTCAATTTTGATTCATTTGACAGTAGCGTTCTAACCGAGCAAAATTTGACAAATTGATGTATGGGAAATTTGTAGATAGTAACTAGATCTACAATTTTACTGAATAAAGTGTTGCTGTATTTTTTGTAGTTACGGTGCTACAATGCTAGTACCTCATTAGTAACTAAATGAACCTTCATTTAGTTACTAAAGAGGTACTAGCATTGTAGCGCCGTAACTACAAAAGTTACAGCAACACTTTATTCTGCAAAATTGTAAATAATAACGAGTTCTACAAATGTCTCATACTTAACTTTGTCAAATTATGCTCGGCTGAAACGGTAGTGTCAAATGAATTAACATTGAGTCAAAGTGATCGAACCATCCCTGCTTGCAGCACATCGGACAGGCAGTTTTCGAGTCACATCCGTGGCATAATTTTAATGGTTGTATTTGAAACATTGTTTGCTTTACGATGCACATCATCGTCAGTTGGTGTGTTCATCGGCTGCTGAAAGGAAAGTATGCTGAGCGTGTTGGAGCTGGAGCACTCGTCTCGCTGCCGTGATGGAATATCTGGCTACTGAAGTTCTGGAATTGGCAGGAAATATGATGCTCGCGACAACAAAACGACCAGAATTATGACATGTCACTTGCAGTTAGCCACCAGGCCTGGATTGGTATTTCATCGTGACTCATGCCCATCAACGGACGGCTTCGTCGATCGCATAACTGCTGAGGCTTTCTGGCTAGTCCGTTGCAACAAGCCGTGTTTGGTTAGCGGTTATCGATACTTCAATTTACCGAAAAGAAAAATTCGTTAGGTGCGTTAGTTCAAGTTTATTGCAAGCTAGCTACAATCGGTCCTTTTAAGGATCACACAATGATTGAAGATTTTATTACATTTTCTTGTCCAGTTAATACCATAATAACACAGGCAACGAGGGAAAAATTGAACTTTTCGCCGTTGCGGACGACCAGCAAATGGCGGGAATAAGTTTACTGGTCACGGACGACATTTTCAGCCACTTCCAAAACGTCTGCAACTTGTAAATGCTTTATTATCAGTGTTTTTCTATTGTGAATTGCAGAAAAATTTTGCGCAAATTTTTCAGCTTTTTGAAAACTCGCGCGTACCGTCTTCCGACGAGGAATAGCACTATTCAACGTAGAAACAGAAATTTATTTACTGTTTGGTTTAGTGTGACTTCGATTCGTTTTAATAAAATAGATTCAATTAATTCATGGATATAACTCCAAAATCGGTAGAGGATTGAACGTATACAATGTTACTACTTTGATAAACGTTGCGTATGTAGGTTGTATACATGAAGAATCGTATTATTACATACATGGATACATCCTACTATCGCTACAAAGAGACATACTTAGTCCTACGTCACCTATGCGGTCGTGTCTTGTGCACAATCCCTCAGATTTTTCTGCGTCTTTTCATCATATTTTCGGCCGTTTTCGTCTATTATTTTCATCACCTTTGCACCTTGTCATCATTTTTTTGCCGCCTTTTCGTCGTCTTTTTTACACATTTTTGACACTTGAAAACTGGACATAAAAAGAGAATAAAAATAAAACAGGAAAACAATAATGAAAATGACGGAGAACGAGACAAACACGAGAAAATTGGACAGGAAAAAAGGGAAAACAGAAGACAAAACGACAAAAACTAGAGAAAAGAAGGAAAAATGGTAATGAAAACGAGACCCAAGTAACAATTTGGGTTTTATTACACTCTTATCATGGCATTTAATATCAAAATTGGTCATAAAAACCACCGTAAGGGTACAATAAAACTCACATTGTTGCTTGGGGAAAAACGAAAACTAAAAAGTGGAATAGAAAAGGAAAAGAGTAAATACTAGGGAAGAAAAATGGAGAAAAGAGAACGGACAAAACGGAAGGGAAAGAAGGAGAACGAAAAAAAACTTGACAGAAAATGTAAGGTAACGGAATATGGAATATAAAAGAATAACCCAACAAACATTTTATTTGAAGAACAGTTTATTCAACCATTACACAGCTAATTTACAGTAAACAACCGCTTGATATGCTATTCCACAGCAAAAATGTTTGTTGGGAAGTTGAGACAAAAAATTGGAAATGGTCAGAAAAGGAACCATTCGGAAAATGAGACCGCACACAAAAAAAGACGAACCAAAGAAGTAGGTAAAACGAAAGGAAACCTGAAAAGCAAATAGAAATAAGGGAGCCAACAACAGAAAAAAGAAGAGAAATCAAGGAAAAATGCGGTACCGCAAACATGAACAACGAGAAGGAAAGAGATAAACAGAATTGGAAAAAGACGAAAACTGGAAATCCAAAAGGGGTAAACGAGTGAAAAAAGAAAAACAGTATTGAAAACGAGAAAAATAGACAGGAAGCCAAAAATACAACGGAACAATTAAACTGGAAACACCGAACAGAAGCAAACGATCGCAAAAGAGGAAAAACGGAAGCAAAAAGAAGTAAAGTGTGAGCGAAAACCAAGAAAACAGTGCATACAAGTACAATACAACTGAAATTGCACTTCAAATTAGTCTTGGTATTGGACTTTGAGTTGGAGTTGAAATTGGATTTAAATTTGACATGAAATTGGAAATTCGATATTGGCATAAAATGGAAATCTTATTGGAAATAAGATTATGCTTAAATTAAACTTTAAAATTGAACTTGAAATTTGATTTGAAAATAGGCGGACAATTGGACATCACATTGGACCATTGAGGTACTTGAAAAAGCACTTGAAATTGGACTTGACATCGGTGGTAAAATAGAAATTAAACTACATTCGGAATTGAACTTAGAATGGGACAAAAAAGGAAAAATGAGACAGAATGAGCGACGAAAATTGTTTGAACAGTTTAGAAAACGAGGAAAAACGCGAAAGATGAAATAGTAAAAACTGGCACGAAAAAAAGAAAAGCATAAGAAAAAGTGTGACAGAATAAGAAAATGGGATATTAAAAGAGAAAACACGTAAAAAGTTACGAAAACGTAAAAAGTAACGAAAACGAGAGAAAAAAGGGGAAAACGAGGCAAAAAACTAGGAGACTGAACCGATAAAGATGAAGAACAGGCAACAGAAAAGAAAGAAAACACACAAAACCAGAAAGAAAATGATGATAAACTGCAAAAAGAAAACAAGAAAAAATGGGACAATAAAGGAGAAAAAAGGAAGCGAAAGGATGGAGAAACGAGAACAGCAAAAGTGAAAAAACTGAAAAGAACATAAGGAGAAAAAACGAAAACAGAAGACAAAAGAGATAAAACGGAAAAGAAAATCGGAACGTGACAGAAAAGAAGGAAAAAACTGGACACGATGAGAGCAAGAACGGAACAAACGAACGGATTCATGCCACGACGATCAACCACGACAAATCTCCTTTTATTTACTACTTATGCCACGGATACCATGTCGAACAGTTTCCAAACGGATGCTATTTACACCGACCTTTCTGCTGCTTTTGATAAGTTAAATCATGAAATTGCGATTGCCAAACTTGACAGGATGGGACTGGGCGGCACCCTACTGCTCTGGCTGAAGTCCTATTTGGCTGATCGCCACATGCTGTTAAAATCGGAGAATCATTATCCAGCGAGTTTATTACTACGTCCGGTATTCCACAAGGCAGTCATCTAGATCCGCTCATCTTCGTGCTATACTTCAACGATGTAAACTCTTCGCTACGAGGACCCAGGCTTTCTTTTACTGATGATCTTAAGATCTATAACAAAGTTCAAAAAGTAGAAGACGCAATGTTTCGGCAACAGCAACTGGAGAACTTTTCCAAGTGGTGTAACGAAAATAGAATGGTGCTCAACATTAGCAAATGTTCAGTTGTGTCGTTCTCCAGGAACAAACGGCCAATCATTTTTTATCATCTAGGCGGTGAACTGATTAAAAGAGAGTCCTGCATCAAGGATCTGGGAGTCCTTCTTGACTCACAGCTGACCTACAAGCAGCACATCAGCTACATCGTTGCTAAAGTATCCCGTAGTCTTGGCCTAATATTGAGAACTGCGAAAAGCTTCACCGATATACATTGCTTGAAGAATTTGTACTGCGCGCTTGTTCGTTCGACGCTGGAATATTGTTCGGCGGTCTGGAATCCCAATTATCTCAACGGCGTTGATCGGTTAGAGAAAATACAACGTAAATTCATTCGGTTCGCCCTCCGTCGCCTGCCTTGGAACAACCCACTCCAACTACCAAGGTACGAAGCGCACCTGATGCTGATTGGACTGGATACCCTAGCAACCAGGAGAAATCTGTGCCGAGCAATCCTTGTAGCTGAGCTCCTAATGGCGAGGGCCGATTGTCCATGGCTTCTAAACCATATCAATCCACGGGCTCAACCACGACCTCTTCGTAGCAGAATGTTCCTCCAAGTACCGTTTCGAAGGATAAATTATGCAGCAAACGGAGCCATCGTCGGGCTACAATGAGTTTTCAACCAAGTGTCAGCTGGGTTCGACTTTTACCTAAACCGTAGGGCTATTCGTAGGAACTTTTTAAATATTTTA
Organism: Sabethes cyaneus; assembly: GCF_943734655.1. Taxonomy (NCBI): domain Eukaryota; kingdom Metazoa; phylum Arthropoda; class Insecta; order Diptera; family Culicidae; genus Sabethes; species Sabethes cyaneus. The sequence goes on from NC_071354.1 coordinate 228,684,824, forward strand.
CGTACTAGTTAGACCAAATTATCATTAGGACAACTATATGTCTGTTGGTATAAACAATAAATGTAAATGTAAATGAAAAAAGGAGCTCAAAAGTATTTAAAAAGCGAAAATAGCAACAACAAAATAGTCGAAACGGGACCAGGGACGTTTGATGTACTGGTTGGTGACATAAATTTCAAGACATTTGATACTTTTACTCACGACCAGTCGTGCGACTTGTTACTGCAATACGCGAACCAAGAAAAAATGCCATAAAAGCGATGACATTTTTATTCTCTGCGACGTTAACACTTCGATGTTCTGCAGGCTCTTGTCCACCATTCTAGCGACAACACAAAATATGCAGTAAGTAGTAGGGGGAAGTCGTCTATGCTCGGACACCTAAAGTTTTTCAGATAAAACTCAAAAAATACCGGGTTTATTACATCTATTTTCACTTTAATGTAGAGAAAAACAATATTATAAGCAAAAAATACAAGGTAATAAGATTTGCGCTGCAAGGTTTATTTTGAAAGTAGACTGTATTTTGTATACAAATTAGCTCAATTCGAAAGCTGTCTTCTATGCTCGGACATAAAAAATAAAAGATCCATTAAAACCTGCATCAATAGAAGAAAAAGATCCTAGAACAATTTAAAACTCCGGCACAAATCTTGTAAGTCCAGTCCTGTACAGGTTTGGTTTGTGTAGGTTTGCTGTACAAAAGTGAAATAAAGTTCTATTCACATAATTTTTTGGTTGAGTGTGCTGGTAATGCGGAATGCACGTGAAAATGTACACGGCAACTCCATTTACAAGGCAGGTTGATAGGTTGACATCAAACTGATATTTTGCTGCAATTTTTTTCTGATTTTTTCTACCTTTTGAATTGCCTAACTAATTTTATTACACATAGGAATCAAAGATATAGCAATTCTAGACGAAGTAAGCAAATTTCGCTGATTACTTTACTGTCCGGTCATAGAGGACAAGTTGGTGTCCGGCCATATAGGACACGGCACAGTTTTAAAAATTAAGTTTTTTCATCAAAATCTTGTATTATTATGTCAAATTTAAACTGTTTCAGAAAACAACTTTATCAAGCCAACGTTCAGAAATATAACATCTTTTATTTATAACAAATATTTTCACTTTTATGAAATTTACTCGATTCTCTTTGTTTTATTGGTTGAACCGTTCGACAGTTCTCATTTGTTTACCTTTTGAAACAAAGATGTCATAGTTGGGACACCATGAAATCTTGCAGTTTACTAATGTTACATGCTTTCCGAATATTTTTATAAAGCTTTGTTTTTGAGAAATCCTCGTGTCCGACCATAGAGGCTGTCCGGCCATAGGCGACCTCCCCCTAAGTATAGTTTGCTCAGCAAACTTTGCTGAGCATAATCCTCTCGTGAGAGAAACAATGTCAACCTGTTAAGCCCCTGAACGGAACATGGCAAAAAAGGGGCAGGAAAAGAGGGGAAATAAACCTGAAACGGAGAAAAACCGAAAAAAAAGACCAAAAATGTAATAGAGGAACTTTATATCTCAGGTAAAGGGCGAAAAACGGAACAGAAAAAGAAACAGGGAAAGAGGAAACCACAATAAAATATAAAACGGGAAATACGACAGTGAAACGAGGTCAAAAGGAGTATAAAAGTAGAAAAATGGGATAAAAAATAAGAAAAGAAAAACTGGAAAAATGGACTAAAGATAAATATAAAATGAAAAAGAAAAAGACGAAAAACAGGAAATGAAATGGAAAACCCGGAGAGGAAAGTAAAAGGTAATCAAAAGCAGAATAAAAAGACAGAAAATACGGAAAAATGCGGCATGGAAAAGGGGAAAATGGCACAGACGAAGACGAAAAAACGTCGAGCAAGTCGACTCGACTCAGTCACTGTCGAGCGTCGAGCTCGGCCAAAACGAAACAAGCTCAGCCGTCACTTGATGACAGTTGAGTCACTAGCTTTTTAGCAGTCGACTCAGTAGAGTAACTCGACAAGATCAAGTCGCGAGTAACTTATGTAATACCAGAAGTCGGCCAGTCGAGCAAAGCGACACTCGACGTGACTCAACGATAATACAGCCCTATTTTCTTGTCTGTATTAACATTTGCAGAATGACAGAGCTATATTGTATAAAAGAGTATTGCCGTGAACTATGAATTGATTATACGGAATAAATCTTATTTGAATAAAATATTCCGACATGGATGCATTGCAAAACCAACAGGGAACGAAAACACGGGGACGTCTCGTACCAACCGTTTCTAATTAACTGTAACTTTGCTTTCGTTGAGATTATCTTTGCTAATATAGGTTAAATGATACTCCGGACCCTCGGGGATGAACTTTTGGTCTTTATAACTACTTTAGCAACTACCAAAAATATTCAATAAAAGTTCAAATTATTTCCTGAAAAAGGCGGTATTGAGAAAAATTTGGCAAAACTAAAAAACCTTCACTCATCTGCGTTGCAATCCAGATCCCCTCTACTATTGGTGAAAAGATATTGTCCGAATCGATAGACCCCTGCCCTTGGCCGACAATACACTTAGGATATTCGGCGTGTTGGCTTTAAACGGTTGCAGAACAGCGATACGCATTTTTGCGTCGAAACTCCGCTTATAGGTCAGTTGTAAGTCACTCTAGTTGATTTTTCTATGAAATTTATTACAATAATTGATTCAATTTAATCAATTTATGCGCATTCTTGTTGAACTAAATATTGATTGTTAGAGAACAGCCAAAATTATTACACCAGAGAAGCAATGGTACAAACTTAAAACACATTTTCCTCACCTGTGCTATTCAACAGATTTGCCGTGTCGTGTATTAATATTAATAACTATTATACTTACGTTGATTGAAACCACTGGTAAGAACTGGCACCAAAGCAGTTAAATCTCTTCTCCGTTCCGTGAAAAAGTGCATTCTGCTCTCGAAACAGCACAGACTAACAAGCAGAAACAGAACCACAAACGTATGCCGACCTTTCATCGTGACCGCTTCCGAGTAAGTAATTTCGTCAGTCGAATCGTGTTTATTTTTACTGCGCTGCTTAGCTTACTTACAAGTCAATAAATTAATTAAATTAGACAATTATGTACACGCATCACGCATCCACTCATTCCCTCACGCTAGACTGCATTCGCCGGCTGGCTCAGTTTCCAGCCTCCGCCACTCTTTCGGTCTGAGCCCACGAACGCCGCAAGATTTGCTTCCCCAGTGGCAGTGGCTGGGAGGTAATTGGTCGCCAGTCGTTCCGCTGATTCCTGCGTGACTTTTCAGCCATCGAAATTTCATTCACAGATTCATCTTCCACCTCTACGGATGCCGACGACTCTTCCGGTTCTTCTACTTCTTCCTCTGCTGCTGTGTTCGGTGCTTCCGTCGTACTGGTAGTGGCCGGAAGTGGTCTCCTACGGCGGGTGTAATGAGACGGTTTCCTTTTCGGAACGGCACATTCGGCGTAGATTCGGCCACAGTCCTGATAATAGCGGGCCCGTTCGTCGCTGGGATCACGATAGTTGTGGAAAATATCACGACTGTGTAAAGAGAGTAAAATTTTACCAGTCAACAAACAGCTTGTTCATCGCTTGAAATGTATGCAAATCACTTACCCCATCGCTCTGGTTGCGAACAGCAAAATGGGGTTGCTGCGTGCGTGGAAGTCAAATTCGCAAACAAACCGCTTTCGGCAAGCTCTCGCTTTTACACCTAGAAATAGGAATCCCATTTCGGTCAACTGATCCGTCCAGTAAATTCTAAAAAGAAAAAGAAGTAGTTAATAAATGTCACAATTTTAAAATTGTTTAAATACTCGTTGTCTAGCGGCTCCTCATCGTTTTGGTTGTCCAAATCACGTCTACCCCGACGGGAACCGTATTTTGCCGCTGGCGGTCCACCGGAGGAGGATGAAGATATTGAGGATATTGAAGGTATAATCGATGGCGAAGAGGCCGCCGATGGGGGAAGATACGATCCACTGATGGGGTACGGTTCCGGACCGGGATAGCTGGAAACGATATCCGGACCCGTCGCGTGGTATCCGGTGATTCCACTGTAATCACTCAAATACGGCGGTGGCACATCAGAAACGATCGAGTGCCCACACAAACCACCGGGCCAGAGTTTGTGCCCAAAGAAGTAGATTCCAACTAAAAAAAGACCCACCACAACCACTTTGGCCTTGATGAGCAGGATGTAGGAGAGTGATGAGATCATGGGAGATACTGAAAAACTTGACGTTATAATCAAAATGATTCAACACTTATTATAGATGATCCTCACTGGCTTGGAACAGAAATTTGTAAAACCGTTTCCGACGCGCCCGGCCCTCGGCAACATCTTTCGGAAGTTCTTCGGTTGTCGATTCTTCACACACTACCACCACCGCACTGAGAGCAAGCACCAGTAAAAATTTTATCCAATCCGGCATCCTTTCTCTGTTTCAGCTAAACTACTTGGTCAGCTCCTTTCGGTTGTAACGGTACTCGGCACACTAAAGTGGTAAATTCGCCTAGGATATCTTTTTATACATCATTTGGTTGTCGGTCTGGTCACTTGCATTAACCAATCCCTTTCGAGAAGGTGTTAATTCGTTGGTGATAACGAACAGTGTCGCGCCTTCGCGTTGTGCCCGGCATTTTACCGTAACGGTTGCTGCTTATATGATTATTACAGAGTCAGTCAAGTGGCTCTTCCTTGGTCCGTTCATATCAAAAGTCTATTTTCTTTAAACTTTCTATTATTACACCTGCAACGGACGGCGCGAGTGATAGGAACTTCCAACCCAAGTAGCACACGTTGTCACAATTGAGTCGCAGCGGCTGATATGCGACAAATTTAAATGTAAAACTTCGGTTACAGTAACCGAAAATATAACAGTTGTGTAACCGAAATAGCGCAACTTATGTAACTAAATCTGGTTGCATTAACAGTTACTCAATAACCAATATGTAACATGTATAGTTACAAAATGGTTACTATTGAAGTTACACATAAACTGTAAATTGACTTTCAATTGGTGGCAAATTAGTTATCTTGTAACTTTTATTGCATAGCGAAAATGTAGATGGTTTATTATTTCAATCTATGGCTGTCAACGTCAAGCAGTAAATTCAACTGTTGAATATAGAAGAGTGTATAAATTATTATTTCAACACAAATTTTAATGCAGTTTCAAATTTATGGTGAAATGCATGATTCTAGCTTTGAAAAATTCACGCGCTCTTATTTAATATAGCTTTTCGTTACTTACTTCTTTGAAAAATTGATGTTTTGTAAATCAAATATAAAAATTTAAATTTAAATTTTTTGATTTTTTAAATTTATTCTTAGCAATAATGAATTAGTGGAGCATTCACCTAGAAACCATTAAAAATCAAGTTGTTTTCGCTATCACTTCTATCACAGTAAAATTCATAGCCATTTTGCCTTTGGTTCTAACTACTACACCATCGTCCTTGAAGTTTTGTACCGTTTTCGGCATATTGCATGAAATGATTTTAAGCAGCCATTGTTCATTGTTCACATTGTTGATATTGGGAAAAGGTATTTTTTAGTGATTGTTGTGAAAAGAAAGTGTTAATTTAATATCAAAGAATAGTTTCAGTTTGAATAAAACAGTTACCACCAGTGTTAATCATAGAAGGTTACATTTCAGTTACATTCTAGTTGTACGTAACCTTAGCCTTCGACCTGGTTACGGTATCGGTTATACGGTAACCAATATTAAATCTGTTGTAGTCACTTATTTCTTATGTCGTCATTTCTAAGTTACACTGTAACCTATTTTCATTGCCGGTTTCGTTTCGATGTAACTTGATCGTTTTGACGTTTGAGAATAATCATCATTTGTTTACTTAATACCAATGTCTGGGCGGAGAAGATTCCAAGTACCATCAATTAAGTAAATAAACGCATTTACAAGAGCATTTCACAACCCGTGTACCAATTGTTTATCTTTACCATTAGCAATATTCTTCAGGTCTAGTTTTTCCTTAATCCGTTGTGTTTACAAGGAACAGTGAACAAATTGTTGCGAAAATGTTACTAGCCGACTTTTTTTGACTTCGTAACTGCTTGTAACGAAAAATTAACTGTTTTGCGACCAGCAAGTTGATGACAGTTTGGAAAAAGGTTTCATTTGTGTCACTTGATAACTATTTGGTAACTCGTAACTGAAAGGTGACTGTTTTGCGACGACCAAGTTGTTGACAGTTCGAAAAAAAAAGGTTTCAATTTGGTCATTTGGTAACTACCTGGTAACTTTTTGAGATTTTTGTCACTAGAAAACTAAAAAGTAACTATTTTTAATTTTATGTAACCTAACTCGTTACAAGTATCCTAAATGTAACTGCTGTGCAATCTTTTTGTATTTTTTTATTTTTATGATTAGTTACAAGTGCTACTTGGGAAAATGACTTGGCAATTTTTCTGAACAAAAGCAAAGTCATCCTCCGTCTATTCCGCTTCCGGAATACGTTGTAACACCGATGAAACCTGCAAGTCGTATGCGAAATGCGAATTTTTGTTGGAATGGAATTATTAGTGGAATTTATTTGTGAAAATATTTTCAAATTTTGTTTCATTTAACTTTCGTATTCTATTAAGATGTTCAGAAAAACAAACATTAGTTCTGGAAGATAGCTTAGTTTTTCATACTTATTTCTATAAATAGCGTTTTTTTCCTCGAAAAATCACAATACAACTACAAGACGACTACGCGTTTGATCGAAACTTTCGTAAAGTTCTTAATAATTTATCTTTTATAAAATATTAGAGTCAGCTTAGCCCGATGTACAACTTTAATGTTAATTAGTCGATTCCAAACTTCCTTGGATAATGTTGGAGAAAGAAATAAGTTTTATAAAATAATTTCGAGACTAGATAATCACGGCAAAAGTTGCTTTTGGAGCAATCCCACCCATCACAGTGGTCTAAAAAGCGAAATACGTGATCGTTTGATATAGCGCCGAAACATGAAGTTTTTCGCATATAGTACCTTTAGGAACATTTCTTGGTATAACAAGCCCCTTCTTGTGAGAAACATCTTTGGGTGATTAATTCCATTAAAGGTGAGATACGAAATTTATTTTGTCGTATATTCGAGATACAGGTTTGGTACTTTCGGCAAATTTGTAGTAAATATCAATACAAAAAACTTTGTTAAAGACACCATACTTGTATCTCTTCATAGAAATTGTCTATGAAGCGTTATTCGAAAACAAACCCTTCAAAACACTTTTTAATCCCTGACTTATTCTGGTCAACTTTTACGTGTTCATAATGTTCTATAAAGTTGTTTATCTTGCTAAAATCAACGTTTTTGTAGAACATTATTATACGCGATTTTCTGCAGTTTCGGAGATTTCGAGCTTTTTTGATGAAAAATAGTATTTTTTTTAAGGTTAAATATTTCCCAAGGTGGCAAATGGTGGCAAATCAAACAACCCGTACTTAAAAGTACAACATAACGATGTGTTGCTTATTTTATTTTTGGTTTGAGTAAAGTTAATTGTTAATTGCTTGTCAATTCGTGTTTTCGAATTAAATAGTTATTTAGTCATTCCGAGAAAATTCGGCCTTCTGAGACTGTTGCTGAAATTCGGCCCTTTGGGTTTCGGCCATTCGTGATTCGACCATTTGTGTTTCGGCCATTCAGTACCAGCCCATTAAGAGTGTAATCTTTTGAAAATACACCAATCCAAAGTATAGAACAAAATAGACTTAAGTTACTCATTTGAAAGCTTCTCCCTTATTAATTTCGTCAAATAATTTTGAGTCTACATTCATTTTCAACTCGAAACTAGGCGCAAAATTTGCTGAAAACTCAACGTGTTAGAAAGAGATTGTCAACGTAAACAAAATGGCATTTATTGCATCCGAAGTACATTTTAATTGTTCTATAAACATGACTGAGATGGATTTTTAAAACAACTATAACTATTGGGGATACAAACAGATACAGCCAAGTGATACTTGCTTTTAAAGGTTTTTTGTTGTACTTTTAAGTAGAAGTTGTTTGATCTGCCACCGTTTGCCACCTTGGGAAATATTTAAGCTCAAAGTAGTACTATTTTTCATCAAAAATGCTTAAAATCTCCGAAACTGCAGAAAATCGCGAATAATAATGTTCTACAAAAACGTTGATTTTAGCAAGATAAACAACTTTCTAGAACACTATGAACACGTAAAGGATGATCAGAATAAGTCAGGGCTTAAAAACTGGTTTGAAGGATTCGTCCACGAATAACGCTTCATAGACAATTTCCATGAAGAGATACAAGTATGGTGACTTTGACAAAGTTTTTTGCATTGATATTTACTACAACTTTGCCGAATATACCAAACCTGTATCTCGAATATACGACAAAATAAATTTCGTATCTCACTTTTAAGGGAATTAATCATCCAAAGATTTCTCTCACAAGAAGGGGCTTGTTATACCAAGAAATGTTCCTAAAGGTACTATATGCGAAAAACTTCACGTTTCGGCGCTGAGAATTGAGAAGAGAATTTCATTGAAAAAATAACGGATCAATAGAAATATATTGCCCTTTGCATTGAAAGTTGGATTTTGAGCACACTTGTTCAGTCACACATTTTGTAGGTGAGAAAAGTTGCCAAAATTTCGTGGTAAAAACCCATGAATCTTGGTTGATTCCTATTTGAATTCTAATGCTTACGTAGAGTTGTTATCGACGCTACGAATAATATAAAAATAGTTTCTAAATACATAATTCCGCGCATAATTCATAATTTGAACAAATATGCAGCATATATGAAATAAATGAAAAATTAAATACTATTTGCTTTCCCTACAACTGGTACTGGCGCCACTGCTAAATCAAATGTCAGCTCAGATGGGAGAGTTGTAATGATGGGAAATGCCGATCAAAATCTATAACGATTATTGATAAAGTTTTCTTATCGTTAATAATTAATAACGATAATATGACAGTATAAGCAAAAATACGTAAGAAATAGAACAAAAATGTTAAAATAATAACAAGCCAAGAAGAAGATTTCATTTTAAACCCTCCAATTTTCGATACTTTTCCGTGACGATAAAGTTTGATGGTATTATCGATATAAGATTACTAGCGATATTATCAGTAGCACACTTTTCATCACAGTTTTGAAGGTTGCACTTTATAACTGTGCAGTCCAATTGAGTGCGAAGAGCGCAATACCTTTGATATATCTTTTATCAACTCCTACCTGACAGACAGACAGACAGACAGACAGACGGACAGACAGACAGACAGACAGACAGACAGACAGACAGACAGACAGACAGACAGACAGACAGACAGACAGACAGACAGACAGACAGACAGACAGACAGACAGACAGACAGACAGACAGACAGACAGACAGACAGACAGACAGACAGACAGACAGACAGACAGACAGACAGACAGACAGACAGACAGACAGACAGACAGACAGACAGACAGACAGACAGACAGACAGACAGACAGACAGACAGACAGACAGACAGACAGACAGACAGACAGACAGACAGACAGACAGACAGACAGACAGACAGACAGACAGACAGACAGACAGACAGACAGACAGACAGACAGACAGACAGACAGACAGACAGACAGACAGACAGACAGACAGACAGACAGACAGACAGACAGACAGACAGACAGACAGACAGACAGACAGACAGACAGACAGACAGACAGACAGACAGACAGACAGACAGACAGACAGACAGACAGACAGACAGACAGACAGACAGACAGACAGACAGACAGACAGACAGACAGACAGACAGACAGACAGACAGACAGACAGACAGACAGACAGACAGACAGACAGACAGACAGACAGACAGACAGACAGACAGACAGACAGACAGACAGACAGACAGACAGACAGACAGACAGACAGACAGACAGACAGACAGACAGACAGACAGACAGACAGACAGACAGACAGACAGACAGACAGACAGACAGACAGACAGACAGACAGACAGACAGACAGACAGACAGACAGACAGACAGACAGACAGACAGACAGACAGACAGACAGACAGACAGACAGACAGACAGACAGACAGACAGACAGACAGACAGACAGACAGACAGACAGACAGACAGACAGACAGACAGACAGACAGACAGACAGACAGACAGACAGACAGACAGACAGACAGACAGACAGACAGACAGACAGACAGACAGACAGACAGACAGACAGACAGACAGACAGACAGACAGACAGACAGACAGACAGACAGACAGACAGACAGACAGACAGACAGACAGACAGACAGACAGACAGACAGACAGACAGACAGACAGACAGACAGACAGACAGACAGACAGACAGACAGACAGACAGACAGACAGACAGACAGACAGACAGACAGACAGACAGACAGACAGACAGACAGACAGACAGACAGACAGACAGACAGACAGACAGACAGACAGACAGACAGACAGACAGACAGACAGACAGACAGACAGACAGACAGACAGACAGACAGACAGACAGACAGACAGACAGACAGACAGACAGACAGACAGACAGACAGACAGACAGACAGACAGACAGACAGACAGACAGACAGACAGACAGACAGACAGACAGACAGACAGACAGACAGACAGACAGACAGACAGACAGACAGACAGACAGACAGACAGACAGACAGACAGACAGACAGACAGACAGACAGACAGACAGACAGACAGACAGACAGACAGACAGACAGACAGACAGACAGACAGACAGACAGACAGACAGACAGACAGACAGACAGACAGACAGACAGACAGACAGACAGACAGACAGACAGACAGACAGACAGACAGACAGACAGACAGACAGACAGACAGACAGACAGACAGACAGACAGACAGACAGACAGACAGACAGACAGACAGACAGACAGACAGACAGACAGACAGACAGACAGACAGACAGACAGACAGACAGACAGACAGACAGACAGACAGACAGACAGACAGACAGACAGACAGACAGACAGACAGACAGACAGACAGACAGACAGACAGACAGACAGACAGACAGACAGACAGACAGACAGACAGACAGACAGACAGACAGACAGACAGACAGACAGACAGACAGACAGACAGACAGACAGACAGACAGACAGACAGACAGACAGACAGACAGACAGACAGACAGACAGACAGACAGACAGACAGACAGACAGACAGACAGACAGACAGACAGACAGACAGACAGACAGACAGACAGACAGACAGACAGACAGACAGACAGACAGACAGACAGACAGACAGACAGACAGACAGACAGACAGACAGACAGACAGACAGACAGACAGACAGACAGACAGACAGACAGACAGACAGACAGACAGACAGACAGACAGACAGACAGACAGACAGACAGACAGACAGACAGACAGACAGACAGACAGACAGACAGACAGACAGACAGACAGACAGACAGACAGACAGACAGACAGACAGACAGACAGACAGACAGACAGACAGACAGACAGACAGACAGACAGACAGACAGACAGACAGACAGACAGACAGACAGACAGACAGACAGACAGACAGACAGACAGACAGACAGACAGACAGACAGACAGACAGACAGACAGACAGACAGACAGACAGACAGACAGACAGACAGACAGACAGACAGACAGACAGACAGACAGACAGACAGACAGACAGACAGACAGACAGACAGACAGACAGACAGACAGACAGACAGACAGACAGACAGACAGACAGACAGACAGACAGACAGACAGACAGACAGACAGACAGACAGACAGACAGACAGACAGACAGACAGACAGACAGACAGACAGACAGACAGACAGACAGACAGACAGACAGACAGACAGACAGACAGACAGACAGACAGACAGACAGACAGACAGACAGACAGACAGACAGACAGACAGACAGACAGACAGACAGACAGACAGACAGACAGACAGACAGACAGACAGACAGACAGACAGACAGACAGACAGACAGACAGACAGACAGACAGACAGACAGACAGACAGACAGACAGACAGACAGACAGACAGACAGACAGACAGACAGACAGACAGACAGACAGACAGACAGACAGACAGACAGACAGACAGACAGACAGACAGACAGACAGACAGACAGACAGACAGACAGACAGACAGACAGACAGACAGACAGACAGACAGACAGACAGACAGACAGACAGACAGACAGACAGACAGACAGACAGACAGACAGACAGACAGACAGACAGACAGACAGACAGACAGACAGACAGACAGACAGACAGACAGACAGACAGACAGACAGACAGACAGACAGACAGACAGACAGACAGACAGACAGACAGACAGACAGACAGACAGACAGACAGACAGACAGACAGACAGACAGACAGACAGACAGACAGACAGACAGACAGACAGACAGACAGACAGACAGACAGACAGACAGACAGACAGACAGACAGACAGACAGACAGACAGACAGACAGACAGACAGACAGACAGACAGACAGACAGACAGACAGACAGACAGACAGACAGACAGACAGACAGACAGACAGACAGACAGACAGACAGACAGACAGACAGACAGACAGACAGACAGACAGACAGACAGACAGACAGACAGACAGACAGACAGACAGACAGACAGACAGACAGACAGACAGACAGACAGACAGACAGACAGACAGACAGACAGACAGACAGACAGACAGACAGACAGACAGACAGACAGACAGACAGACAGACAGACAGACAGACAGACAGACAGACAGACAGACAGACAGACAGACAGACAGACAGACAGACAGACAGACAGACAGACAGACAGACAGACAGACAGACAGACAGACAGACAGACAGACAGACAGACAGACAGACAGACAGACAGACAGACAGACAGACAGACAGACAGACAGACAGACAGACAGACAGACAGACAGACAGACAGACAGACAGACAGACAGACAGACAGACAGACAGACAGACAGACAGACAGACAGACAGACAGACAGACAGACAGACAGACAGACAGACAGACAGACAGACAGACAGACAGACAGACAGACAGACAGACAGACAGACAGACAGTAACTGTGAAGGGCCGGATAGATCCAGATCGTGTCGGAAATGCGGCGAGAATGGCCATTTTGCAAGCGAATGTGTTAAGCCACCGAGGTGTATACTCTACAAAAATTCAGAGAGAAATGACCACACGACGGGAGGCTTCCAATGCCCAGCGTATAAAAAGGCGAAGGCGGATCAGCAGTGATGGAGATGACCCAGATTAATCTCAATCATTGCAACATAGCACTACAACGGAGTCGTACCGAATTCCTCTTGGTAACGGTAACTGGGCAGCTGATAAAGCAGCAAAGACTGCAATACACGTAATGGGCAAGTTCCCCGTTGAGGAGGTGGTTTCCAGTTCGTACAAACATAAATTGGAGGGTCTGCGAAGGGTATATCCATAGCGATCACCAGACGATTAAACATAGTATCGACCGGCAAAATCGGAAGTGGTGAAAGAGGAAGACGACGGCCTTTGACAGAGATCTTTTCGTCGAGGCACTCCGGGTGGACGGTGGAAAATCGATCTTGAATGAGAACGAGTTGACGGATATATTGATCAGGGCATGTGATGCTACCATGCCCAGAAAACAGGAACCGAGAAAAGAGCGGCGACCGGCTTATTGGTGGAATGCAGCAATTAGCAACCATCGTGCTAGTTGTCTCAGAGCCAGAAGACGCGTCCAAAGAGCCAGAACTGTAGCAGATCGGGAAGAGCGTAGCGCGCCGTTTAGAGTAGCCAGAACTGCATTGAAACGGGAGATAATACAAAGTAAACGCAACTACCTCAAGGAGCTGTGCCGAGAAGCTGACGCTAACCCCTGGGGTGACGCGTACCGAATCGTTATGGCGATAGTAAAAGATCCTGTGACAATCAGGGAGTTGTGTCCGAATAAGCTGAAGGCTATCGTGGGGGACTTTTTCCGATGCATGCCCTACGATGTGGCCAACAACACCGTACGGTCCAGAAGAGAGGGCTAACGCTGATGGTCTGCAGTCTCCAGCGCTGAAGTCTCCATCGATGAAATAGTGGCAGTGGCAAGACAGCTAAAAATAAAGAAGGCCTCTGGTCCTGATGGGATTCCTAACTTGGCTCTTAAGGCAGCAGCACAAGCGTTCCCGGATTTGTTCAGGACCGTGCTGCAGAAATGCTTAGAAGATGGTAGATTCCCGGACAGATGGAAGATCCAGAAGCTAGTGCTGTTGCCGAGGCCAGGAATTCCTGCGGAGGATACAGCATCATATAGGCTGATATGTCTACTGGATACATGCAGAAAATTCCTGGAGAGGATTATCCTAAACAGGCTGACGAGGTACACGGAATGTGAACACGTTCCGTCGAACATGCAGTTCTGGTTCCGGAAAGGGAAGTCTACTGTAGATGCTATCGGAACATTAGTCAAGCGTGCTACGATTTCGTCCATACAGAAGCGAAAAGGAAATCGTTTTTATGCCGTTGTAACGATCGACGTGGAAAACACCTTCAACGGTACAGGCTGGAGGGGCATTGCCGAGTCGCTGCATAGAATGCAGGTCGCGTAATATCTGTGCAGAAATCTGAACGATTGCTTCCGCAATCGGGTGCTTATCTACGAGACCGCCAAGGGGCGTAAATGCCTGCGCAGAATTGGTACTTTATGATTGCGGTTGCGTAGATCTGACAGATAATCTGTCAAATTATGTGCGAGAACTATCAGATTTAAACAATCGACACCATAAAGAATCAATTGTGCGCGGGCCTTAAGATGATGAACATTACGTTGGCTGTTCCGCAAGGCTCCATCATCGGACCCACGAAAGTTCAATTCAATGGACAAAGTAGTTTAAGTTCCCACTAGCAAAAAAAATCCTCGAACCTGTTTGATGCTTAGTTTAGGCTGTTTCTGCTTCCGACAAGTCTCCTGAGCCATTCTCTCTTTGGCACTCATAATTGCACGTATTGATGTCGTAGAATGTTGCTTGTACAAATCTCTTATTTTCCTGTTCACTGTAGGGTCAGCAGGGCCAGGTTTTCTACCACGTTTTGGGGGAATCTTTAAGAGTGCATTTCAGAGTAAAGATCTACAAAAATAAGTTACTTGACAACATGCATAACAGAGGGTGCTAGTGTGCAAGCAACATGTGTTGAACGATGTGTTTCAATGGATTTTCTTCTAAGAGTCATGTCAGTTCGTTGTGACCAAAGAATTTTGTCATTATTTGAGAGTCCAAACTACGTCACAACAAAACAGTCCTGATGACAAATCGGAAGCAAATAGTTCATATTATGCAACACCACTGTATATCGACTCTTGCTTTCTAAAGATTACATAAAACCCTGCACACCGCACCGGTGCGGTTACCGGATCAAACATTAAAAACTGTCGCAGTGCCACCACAATTAGCGCCTTCCCCTTTCCGACTGCAACGTGTGAAAAGGTTCCATACATTTCGGTACCCTATCGGTTTGCTGATCTTCCGAATCGGAACCGGCAGCGTAAGCTATTTGTCACTTGTCCGCTGCACAACGGAAACCCCAAAACCATGCCGTCGCCATTTTCTAACCTCAATTCGGGACTCCTAGTTTTCGTTTTGTTCTGCTGCAGTAATTCGGTTTTAGCGCAATGGATAATTCCGAACGGCCTGAAATACAGCTATGGAATTGGTGAGTCCAACAAACGCGTTTTAATTTGAAATAAATTTTAAAATTTTTGTTATTTTACAGTTGCTCCCGTCCAATGGACGGTAGGTGCGTACATCTGGTACATCGGCATGCTAGGATTGGTGCTGGGAGCACTGTTGCTTTTGTTCTTCATCAAGGGTTGGAAAGGTCTGCCGCCCGGTTATGGATATTTCGATCGAAGTTACCAGTGAGTTGAGGCGAAAAACTGTAACTGTTTTGATCGTTTCATTTTGATGGTAAATTAAATCGCATTTTTCAGCTACCAGCGAGCATTTGGCGATAGTGGAATTTTCGATAAAATGGATCAATCGCACGGAAACCTGGCCGACCATAGACTATTTTGGGCCGATCGGATTCAAGAGATTGCCGAGAAATTTACCGGGAACCGTTAACGAATTGGAAGTCAGATAAAGTTATACCTAAGCTGCATAAAAGACTGACTGACTGATGATTGTACTTGTGGAAAAACAATACAATAAATTTTGTTTCTATGAAAAATTTTACTCAGAGATGTTTGATTTTCATTATATTTTCAAACTTTAAAAAAATTGTTATATAAATTATTAAATAAAACCAAGATGTCTAGTGATGAAAACCATTTAATAAATGTAACTTTATTCTAAAACTTGAATGTAAAATTTTTACATTTAATTTATCACAGTACTGTCTGCAAAATATACCTTCAAAGCACAGTTTTATTCTTAAAATTTAGAACCAAAAGCTTGGATTAAATCATCCAAATTTATGTCGCGATGTTGAATCCAGGAATCGTCAAAACTTCGATAGTAGTTCGGCTCCGGATCCACAATCCAATTCCTGTACACAAACAGCGCAAACAACCCGGCAAGAATGTAACCGAGTTGTATGAATCCCCAGCCCCACCAGATTGAACTCCACCAGATGGGAACTAAAATAGAAAAGGCCAATTCTTAAAACAAAAATCCTGTGAATTTCTATTTAATTTCTGTATTTACAATATCCATCCCCCGTCACATACTCTGTTTTCGCCACATGATGGTGCGTTGTAGCTTCACTTCCGATGGCAATGGAAGTCAAAACTACGACCGCCAGCCAAGGTAGTTTTTTGAAAAAATAATCCATCTGAATGATACCGCTTCCAGCAGTGCCAAGCTCAAACTATGTTTGGAATCTCCATTTCTCCACAATCACAACGCCACTATTATGAACTTTCTTCGAACTTCCTATTACATAGACGTGAAAATTAACTTAATTTACTGAAAATGAAGTTACATAATTGTCCCAACGTATGCCCCGCTACAATTAGCACCTCCGCCGGTGGACGGTGGTTCACATCGACGTTCCGGAGGAACGTCCGAAATCAGTTCCCATTCAACCTTGCGGACGTGGTGATACCAAATTTAGGAGATGAGACTAGCTTTAGTTATTTTACTTCTATGGTGCATAGTGGAAGGTGACAGTAACGAGTTGGCAGCGATCGGTAACGATGCTGTGGGACCATCAAACCGGGCGCTAGGACGTTCCGGAACCAGCTTCGAAGGACGCGGTGATTGGTACAATGAAGTCGGTAAGTGACGGGCAACTTTCGCAAGTGTCGCGACGATTGTAATTTGGTCTTATTCACAGGTTTTCCGCAGCAGTTTTTCGGAAGCCGCTTGTTGATGTTCAAAATATGGCTGTTCTATATGCTGGCTTTTCTGAAGATATTCCTAGTTTGGGGCATTTGGGGTGGACAGCAAAAGGAAGAGGAAGTGGATCTATCAACACTATACACTGGAGGGTACGGTTACGGACACGGACATGATTACTACGGCTATCCTTCCTCATGGCATTATGGATAATTTGAGCATTTTGTTTCTGTAGACAGCTCTGTGATATGAATGTTTTTTTTTAAGATGAATAAAAAAATCTAACCTATTGATTAGTATAAACTTTTCCTGACAATAGATCGTTTGCTCATAATTTGAAGTTGTTAAATTCGTCTGATACATCCTCGGCCGGGAATGTTAAACTCTTCTGACTTCCTAAAACATTCTGCGACGTCTCCTATCATGCATCAAAACTCTCTCGATGACCGGATATCCTGCGTCTGCACTTGCAATGACGTAATCCAAGACGAGTTTCTCCTCGTCGTCTTAAAGCGCTGCCTGAAAGTCCTTTTGTTCACAAGCATATCTTTTCACCTAGCATAGAATTCACCTTATCTTCTAGCATAGTTTTTGGATATATTAATTTTTTGACGATTTCATGGATCGAGACTCCCTCTTGTACTACAGTTTCTGCTTGCTTCAACATTTCTAAGCATTTTCTAAGTAAACTTTTAAGCAATTATGTACCATCAATAGTCAATCTTGCCCTGATTTAAATCTGGACAGTGTAATTATTTATTAAACTACACTTCATCTGAACACTTTATCTTATCCTACTAAGTTTAAAAAATTGGTTTCCTGGTAATAATAAGTTGACAAAGCTTTAAGGCCTAAAAGCACTGCTTGCTAGTAATCGAAAAAATACTCGCAAGAAAGATACTGTTTGACACTAACTTTACGTTATGGTTTATTTAAGTTATTTCGCATAGCCTACTATTGTAGCTTCTACGTCATGAACGTCAAATGATGATGATGATGGTAATGATAAGATACGTAAATTCAAGCTTCAAGTTTCGCAATAATTAGATAATAAATATATTTACATATTCTACATTCTATTTACACATTATTTTTTTGAACATATTTATACATTAGCTAGGATTTTTCTGATTTTTCAGGTTTGTTCTTCATTTCCTCTATCGCAGCTTCCTCTCCGCTACTCGAAAACTGTACTTCATCTTCCTGCAACGGCATCCTACACCTACCGTACATCCTCTCACAGTCTTCCCTGCTTTTCGGAGCAGCGCCCTGGTATTTTTCAAACATTCCAAACTTATATTTCCTAAACAAATTTTTCGCTTTCGAATTCCTCTGAAGTTCGAACTCTAACTCGCAAACAACTCGTTTCCTACAATCTTCATCGTACACTTCCAGTGCATCGAACACGAATTCCACAAATTTACGTTTGTCTTCTCGACCCTTAGCGTTGAGGTCCCGTTTTCTGCGACCCCAACTGCCAAAAAGATACGAAGGATGGTGATGATGACCATAACTCCATGACGCCGTGCCATCCCAACTGCCGACGGGTGGCTCCTCGCTTTTCGCCTTGGACCAATAATATCCATCGCCAAAGGCGTACATTGCCGCAAATGCTATAGCAATCTTAAGTTTTATCATTACGACCGTCGCCAGATCGCTAAACCATGGCCACCCTGAGAAATATTATTAAAAATTATTAGTTATGTTATTCAAACCCACTTAAGTTTTCTATGTCACTCACAGTAATACACATCATTGTACCAGTACGAATCGAATGACTGAAACTGTCTTCCTTGAAGCTCCTCCACTGGATACTCCGTTTTGTCAGGAACCTCCACAGTTTTTCCGATCCTTAAAACTGCCAAAATTAAGGACACGATGAAAAGCACCCTTCCGGCGGTAGCCATTTCTTAGAATGCTCCGACACTAAACGTTCAAACAACTAGCCAGTGCAGCGCAGTGGCTTAAAGTAAAGTGTCAACTCACTAGCTGCCATTTCTCTCGGCTGGTGATCTGAGACAGGTGCTAATTCGAACTTCAAATAAACAATCCGTTTTCCCGGTTGCGGCTTGTTGTTGGTTTACACTTCCGCACCAATTGGTGATGGCCGATCCATCCACAGCCAGTTGGAAATGTAACGGAAACAGCTGGTTTCATAACTGATCAATTAACAAGTCGTCGTCTCCGGTGCATTGTGTAACTTGTTACACTTTCGATTGTTATTCAACGGATGTATTTTTGAGGAAGTGTCACCTTTATGGCTGCCGTTCCGATGATTGGTCCCATTAGCAGCTGGAGTGCGTAATACCTTGAAATTTGGGTTTCGTAAATTGTTTTGTAATACGCTGATTAATAGTCGGTCGACTTATTTTTATATTTTTATATTTTATTGAAATCAATGTGTCATTTTTAGGAAATCTATCGGCTTACACGGATTTGATTTGTGGTAACATGGTTTCCATGTAACGAACCCTTAACCCGCAAACTTCCTGAATGATTATTATAAATGTTTTATTGGTATTCTGAGATTATTTTGTTGACCGTGTTGATTTATTTATAAAATACCAAGATAGTTGCAGCATTTCAACTTATCGTCCATCTCGCAGTTATCCTACCTGATTTTTTCATCCACTAAAGTATTGTTCCGATTATATCAGCCCCTCCGTGAATTTTAGGGTGATATAATTGGAAAACTGATATAACCGGAAAAATTTTTTTTTTGCCCAAAGTATGCAAAGTTCACTAATAAATTATGTTCTTTTTTTTGCATTATTAGGGAGGTCATGTATCTACATATTAGGGCGATTTAAAAATAAATTTAAATGCGTACCAAAAATACGATATCTTTACAAAAGTTGTAGAACATACTAAAATAAGTAACTTTGTTGAATATAGTATAGATAGTTTACTCAACCAACCACACTCTCTTATTGTTGTCGAAATATAATGATTTGTATGTATAAAGCACTTAAAAAGTACTTTTTAAAATAACTGTAACTTTTAAGAGTACAATCAGATACAGACAACTGATACTTGCAGGTTTTTTATTGTACTTTAATGTGTGAGTTATTTGATCTGCCACCAATTACCACTTTGGGAAATATTAGAGCTCAAAGAAATACTATTTTTCATCGAAAAAGCTTAATATCTCGGAAAATTTAGAAAATAACGTATAATGATGTTCCACTAAAACGTGGATTTTAGTAAGGCAAATAACTTTCTAGAACACTATGAACACGTAAATATTGGCTAGAATAAGTTAGGGACAAAAAAAACTGTTTTTGAGGGATTATCTACAAATAATGCTTCATAGCCACTTTATATGAAGAGATACAGCTATGATGTCTTTGATAAAGTTGTTTGTATTGACATTTATTACATCTTTGCAGAACACATCAAACCTGTATCTTGAATATGTGAGAAAATAAATTTCATATTTCACTTTGAAGGGTATTAATCACATAATAGTTCCTATCAAGTGAAAGGTTTTTCTATACCAAGAAATATTGCGCAAGACACCATATGCGAAAAATCTCACGTTTCGGCGTAATCTCACGCCATTACATATTTCGTTGTTTGGACCACTGTGCAGCCTGGCCCATAAAAGGTTAAAACGCCTGAAACACCTCAAAGGAATCATTAAATAACATAAAAGCAACACACAAAAAATTTATTTTTGAGGCTGATATAATCAGAAAAAAGTCGATATAATCGGGGGCTGATATAATCGGAACTATACTGTATACCGGCAGACACTAACTCGAGCACGTGTGCCATGGTTGTAGAGCTCACCTTAAGAACTTCTCGCATAAAATCGTCCAACCATAGCCACAGTTGATCTCTCTCAACTTATTATTATCACACTCGTTCTCTTTGACTCTGGCTTTATCTCATCTTCTCCATATCCGTTTGTATCAGTGACCATGTTCTCTCTCGCCCTAACGCTCATCTAACCGGTCCAAGTGTTGCCATCCTACATTCACTAATGAAGTATAGCGCTAAACTCCCATACCGTGAGTAGTGCCGCATCAAACCGCTGCGTTCAGAAGCTCAGAAGCTCTGGACGGACGTTACGTTGCCGTTTGAAAGACTTTAACCTGTGTCCCCTCTCAGAGCATTTGATGATCAATCGTTTCCAATCGTCAGTTTCAATTCTTCACTTTCAAGCATTAATCAAGAGTATGTACATTCAACAAAGCGCAGCAATAGATTACATCTCAGTTAAAATGGTCAAATCTAACCCTTCCTCATCCACGTAGATAATGCATCAGCTATTCAGCAATATCCTGGAAAACTTTTCCGATGGAGTGGATGTTGTAAATATTGATAAAAAAATGCCTAAGAAAGGAAGCCTAGCTGGATGCGGGAACTACCGTGGCATCACGTTGCTCTGTATGACTCTTAAAGCATCACAATCCCCCGCATCATATTTCAGCACGCCAACTAATTCCAGCACCAATACTGCTTTCTTCTGGTGTTTGTTGACTTGGAAAAAGCGTTTAACTAACCACGAAGTAGGATATGTTGCTGCTTCGTCGTAATTGCCTATTCCCGTCCAATCCAACACAAATTGTTAAAAATATCGGCATTTTTATGACACAATGCAAAACTATTCCCTAATATTTTAGTTTGTTGTCTATCATACTCGATCAATCAAAGTGAGCTGAGATCTATTTAAATGCTTTTTATCATTAAAGAAGTCCTACCAGCCAAATTTCCAACGTTTTTTCGTGCGACGAAGGAGAAAATGTCGACTAATCGTTTCAATTTCCGTCATTCATAACTGAAAATAACTCACGCAAGGCATTGTTGTTATTCTACAGCCAGGAAAACTTGCCTGACCTGCAGAAATTTTTCATGCCGTCCTGCACAAATACATGCGCGTTAGCTTCGTAAACATTGTTGTGATTTTCAGTTCGGACGATGAAAAATTTTGATGGACGGATTTTAAAACGGTACGACGAATTTAAGAAATAAAATAAGTTGCGTAGTTTCAATAAATAATATGCTTTGATAATAGCATTTCAGTGATTTCAAAGTTCACGGATCGGAAGGCAATTGGGTTTTAGTCAAATCAGCACAAGAACTTTTGGAGTAGGTATTCATTAAATCCATCCAAGAATGATGAAAATTAGAATGGCTTTACTTACTACGACGGGAATTAGAAATAAACCCTACGAAGCGTTATCCTACACACCTTGAGGAGATCTGCTGGGAAGCACTTTGCTAGAATTCGTAAGAATGCCATGGCATGGTCTTAGAACTGACTGTCCGACGCCCCCGTACAACGCGGGAAGCTGCCAACTCACTCTGACTCTTTTCCTCTGTCCCGTTACACGCTACCGGCAACTATCTAAGTAATACATTACGCATTACAGGTAAATCCTCTAATTGGGTATAAATACCAGGATGCCACATCCTCCCCATGTGAAAAATGCACAATTCATTATATTTGCAGTCGACTGCAGTCGTCAAATTATTCTTTGAAGTTTTTGGAGCATCTTAGTAGAATACGAAACCTGGAATTAAAGAACTGAGGAAGCCGGAAAGTCGTAGGCGAAATACGTATCTGTCAAGAATAAACATACATAGTATAATTAAATTGGATAAGTTTTTCTTTTTTTTTATGTTATTTAATTCTACATTATTCTTGCTTATTAAAATTCATTATCTCTCATAAATAGTCTGTAAAGAAAATCGCTATCCGTTTTGTAAACTGACGACCTAAAATATAAAATACTTCTTCTTCTTCAGCAGCATAGAGCCGGGGTGGCTCGTGCTGTTTCAAGCAGTCGTCTCCATTCAACTCGGTCTTGGGCCACTTGTCGCCAATTTGCTAGTCGTCTCAGAAGCCGAAAATGCCTTTCGACCTGGTCGAGTCATCGTGCACGTTGGGCCTCCCTGTTCCTGGTGCCGGTGGGGTTGTTGAAGAGGACTATTTTCGTCGCACTGTCTTCCGGCATCCTTACGACGTGTCCGGCCCACCGTAGCCTGCTAACTTTCGCTAGATGAACGATGGGAGTCTCCCCAAGCAGTGCCTGTAGCTCGTGATTCACACGCGCGTGATTCGAGACGCGCGTTTGTTTCCTTTGAGCCTCTTCCTTTCATGTATTTGATCTTCGACGCATTTATTTTTAGCCCAATTCTCGTAGACTCCGCTTTCAGTCTGGCGTAGATTGCCTCCGCCGTCGCAAAGTTCCTGGCTATGATATCGAAGTCATCTCAAAGCCTAGAAGTTGGCTACCCTTGGTAAAATCGTGCCTCTCGTTTCGATACCTGCTCGTCGGATCACGCCCTCAAGAGCGATGTTGAACAGCATGCAGGATAAACCGTCACCTTGTCTCAACCCTCGCCGCGTCTCGAAGGGACTCGAGAGTGTCCCAGAGATGCGTTCGAAACACATCACTCAATCCAATGTAGCTCTGATCAGTCACGTCAGTTTGTCCGGAAAACCGTGTTCGTGCATTATCTGCCATAGCTTGTCACGATCGACTGTATCGTATGCTGCTTTGAAATCAATGAAGATGTGATGCGCGAGCAGGGCTTTTCTGCAAGATCTGTCGGGTAGTGAAAATTTGGTTGGCAGTTGCGCGAGCCCCCATGAAACCCGCCTGATAATTCCCTACGAAACCTTGTGCTATCGGTGACAATCGGCGTAACAGGATCTGGGAGAGTACCTTGTAGGCGGCGTTTACCAGCGTAATACCGCGATAGTTGCAGCAGTCTAACCGATCACCCTTTTTGTAGATGGGACAAACCACTCCTTCCATCCATTCCTCCGGTAGCTTTTCCTCCTCCCAAATCCTCGAAATATCCCAGTGTAGAGCCTTTGCTAGCGTTTCTCCGCCTTCCTTCCCAGCGGTCCTTCCCAGCGGTCCTTCCCAGCGGCTTTATTGGTCTTCAGCAGCCCGATTTGAATCTTTAATTTCGCTTACTTTGGGATCAATTCAATAAAAGCAGGCGTGATATTGTTTTCTCGTGCGTAATTTTGGCTTTTCGGATCAATTAATATGCGGTTTAGTGAGCCATTTGATTTGCGCCGCATAATATATTGCATTTTTCCTATCCCATATTTTCCCACGAAATTCATCCCGAAAGTTCGATTTGGCAATAGATCGCCAATGTGATATCTTGCTTGTTCACCATCGCACGATTGACTGACCGGCGCTCAAATTTAACGTGGGAAGCTGCCAACGCTGCCGGTAACTAGCTAAGTAATGTTTAAACAGCACACATTACAGGCAAATCCTCTAATATAATATAAATTCCAGGATATCACAATGGCAATGCAACTTAACCAATGACATGCAGACTGTTGACAATAACCTGTCCTGGCGATACGTTAAAACTCCTCCATTTCATCTCTTTGCTCTGCCGCACTGGCAGACATGGATCAATAAATATTCAAATGTTTGAAATCAAGACATTATACAGTTCCGCTTGGTTGGTAAATGGCTGGATAACGCGTAAATTAAACCTCATAGTGGTTCTCAGCAGACATGTGAAAGCACGCGCCGCTCCGCACGCCGTGCTAAAACATTCTCCTTCGTTCATACATCACACGCACCCGGTTTCAGTGCACTTCGCCGACTCTCGTACGAACAAATATGACTCCGCACATCGGTGCCGATTTTTTTTTGTTAGGTTCGGTTTTATATGTGTTGAGTGGGCACCGAGCGGCACCGGGCGAAACACCGACAGCCGAGCACCCCACTCATATTCTGCTTTTTTTCTTTCTTTCGTGCTGCGCTGCGCATTTATCTACCTATCCGAAAACATTCTGTACATTTCGTTTAGCGAATAATATGGACATGAAAGTTAAAACGATTAAAGATTAAATTAACGAGTTTTTAAACCATACTTTATTTGAATATTATATTCACATCTCGCAATTGAAACCCCGTTTTCGATTGAAATGCGTAATTTAACCAAATCAAGATTTATAAAAGAAAGTAGGATAGCTTTTAACCCGCATGGGACATGCAGGTTCACACATTAAATATTCCGGAACAAAACACAATCTGATGCTTTGTATAAACGAATTAACAATTAGTTAGAAAAACTGTCCTTGAATCGAAAAATTAACTTGTTTCAAATGTTTTCCTATAGGTATCATAATAAGCGTTACATCGTTACGTTACGTTCATAAGTTTTTACCGTATCGCTCCAAGCAGTTATATAGGTTATTTAGTTCGCGAGCGAAACGGCGTGCCAGTACACCAGCCGGCACTTGCTAGAGCACCGCAAAAACACGGCAAAAGCACGGCAAGAGAACGGTGCCCGAACCGAAGGCAAGGCACTTCGATCGGGTTTTCGCGTTGTCGGCGAACGTGCCAGTATGTAGCAACGCCAGTGCGTTCTATTATCGAATGCACCCATTGCCGTGCGTATGTGGACGGGTGGCAACCGTGTCGCACCGGGCGGTGTTTATAACAAGTCTGGTTCTCAGCCTCTTATCCAGCAACTCCTATCCCTATATCTCCTCGTGAACCAGCCAGGACACGAGCCACCTTAGTGAAGATCGAGTAACCAAAGCTTTTACGCGCAGCTTGAGCGTGAATACGACAACTGCCCAAAACATGACATCAAAATCATAATCGGAGACCTCAACGCTCAGGTTGGCCAGGAAAAGGAATTCACACCGGTTATTGAAAAGTTCAGTGCTCACCCGTTTACGAACGAAAACGGCAATCGACTCATTGACTTCGCCATACAAAGTACCAACTTTCGGCATAGCCTTCCATATTGGTATACCAGGAGATCATCACAACAGACCGACTCGAAAATCGACCACATTTTAATTCATGTAAAGCACTTCTCAAGTATCATCGACGTTAGAACCTTACCTTTTGATGGTTAAAGTGCGCTAAAGACTTTCCGTTGTTACCAACATACAGTGCCGTCGCCCGTTAAGGTACAATCTGGAACGACTCAAGTTACTTGAAGTTGCTACTGAGTACGAACAAAAATAGCGCTGCCGGGTGAGGCAGAGCTAAACGAAGTCCCTGTCGAGGACTGCTGGGACAGCGTTACAG
The DNA here is from genome assembly GCF_943734655.1 of Sabethes cyaneus. Lineage (NCBI taxonomy): Eukaryota > Metazoa > Arthropoda > Insecta > Diptera > Culicidae > Sabethes > Sabethes cyaneus. The sequence continues at coordinate 228,711,214 of NC_071354.1, forward strand.
TTGCCATAGGTGATGTGTATCACCTATTCGTAGATTTCAAGGCCGCGAACGATACTATCGACCGTGAAGAGCTATGGACAATTAAGGACGAAATGGCTTTCCCGGGAAGCTAACAAGACTAATAAAAACTGTGTGAGGATATCGGGCGCGTTATTAAGCCTGTTTGAAACACGCAGGGAACTTCGACAGGACAATGAATGGTATTTCCTGCCTCCTATTCGACATCGCACTAATAATTTCGCTGACGACGTGGACATTGTTCGAAGGACATCCCTGGTGGTTGCTGTGCAGTATACCAAGCTGACACGTGAAACAATGAAGATTGGATTAGCGGTGAATACGTCAAAACCAAGTACCTACTAGCAGGCACTAGTGTGATACTCGACGGGGACGAGTTCGAGTTAGTGGACGAATTTGATTACCTCGAGTCGTTCATGATGTGGGATAACAACTGCAGAAGAGAAATAGGCAGACGTATTCTTACCGAAAGTCGTGCTTAAGTGCTAGGTTCATCCGAGCGGTAGTCCTCTACGGGCATGAAACATGGACAATGCCCGACGGGGACTTGAAAGCACTAACCGTTGTTGAACGTCGTGTGCTAAAGACCATCTTTGGTGTTGTATGTGAGAACGGTGTTTGAAGAAAAAGGGTGAACTACGAGCTGGCGCAGCTTCTCGGCGAACCCAGTATCCAGACAGATGCTAACGCTGGAAGGGTGCAATGGGCGGGACATGTTGTGAGAATGCCAGACAACAATCTCGCAAAAATGGTGTTCGCCTCGAATTCGACTGGTACCAGACGCAAAGGTGCGCAGCGTGCTCGTTGGTTAGACGAAATGAAACAATACGTAGAAAGAAAGTGTGGGACCCCAAGGAACAAAACGGCAGCACCTAAACAAGCAGGTGTGGAATAAGAGTTGTTTGATAGCATTCGGTGCTGAATAAGCGAATTTACTGAATTGTCTGTTGTTTAAACGTCATAACCTATATTTTTTCTAGCTTCTAATCAACATCTATACGTTGTTATATAAATGCGGAATAAGAGTCGAATAAACGTTATGCAAACGTATCGGCAGTACGGCTAAGAGCAGATGTGGAATAATGGTCGCTTAAAAGCTACCATGAAAATGCATGTCGAACAGAAGTTGTGCAAACGTGTCAGTCAAGGGCAATTGTGGAGTAAAAGTGGAATAAGAGTGGAATGAGCATTGCGCAAACGTAACAGCAGCATTACGGAGATTAAATGTGGAATAATAGTGGAATAAGTGTGGAATGAGCGTTGCGCAAATGTATCAGCAGCATTGCTGAGAGCAAGTGCAGAATAAAAGTGGAATAACAGTGGAATAAATGTTGTACAAACGAATTTGCAGCATTGCTGAAAGCAAGTGTGGAATAACAGTGGAATAGACGTTGCGCAGCATTACTGCGAGAAGGTGTGGAATAAAAGTGGAATAAGTGTGGAATGAGCGTTGCGCAAACTTATCAGCAGCATTGCTGAGAGCGAGTGTGGAATAAGAGTGGAATGAAAGTTGCCCAAAAGCATCAGCTGCATTGCTAAGAGGAATTGTGGAATATGTGTCGATTAATCGTCGTACAAACGTATCAGTAGCACCACCAAGAGCAGGTGTGGAATAAAAGGTGCTTGATGGCAGCCAATAACACCAATAACTTGAATTACACTTTATACTTTACACTTTATAATTTATGCTTTAAATTTATGTTAGGTACACTTTATTTTTTTTTTTTTTTTTGGTAAATTAAGAATAGAAAACATTTGCATAACCACTTTTAGCCGCCGCAAATCTTTGCTGGTCGTGGAAATCCTTTTAAGTGTTGCCTGTACGGTGTGTATCTTTTCCCTCGGTGTGTTGTTGTCCCTCGTCGTACCGAAATTTAACTTTAACAAACTTATATCCAAAAGCAGCCGGCTGCTTGACGCTTTGCGAGTTACTCACAATGGATTTACTCAGTGAGATGAATTCCGTCGGGCTAAAGCCGCCAGAATTGTTTTGATCGGGTGGCATAGTGGCGATACCACGGTGGTATTACCACCACTGCTCCCGCTGCCGGTGCGCGAAAACACCACTGCTTCTCGTGCCATCCGCTGCTCTTTTTTGTTTTCTGGAAGCTCAGGACTATCTGCGTAAACTAATGACGGGGTGACAAAAGTACTCCTCCTCTGCGGTACTAACACGAATCACTCCTGCTGCTAACTAATCACTGCTGCTGCTAGTCACATCACTGCTAACTAAATGAACAATCGCTAACCGAACATTCTGGATTTCTGGTTTCCAGTTAATTTTATTCAGTAGCACCGCTCACCGTCGTCAATATTCAAAAGAAAAAAGTCCTCTGCGTTGCGACTGTGTTATGTTGCTGGTGGTACAAGCGAAATGCTTTATGTTAGTACAAATAGTTTATTAAATGTGCGGAATAAATACTTCCAAAGTAATCTTGTACAGCAGCTGCCAAACATGATTTAAGAAACTACTCTTCAGCGCTTAAATGTATTTTAGCCAATTTTTGTTCCACACTTCACAAACTTAAGCTGGTAAATCTACATCGGCTGAAAACTCGGCGCCTGTCATATGTCAGATTATCTCAGATGTGTTCGTTGACGGCTTCCGACCGATAGGATGTAAGTTCGAACCCGGGTGAATAAAAAAAGTATATGGCAGGCTTGATCAATTTAGAGTCAACCAATGATTTTCTACTAAAGTCTCTTATTAAATTATAATATATGCATACAAAAATGGCCATGAAAATAGCGAAACCCACAAAATAAAAAAAAATACTTCCTGCATATTTTTTTCTTTTTGCTTGTCTAAAAGTTGAACTGCTGTGGAATAAACGTAGCTTCAGTGTCATCAGCAGAAGTTTAATAAACATATCTATACGTACTGAATAAACATTTTACTATACGTTGCTTAACAGTCATACAAACGCATCTTCCACGCCCATATTCAGCACTGTGCTGCTTAAATTCTCCAAAACCAACTGTATAAGCATTGAACAGAGGTGTTTAGACATACTTGAAAAGCAGCTATACAGCATGTGCTGAATAAAAGCTGTCGGTTAAACGTTTAATAAGCAAAAATTGTTCCTTGGGACATTCGAGAAACCAGAGATGGTTGTTGGGGAACATTGCTTTGCAGGTGAAATTCTCAAGGACATCGTACCAGGATAAAAAAAAGGTTAAAACATGGCTATAACATTTAGTGCTCGCTGAAATTTGTAAGCCGTAACTAGATATCCTTTTTGTGACTCAAATTTTATTTCTATTTACAAGAAAATTTCATGGTTTCTTCACATTTAATCTTACATAAATATTATATTTACAGTGTCAGTCATAGAAAATTAACGCTCACGCTCACTCATTCACAGCCATCTATCCCCACTTGTGAAACCAGTTGTGATGCGGTGGATCCCTGCGAAAACAGAAACCTTGTTTAGTTTATTCCTGAAAATCTTTATCACTTTGTTCAGTTCTATTACCCATAACTTTCAACGTGTCCATCGATTATGGTTGGTACATTGTAAACCGGCTCCGAATCATCCGTTCTGATAGCTTGACTACCTTGAATAGCAGGAATCGCAAAGCAATAGAACAGCAGCGCTATTGCGGGTATCCACCCGAGGGCCATCGTTGCCGGAAACGTCCACGTGCGGTACCCTGCGAAAGAAGCACGGAAAATGTGGAAAATATCATGTTTAGACAGGACACACTGAATACCCACACATTTGAGCGTAATAAACCGGATCCAACCGGGCAGTTTCCTTTTCGCTCTGAACTAATGCTCGGGAATTTGTTTCACGCTTCGCACAGTAGGCGTACGCCACATGGTAGAGTATTAGAATTAACCAGGTGGTAAGGATTTTCACTCCTCCGTGCATCATTATGATGCACATTACAAAGACAGACTAAAAGCGTACTTTACCCATTCGGTGAATTATATAGCTTCAATCGTACCAAGTGGCCCAATCGATTAGCTTCAATTAGCGTGTTACGAGGTTGAACTAACAGATGGTCGCTTATAAATACCATTGTTATCGGCTTCCTTCCGATTTAGTCAATTGATTTCCGCTGCAGTGAGAGTTTGGTGAGATGGCTCGAATCGGAGTAGTAGGTATTCTGCTGTTTACATTGTACCTGATAAATGAAGTGATAGCTGAAACTTCTTTGCAACCTGTTTCCAATAAAGCTGCGAATCTAGCTGAGGATCGACAAGCAATCGTGGGAACGGGAGGCTGTGAGTTGCTTACTGTTTTACTATACTTAACTTCAAATGTGTGACAGTTTTGCTTTTAATTTCTAGGGTGGCCCTGGGGAGGATGGGGTTGGGGCTGGGGCTGGGGAGTGGCAGTTTTCGTGTTGGCGATCGTCAAAGGATCCATCCTGTTGGGATTGTTCGTAATCTGGGCGTTCTTCAGAACCGTTGGTGGTGGACACGGGAAACATGGATGTGCTCCGATCATCATTCGGGAATCTCCACCGCCATTTTTTGAGCATCATCATGAACATCATCCCTGGGATCGTGTGGCGAGTGCAAACGAATATCCGCGTGTGAAACGATCGACCGATTATGCGGATTCACCCCCGTTCTGGACGGATATTGCGACTGATATTAGTTTCAGCTTCCTTGGAATTCACTCACGGGACTGTCGGAAACGGTTCGTTTGCGAGGTGGATGTTCGCGCCAGAAACGAGCCGATGCTGAGCCTGGCAATGAACATGTTTGGCGTAGATATCTTCCGACGGTATCGATCGGTCGCAGATAAAGTCGCTAACAGTTTTGAAGAGTGTTCAAGGTTATACAACAAATGTAAATTCAACGGTCCTTCCATTATGTTTAATCTTGTAACAACGGGGAACCCAGAAACGCTGCAGGACTACGATGAGTCAGTACAAGAGCAGCTGAGTGAGACTTCCAATAGTGTAGAAAGTTACGATGAAAACTCCATTGTGCAGGAGGAAGTTACGACTGAAGAAGGAACCACCCAAGCGCCGGTTACTACGACAACCAGTGCTGACGTTGCACAGAAACGATTTGCTTATAAAAGGAAACGATTTTTCAAATTATGGAAAAAGTAATTAGGTATAATCGTTAGCATTACTTAGAATAGATAATTATTTATTCAAAAAAATGTATATACGAGAAAAATAAAATTGAAAATTCAAACGAATTTAAATTGTATCATTCATAATATCACTAGACTAACATTCATCGGAACAACAGCGGAAAAGATGACCTGAAAAGGTACATGTCGTATGAATATCCTTGATTTGAATACCAATTATTTTTTGATGATATCTGAAAAAATTGATTTGAAAACATTGTTTTTAAAAGTTTGTACTTGTTAAAATATGCGTTCAAACTTAAGAGAGATTGAAATCGACTTTTTCCTGATGCACACTTTAAAGTTGTTGGCTTTAGACCTAAATACTAAGAAAGACGACGTTTTCCTTAAGAAAAATAAGTAACTTTGACTCTGAGGTTTCTTTTAATATGAATCAAGTAAGGTTTTAAACAGTTTTGAATTCCGTTTGAAAGTTTTTTTTTATTATTTTTTATTATACTTAATATCAAAGACTACTAATCACCAAACCAACCGATTTTCCTTAAAAATAAATCACCAAAAGTTTGCGTGCACCGAAGGTGCGGTGCAATCTCAGCACACTCCTCACTTCGTCTGACCTTTGCGGCAAACCCGAAGGTAACGATCCGCAGCAGCGGATTTGTTCCGGCCAACGCTTCCGCTTCACAAACCAGCCGTTTCCGACAATCCGGTTGCACTTCAACACTCAAATAGTCCAGCAACGTGTTTGTCCATTGATCTAGTTCTCCGTCCCGGTGGTTTCTGGCATCCCATGCAACCACATGAGGTTTCAGTCGATACTCGAAGAATGCCCACATGACGATGGCTCCAAACACTATGGCTCCTTTGAGAAAGAACAACACGATGGCAGCATATGCAATGCCCCAGCCGTGAGGGTACACCACTGTAACGATAAATGAGAAAAATCCCCTCATAAGTTCCAGTAACAGGAAATGATAGTTTTAGTCTTACCTTACCAGCATCGAAATAAGGCGAGTAGGGTGATTGCCGACTGCTTTCCAGCAGAAATTCCGACGAATCCATTGCTGCTGCCCCGACAGATGTGATGTTAAACATCATCTTTAAGATTAACCGGAAGAAAACTGAACAAATGATTGTCATTCTCTATTTATAACAACGCGATCGAGTCGATTAGGATTAACGTTGGTGCGCTAATTGATGAACTAATTTTTTTATAACATGGTAGGACCGAGGATTAACTTTCCCAAATGTTACATCGGTTGTAGGTTTTCAAATATACGAACTCATCAACCACTTCCAGTTCATCGCCGTCAATAGTCACTCTCCGTGAGAGGCAATTGTTGCTTTCCCTGGAACCTCCTCCTACTATATATTTGGTTTTCGATGCATTGATTTGTAGCCCTTTCCCCTTAGTCACCGTTTTTAGTCTGGCGGAGATTGCCTCCGCCATCCCAAGATTTCTAGTAATGATGTCGAGGTCGTCTGCGCAAGTTAGGAGTTGGCTACTCTTACTAAAGATCGTTCCTCTCGTTTGGATGCCCGCACGCCGGATCACACCTCCAATAGCGATATTCAATAACATACAGGAAAGTCCATCCCCTTTCCGCAACCCTCTGCGCGATTCTAAAGGACTCGAGAGTGTCCCCGAAACGCGCACGTAGCGCGTCACTTGCTCCAGAGTAGCTTTGATCAGCCGCGTCAGTTTGTTCGGAAAACCGTACTCGGGCATTATCTGCTATAGCTGTTTGCGTTCAACTGTATCGTATGCTGCTCTGAAATCCACGAAAATATGATCCGTGGACACGTTGTACTCTCGACATTTCTGGAGGATTTGTCTGAGAGTAAAAATTTGATCCGTAGTAGAACAGGCTCTCTAAGCCTGCCTGATACTACCCCACGAATTTTCTTGCTTGCTAGACGAGGCAACAAAATCTGAGAGAGCATCTTGTAGCAGACCTTGACCAGCGTAATGCTGCGGTAATTACAGCAATCTAGCCGATCACCCTTTTTGTAGATGCGACAGACTACACCTTACATCCATCCCTCCGGTAGTTTTTCCTCCTCCCAAGTGCCGTTGCTAGCGATTATAGGCAATTTTTGTAGAGTTCTGCCGGAAGTCAGTTCTTTCCAGCAACTCTATTATTCCTTAGCAGAACGATTTCTCGCCGGATCTCTTCGAGATCGGCAGCCGGCACACTGTTGTCGTTTGTAAACACTCCTGGGTAAATTTCCGTTGCATCTCCTTCTGCTATAGCGCCGTTGAGGTAGTCATCCTGTCCTGTCGACCTGTCGAGCACCTCGCGCTCGTTTGTGATTAGATCCCCTCCCTCGTCCCTACATATATCAGGTTTAGGTGTGTAGCCCTTATGAGTTCGGTTCACCTCGTCGTAAAACTTGCGGGTGTCATAAACCAGGAATAGTTGTTCCTGCTCCTCACGACCCTCCTATCCTCCTTCTGGCACTTTTTCCTCCTCAGGATCGTGGTCAACTATTTCCGCGCTCGTCGATAATTGGCCAAATTCTCTCTCGTGAAAATGCTTAGATGGTTTTTCCAAGCCCTTTTTTCCTCCCTATCGCTTATGGACATTTCTCGTCAAACCGATCATTTCGTGCAGCCGAGGGTTCCACTCCCAGCACCGCGGTTGCGGCCTCGTTGACGGCCGAGCGTATCACACTCCAGCCGCTTTCGAGGGTCGAAACATCTAGCTCCACAGAAGAAGGAAGAGCTTCATCCAGTACGAGCGTGTAGTTTTCGCAAACTCGCGGGTTGTCTGATTGCCGAATGTTCAATCCAGGAGGGCGGCTTTGTTGCGAGGTATAAACCGTCGATAGTTTGAACGCACATGTACTGCTATGTATCCGCACTCCGCAGGGCGCGTACGTCAGTGATGTTTGATAAGAATATGGTCGATTTGGTTCAGGGTTCGTTGGTCAGGTGGCTTTGTGGATATCTTTGTGGAGAAAGAAAGTGCTTCTGATCACCAACCCTCGGGAAGCTGCAAAATTGATGCATCGCTGGCCATTATCGTTCATGTCGGTGTGCATGTTATGGGACCCGATCACCGGTCTATACATTCCTTCCCGGCCGTCCTTGACGTACATATCCCCAATGGCGATCTTGATGTCCCGTAGTGAGCAGTTGTCGTACGTTGCCTCCAGCTACGCATTGAACGCTTCCTTCAACGCCACGAACGAAATTTAGCGATCTACAGTTCCAGGTACTAAGCCTCAATTCCATGTCCTTATTTCGGCGCCTTAGTCCATGCCGATTATTCCGAGTAGAATTTTCTTGGTTTTCTTTAGTTTGTTGGTTTTAGATAGGTAACCGTAGTAGAGCCTACGCTACCGAGTCTCGCGATGGGGTTGTCATCTTACAGTGTCGAGACAACACTGTGCCTCCTTCCCCGTTGGTATACGACCATAGTTTCCACCGAGGTTGGTTGCCCGATCTGCGCTAAGGTTGCTCGTATTCCGGCTGGTACGACCTGGAGGTAGGGATAGGAGTTGGTGGACAAGAGGCTAAGGACCCCTATGATGTCTGTTTTACGCATTTACCATTTACCAACCTATACTATGAAATACTATAAAGACCTTTGTTTCATTACTTTCTTCGTTCCCTCTGCCGATTATGAAAAACACTACCTAATGCCTGGTTAAATGCCTGACCTCTATGCAAAGGTACAGACAAAACACCAGGTTTTTCTATATTAACAAACGGTGAAGAAACGCATGGGCCGTGATTGACATGTAGTAATGAAGTTTAGCAGATTTGTAGTTACGGATCTACCGGGAACGAAGCCATGCTGGACAGAGGAGATATAAGACTTCGAGGCTTCTAAGATTCGGTCACTGAGGAAAATCTCGAACAGTTTCGAAAGGGCTGGTAATCTCACGGTGATTCCTGACGTTACGTATCCGTATCCAGGTTTTAAGAATCCAGCGAGACATTCGACGCAGCGAGTTCGGTGTCTGTATCGGACGATTTTTTGGCTTGATAAACAGGAACAAAATGTTTCGCAAAGAAATCACATGCTTCTATTTCATATCATTTGACTTGAAGAGTCCTCGCTCTCATTAACCTTTACCTCCCCAGCATAAAAAATGAAGGTACTTTCAGTTACACTTTTGGCTCTATCTCCACTGATTTTCAATCGATTTTTATGAAACTAGTCTTAAAAGAACCACATTAAATTGAACTTTAATGAAAAAATATGCTGGTAAATTATATCCATTTTTCCGGAGATATTCCAGATCGCTGTGGGATTTTTTTTGACGTCATAAGTAACAGATGAAATAAAATTAAAAATCTGTTTCATTGAATGCACAAAAGTTATCCATTTTATTTGTAGTCACTAATAATGACTTTTACACTATCCTGTAGAGCGCTGGCTTACGCCTCACTCTCCAGAACATCCGTTGTCGGTTCTACCGGAACTCATAAGTGGTGATTTAGTATTCTCTTTGAAAATATGGCAAATAGGGTGTGAAAATGTCGGCTCAAAATACATCGAAATATACACTAAAGAGCTCTTGTTGAAAAAGCCTGTGATTTGATACCCCATTTGCAATGTTTTCGAAGAGAATTCCAAATGGCCATTTTTGAGGTCCTGTAGAACCAATGCCGAATGTTCCGGAATGTCCAGATCGACTCAAAATACATCCAAATGTCCACTAATGAGCTCGTGTTGAAGAAACTTGTCATTTGATATCCCATTTGCCATGTTTCTGAAGCGAATTCTGAATGGCCACTTTTGAGGCTCGGTAGAACCAATGCCGGATGTTCCGGAATGTCCAGTTCGACTCAAAATACATCCAAATATGCACTAAAGAGCTCGTGTTAAAAATCCTCTCATTTGATACCTCATTTGCCATATTTTCGACGAGAATACTAAATGACCACTTTTGAGTTCCGGTAGAACCAACAACGGATGTTCCGGAGAGTGAGCCGTAAGCCAGCGCTCTGCGGGATAGTGTAAAAGTCATTATTAGTGACTACAAATAAAATGGATAACTTTTGCGCTGTCAATTAAACAGATTTCTAATTTTATTTCACCTGTTACTTATGACGCCAAAAAAAATCCCACCGCGATCTGGAATATCTCCGAGAAAATGGAACCATAATTTACCAGCATATTTTTCCATTACAGGCCAATCTAATGTGGTTCTTTTAAGACTAGTTGCATAAAAATCAATTGAAAACCAGTGGAGATAAAGCCAAAAGTGTAATTGAAAGAGCCTTCATTTTTTGATATCGGGGACGTAAAGGTTAACAGCAAATCGATTTTAGATTCTTGTGAGTCAGAAGTTCTGACTGTGTTCCAATGAGTGCCCATCGATGTTTCTTTTCATAATTCATTGACAAATCTTTATCAATAACTGGATTTCCTTGCTCTGAACAAGACGTTAAACTTGTTCTCAATTGCATGGATTTCCAAAAAATCTTCAACTTTGCCTTTCTTTCTGAAGTTTTTAGACGCGTTTATCCTCACGCTAGGATATCGTTTAGTTTCGGTGTGTATCGAGCCATCAAGAATCACCAGCAAAGAGATCACTCGCAATACTGTTATTAGCTGCTCTCAACAGCTTCAACAATCCTTTCCTTAGGTAGGTATATGTATATGGGTCATTCCACGGGAAATTTACAGTCAAAATTTTTTTTCTCTTCGGAATATTTTTTTTACGTTCTTTGTTCAAAAAAAATCGACACGTATTTTTGTATTTCGATGTTGCTGTTGGAATTCGCAAGATATGATTTCTTAAAGTATTGTAATCCGAAAAAGTCACTATTTTTTAAATACTGATTGTAAACATAGTTTGTAATATCAAAAAATGACTTTCTACCAGATGTGTTCACTATTCCACAAGCTTTCAAAATTGGTATACCATACCTCCTCTCGATTGTTTTTCAATAGTTAAATAGTGCATTTTTATAAACAATTGCAATTTTTCAAAGTTGGAACTTTTTTTTCTCGATTTTTTTTACTTTAAAATATTTGTTCATCTTTCTCGAAGAAGCATGCAAAATTTGGAAATGGAGAAATGAAAACTCTAGAAGTTATGAATTTTTATATCGAAGCGCGCACATTAACGCAAACGGGCGGACGAACGCGTGTGCTTCAATGACACGTTACACTTAATAGCATCAAAGGCGGCTTCGTTATGAAGCTGCCCGTGGGTTAGAACATCGATTGAGCATTACCGCTCGCTTCACATTAACACACGCGCTGAGACATAAAAACTCATAACTTCCAGAGTTTTCATTTCTCCATTTCCAAATTTTGCATGCTTCTGCGAGAAAGACGAACAAATATTTTAAAATAAAAAAAATTGAGAAAAAAAAGTTCCAACTTTGAAAAAATTGCAATTGTTTATAAAAATGCACTATTTAACTATTGAAAAACAATCGAGAGGAGGTATGGTATACCAATTTTGAAAGCTTGTGGAATAGTGAACACATCTGGTAGAAAGTTATTTTTTGATATTACAAACTATGTTTACAATCAGTATTTAAAAAATAGTGATTTTTTCGGATTACAATACTTTAAGAAATCATATCTTGCGAATTCCAAGAGTAACATCGAAACACAAAAATACGTGTCGATTTTTTTTGAACAAAAAACGTAAAAAAAATATTCCGAAGAGAAAAAAAATTTTGACTGTAAATTTCCCATGGAATGACCCATATGTATATTATTTCCTAATTCAAAACTTTATGGAACAAATCCGGCCGGGAAAATCAAAGCAACCTACGAGTGCGAACTGAAGTGAAAAAGTCTTCCGCTGATTTCGTGTTGAACTTTTCCTAATTTGTTCAAAAATATTAAAGTTTCTTTTGGTTTGTGCTCTACAATGCAGATTTTTATAAAATTTTTGTAGTTATTCTCCAATGTAGGAAAATTTTAGTAGCTGTCAATTTGTTACGGAAGTCAAAAAGTAATGTTCCAAGCCTTGATTGGATGAATAGGAATCGGGAAAGCTTTACTGTATCAAGGTGAGTGCGGAAATAATTGAAACATATTTTTAACAAAACAACATATTTAAGTCGTGAACACACTTAGACCACTGGCGTGCCCAGGCTGGGGACAACTGGGGCACGTGGGGTTTCTGAGACAAAACAAAATAATTCGTGCAGCCCTGCAGTCCGCAATTATTTTTCCTACTAGTATAAATAAATTGTGCAAAAACTATTACCTATAACCAATAAAGTAAATGAAGTATTTTATCCCATGCATGCGTACGCAGTCTTTATTTTGGCCCCACTTCATTTGATTTTGCTGCGGTGGGCCAAAATAGAGACCCCGTAGTGCATGGGCCAAAATGCCTCATTTACCCTGCCAAGTCCAATTTTGAGCCCAATTTAAATCTAATTTTAATCTCAGTTTCAAGTGCCATTTCAAGATCACCTCGTCTAATTTCAAGTCCGATTTGAAGTAAAACTTCAACTCCAAATTGTTCCAAATGCACCTAGTCCAATTTGAAAGGAAATTTCAAATCCCACTTCCAGTTCAATTTGAAATAATGCTTCAAATTTAATTTCAATTATTATTTTATGTTCAATTTCAAGTCCAATTTCATTTCATGCCTTATCTCAAGACAAATCTGAAGTCTTATTCAATTACAATTTAAAGCAATAGGTATTTCAAATTCTATTTTATGTTTAACTAGCTGACCCGACAAACTTCGTATTGCCACAAATTAACCTGTGTTGTACATAAATCATGAATCTCGGATGATCTTTGTCACAATCTCGAGTTTTGCAAGCCCCCCAGTGGGCGGCGCTTCCGACGGCGGGTCACCGGCAATACTCGCGACCGTCTCGTCCTGAATGATCTAGTGTTACTATAGATAGTTTTTGTGGTCTTGTATTGACTAACGTTTTATGGAAGAGTCTCGAATTTCTCGAGTTCGATTAGTTTTTGAGTTTCGCAAAAATTTCTGTTTTATTCGTATGAGAGTCCATATCCCCCTACCACAGGGGTGAGAGGTCTCTAACTATCGTAAAATAAATTCAAGACTCCAAAATCTCCCACATGCCAAATTTGGTTCCATTTGCTTGATTAGTTCTCAAGTTATAAGGAAATTTTAATTTCATTTGTATGGGAGCTCCCCTCTTAAAAGGGGAAGGGGTCGTAATTCACCATAGAAAAAATTTCTGCCCTCTAAAACTCCCACATGCCAAATTTGGTTCTATTCGATTGATTAGTTCTCGAGATAAGAGGAAATTTGCATTTCATTTGTATGGAAGCCCACTCTCTTAAAGGGGAGATGGGCCATAACTCGCTTTCTTAAGAAGAGAGGGGTCTCAATTCACCATATAAAAAAATCTTGCGTTCAAAACCACTTACATGTCAAATTTGGTTCCATTTGCTTGATTAGTTCTCGAGTTATGAGGAAATTTGTTTTTCATTTGTATAGGAGCCCCCCCCCATCTTAAAGTGGGGAAATCCATAGAAAATATACCATAGAAAATATTCTTGCCTACAAAAACACCCACATGATAAATTTGGTTCCATTTGCTTGATTAGTTCTAGAGTTATGAGGAAATTTGTATTTCGTTTGTATGAGAGCCCCCCCTCTTGAAAAGGTAAGGGGTCCTAATTCATCATAGAAAAAATGGTTGCCTCCAAAAACACCCACATGCCAAATATGGTTCCATTTGCTTGATTAGTTCTCGAATTATGAGGAAATTTGTATTTCATTTGTGTAGAAGCACCCCCTCTTAAAGTTGGGAGGGGTCCTAATTCACCATAGAAAATATTTTTGCCTCCATAAACCTCCACATGCCCAATTTGGTTCTATTTGCTTGATTAGTTCTCGAGTTATGAGGAAATTTGAATTTCATTTGTATAGGAGCCCCCCCTCCTAAAGTGGGTAGGGGTCCCGATCCATCATAGAAAAAATTTTTGTCTCCAAAAACACCCACGTGCCAAATGTGGTTCCATTTGCTTGATTAGTTCTCGAATTATGAGGAAATTTGTATTTCATTTGTGTAGAAGCACCCCCTCTTAAAGTTGGGAGGGGTCCCAATTCACCATAGAAAATATTTTTGCCTCCAAAAACCTCCACATGCCCAATTTGGTTCTATTTGCTTGATTAGTTCTCGAGTTATGAGGAAATTTAAATTTCATTTGTATAGGAGCCCCCCCTCCTAAAGTGGGTAGGGGTCCCGATCCATCATAGAAAAAAATTTTGTCACCAAAAACACCCACGTGCCAAATTTTGTTCCATTTGCTTGATTAGTTCTCGAGTTATGAGGAAATTTGTATTTCGTTTGTATAGGAGCCCCCCCTCTTAAAGTTGGGAGTGGTCCCAATTCACCATAGAAAATATTCTTGCGCTCGAAAACTTTCACATGCCAAATTTGGTTCCATTTGCTTGATTAGTTCTCGAGTTATGAGGAAATTTGTATTTCGTTTGTATAGGAGCCCCCCCTCTTAAAGTGGGGAGGGGTTCTAATTCACTATAGAATATATTCATGCCCTAGAAAACTTGCACATGCCAAATTTGGTTCCATTTGCTTGATTAATTCTCGAGTTGTGAGGAAATTTGCATTTCCTTTGTATAGGAGCCCCCCTTCCTAAAGTGGGGAGGGGTTTCAATTCATCATAGAAAAAAATAATGTCTCCAAAAACACCCACATGCCAAATTTTGTTCCATTTGCTTGATTAGTTCTCGAGTTATGAGGTAATTTGTATTTCGTTTGTTTAGGAGCCCCCACTCTTAAAGTTGGGAGGGGTCCTAATTCACCATAGAAAATATTCTGGCCCTCGAAATTTTTCACATGCTAAATTTTGTTCCATTTGCTTGATTAGTTCTTCAGTTATGAGGAAATTTGTATTTCATGTGTATAGTATCCCCCCCTCCTAAAACGGGTAGGGGTCCCAATTCATCATAGAAAAAATTTTTGTCTCCAAAAACACCCACATGCCAAATTTGGTTCCATTTGCTTAATTACTTCTCGAGTTATGAGGAAAATTGTGTTTCTTTGGTACAGGAGCCCCCCCTCTTAAAGTGGGGAGGGGTCCTAATTTACTATAGAAAATATTCTTGCCCTCGAAAACCTTCACATGCCAAATTTGGTTCCATTTGCGTGATTAGTTCTCGAGTTATGAGGAAATTTGTATGGAAGCCCCCCCTTTTAAAGAGGAGAGGAGTTATAATTCCCCTTATAAAGAGGGGAGGGGTCTCAATTTACCATAGAATAAATTCTTGTCACCGAAAACACCCACATGCCAAATTTTGTTCTATTTGCTTGATTAGTTGTCGAGTTATGGAGAAATTTGTGTTTCATTTGTATCGGAGTCCCCCCTCTTAATGGGGGGAGGGGTTTCTAACCATCACTAAAACCTTTCCTGGCCCCAAAAAAACCTCTACATGCATATTTTCATGCCGATTGGTTCAGTAGTTTTCGATTCTATAAGGAACATACGGACAGACAGATAGACAAACAGACAGACAGACAGACAGACAGAAATCCTTATTTATAGGTATAGATTTCCACATCCGAGTCCAATTCAAAATCCAATTTCAAGCATGCTTTCAATTTCAATTTAAACCTCAATTTTGAATCTAATTGTATTCGAAAGTGTGGTAAGTAAAAATAAATCCTGCCATCCTACGATTACTTCATTTTTTCAGGCAAGACCTCCTGAAAAGGTTGGGTGTCCCGCTTTCTGTTTATGGCTGGGAGTGGGCACTCTGCAAGCTGGCTTAGACCAGTGCATAATGCCATAATTTGATAACGTTTTTGGGGTTATTTATTACCGGTTCCAATTAGAGTGCTCATGGAAGCTGACAGAAGCTTGAACGATTACTTTAGAATACGAATAAACCATTTTTTCTTCACTAGAAACGTATGGCAGAATAATGAGCAATGCGAATGGTTTCAATAATCGTTACATAAGGCTATTTGGAACTATTTACCGCAAGTTAAACTTTTAAAGTTACATGAATTTCGGATACATGCTTCAGTAGCAAACAGTCGACATCACGTTGTTTGATTATTCCACATGCATTTTCATTGTTTATTTTTCACTTACGCTAGACTTTTTACTTCACGATGACTCTTACATTGTTGTTTTGTTTTGTTTGTTTGTTTCTTGTGTGTGTATGTGTGTGATTATACTATTACAAAAATATAATAAATATAATATGTTTTGCATATTTTTGTTCTCCCAATTTCGTTTATTCCATTTAATCGGGTCACAACGAAGAACAGCAGTGATTTTTGCTTTCCTACGTTCCTGCGTCCGTGACCCAATTTGAATTCAATTCGCCAATTGTCGTGTTTTCCGGGTGTGACACACTCGGGGAAAATATATAGTAAAAAACAAATGGTTGAAAATCGGGTTTTCCCTCATTTTGTTTGTTTGTTTGTTCTTCTTTAGTTTTCCTTCAGTAAAATGATATGCAATGTACACACTGTCGGTCGGTCTCTCTAGTAGCTCTTAGTACGAATGCGATCCCGTCGTAGTTTCTGTTTTTTTTCTTCTGTTTCTCCTAGAGAGAATTAGTAGAGGATATCGATACCAATATTACACGTTATAAAAATGGCTGCGAATAGTTTGCATTTTGTTTTTCAAAGGGGAAAAAATGTGTTTACAAATATATGGATATTCACGTTTTTTACTTGTTCTTATTTGATTTTTTTTCAAATGGTGTATATAAATATATATATTTTGACCTTCATTTTCGTTTACTGGGGGAAAGGGGGATATCGAACGTTTCATCAATCATTTACGTTTCTATAGTAGTTGTAAAACTAATACAAAAAATCGTTATGTTTAATATACTCTTTTTGACATCCGTTTTTTTTCTTTTGCTTCCTTTTTTTACACACTAAAATATACATTATATAAAATACATCAGCAGGTGGTTGCAATCTTTCCACTCACCGTAGTTTCTTATCGTTTCCAGGAGCTTTTTTCTTCTTTTGTTTCAAACTAAACACAGTAAGTGAAAATAAACCGATTAAAGTCAAATTACCGTTTCTCCACAGTTGTTAGCCTTGGTGGTGGCGGTGCGCTAGGTCTCTGTGGTGGCGGGAATCATATTCCCTTTTTGACTCCGTTGTAATAATATAGTTATTAGGATAGTTGAATTATCTCAAGAGTATTGTTTGCTTCTTCTCTAGGTTAACAAATAAATGATCACATATACGCCGGCGGCTCTACATAACGTACACACACGCACTAAGGTTTGTTTGATGTGCCAAAGAACTTACGAACTAATGAAATTGCTAAAGCTACACTTAAAGATTGAAAGGAAATATCACTAATGCGCTTACCGACGGGACTTTATCTTTCGCCGTTCGTTAGGGGAAAAAATAGATTCTATAAGCAAAAGCTAAATACTACCATTTGCAACAAGTTTCTTTTACTGTTTTTTTATTCAGAATTGTACAAACTAAAAGCTAACTAAACAAACTTGGTTGTTGTTTTTTCTCTGTGTACATTTGAATGTACACAGCATTGTTGGCACATGTGACCGGTAAACTTGGCACTCCTTCTTAAATCGGGGGGGTGGGGGATATTAGTTCCATTTGGTGTGTTCGTGTGTGTTTGTCTGTGTGACGATATTTTGGCCAACTATTGCCTGTGTTCAACGAAATTTGATGCATTTAATCACTAAAACAACAGGTTATGGGCCCTCAGAATCGGAAGAACTTAAGGGGAAATTATCTTCCACCAAACGGGTACAACCCTCAGCATTTTTCGCTTACCCAGCTAACAACGTTCCGTTGCGTTGTGACGATATGCTATGAATCACATCCCGGCGGCAGTGTCGGTTGCCCCGCCCCCGGATTCGCTTCGACGGCGGTTTGCACTCTGGCGCGCTTCGCTTCGCTCGGTTGTTCAACGTTGCTTGTACTGCTGTCATCAGGTTTTCGCTTCGCGGCGACGTTCAAATTCAGGGTGTTGTTGTTGTTGATCGGTTG
This sequence comes from Sabethes cyaneus, assembly GCF_943734655.1. Classification (NCBI taxonomy): domain Eukaryota; kingdom Metazoa; phylum Arthropoda; class Insecta; order Diptera; family Culicidae; genus Sabethes; species Sabethes cyaneus. The sequence goes on from NC_071354.1 coordinate 228,729,229, forward strand.
CCCTGCGGAGGGCCCGTTACACTCACCGGCCGACGATGGTTCCCCGTCGTTGTCCGTTTCGTCGTCTCGGTTGTTCGTTGGTCCGTTCGAGCTGGAACTGTCCTCCACGTTGGACTCGTCGTTGTCATTCTCGTACTGATTATCGTCACAGCTGTCTGTTTCGTTGCCACTGCCCGAAGGACCGATTCCGCCGCCGCCGCCACCACCACCTGGCAGAACATTGGCCGGGTCCTTCACGTTCAGCCGAATCGCCAACCGCTTAAGACTGGACAGCGAGTTCTCACAATCGGTAGTGTCGATCTCGGTTAGGTTCGTCCCGGAACGTTCAATTTCGGTGTACGTGCCGAAGGGTAGCTTTCCGAGACATTCCAGCTTTAGAACGTGCATTTTTGACCGCAAATGTTTAGCCAAATGGCCATGGATTCGGAACCCAACATCGCAATCCTTACAGTAGAACGGCCGAGGATTCGAATCGGTTGCGATGCCGAAAGTTGTCGTCATCGAGACCTTATTTCTGTGCGTGGCAGATCTTTCGTGTTTCAAAAATAGACCCTGCGAACGGAAACTGGTTCCGCAGGGTTCGCAGCGGTACTTCCGCTCCATGTAGTGTATGTTCATGTGAATTTTTAGCTGAGATATTTTTAGGAAGCGTTTGTTGCACACTTCACAAACAGGACGGCCTCCATCCTCCTGGAAATGGCTCAACGAGGCAAACTCGTTCGTCGCTGGTGTCGATTTAAAACCATCTTCACCAACCACAACGGTTCGAGCTACGATTCCTCCCAGTTCGCCAGTTGCTGCTGAGGTTGGCGGAACAACCACGATGGGAGCCACAATAGGAGCAACAATCGGCGCTGTTGGAATTATCTTAGCTTCCACAATCGGCGGCTCCTGATCGGAGGCCGTACCACTCTCACTATCCTCGCGCTTTCTAAGCGTAACTGACTTCGTCAGTTTGAGATATTCGGAAGCCACACTTTTGGCACTCTCCTTGCCTGTCCCAGCCGGTACAATGGCCGCAGCAATCGATGGCTGCTTCGTTGAATCATTCGATTTCACACTGTTACTTCTTGATCTAACCGGTTCAACCAGCAGATCTAACTTCCCACTTCCAACGGTACTGCTCTCTGCCAACGGATCCATTCGAGGTACACTTGTTTCCGCAGCCTCCACCACCGGATGATCCTCCACTGGCTGAATCGTCGGTTCCTTCACCACGGTCGGAACCTCCACTCTACTCATCAACTCGGCACTCACCTTCGAGTGGTGAATCTCATTTTTACCGTTAAAAATTCGATACACTTTCTCCACAGGCGTTGGAACAACCACCTTAACCGGTCCATTCAAAAGCGAACTTACGGTGGTGGTTGCGATAACCAACTTGCTTTCCATCGCTACTTGCCTATCGGCGATACCAGGTGCTTCCGAACTGTCTTCGTACTGCGAACTATTAGTGGCCCCCTTCATCTGACTTTGCTTCATGCGACTATCCTGCAGTGCACGCTGCTTAATATACTCCTGGAAGTACACATTATCATCCACCAGTTCCTTCCCGCCGCCGGGAATCATCCCGTGCGTCAGCGGGATCTTATCCGTATTCGAAACCAGCGTCGTTAGCAGATTGGCAGTTCCACTGATCGGCGTAACGACGTCGGACATTCGCACGATGACCTGCGATCTTGCGTTCAATGGTAACGGTTCGGTAGGCAGATGCTGCGCACGTAGCAGCACATTAGATCCCTTACTCAGCTGGTGATGATTTTGATGCTGATAATGCGGATGGGAGTAGATCGAAGGATCTGGCATGGATTGAGGCGGCAGCGCCGCCAGCGGAACTCCCTTCACCTTTTTCGTTAAATCAATCGGCATCGCTCCATCATCATCTTCTTCATTTTGATAGCAGCTAACAGCACTACTAGTAATGCCTCCAACAGGACCATTTCCTCCTCCTCCTGCTGTTGCCAGCTCACGCTTCTTCTTGCTGAGGTTCGGATCCGAGTAGTACTGCTCGTGTTTGAGCAGATTGAACTCCACCTTCGGTGTGTTGCCGAAGGTGATGACGCGTCGATTCGGTTGACTAGGTGATTCTGCCGCCGCCGTCGCCGGTGGTGGCTGCTGAGCGTAAATGATCAACCCACCGGGGGAAATGGCACCACCGCTGCTGCTGCTGGGAGCGTATCCGTGCTGGCGGCTGCGAGCGTCCCGCTCCGACAGCTGATGGTTGCCGTACGACGGAACCGGGCTCGGGTAGCTCTTGGAGATCTGCGAACTGGTGGGCGGTGTCATCGACAGCGATAGCAGACAGCGAGCGGCTTCGTGCTCCAGCAGGCGGCTTTTTGATTCGTCTGAAACAGTGGAGGTGGAATGATTGAATTAGTTGACGTGTTAATGTAGCATTTGATTGACTTATATTGCATTTTCATTTTCAACTTGCAATTTAGCGAGTATCGTCTTTCAATTTTTAGTTTACGACTTTTCAAATATCAGTTTTAACGTTAACGTTTGCCCCTACAAATTATTTAGCCTTTAATTTTTTTTAATTTAAAGCTTATTAACTTGGCTTTTTAGCTGTTTTACCTGTCAACTTCTTTATTTTGTAACTTCTTTCATTCATCAGTTTTATTTTACCTTTACAATTTGCTTTAACTTGCAAACTACTGAGTTTTTTTAAATTTTATGTAAGAACTATACTGCCGCTAATCGCATAACCGTCATATTTTCTATGGGGTTTCCTATATTTTAACTCTATTTTTATTAAAGTGATGGAGCGTTTGGTGAAAGAATGGTAGACTGGATGAAACGGGAAAATTTCGATATGAGACCAAAAATATATTGGATAGTTCAATTGGTAAGTGGGACTCGGTTGGCGCCCGAATGCTTTGACAATTAAACTATTACCACACAACCCCCTGTATTAAATAGATTAGATCTAATCGGTGGTAGAAGCAAAAGAGCAATCAAACAAAAAATAATCACCATCGGCGGGGGAACGTATGTGACTGTATAGGAAATGATTAGACCGAGGGGACGGAAACTAGATGTGAGACTATCTAATATAGGGGGTTGTGTGGTGATAGTTTAATTGCCAAAGCACTCGGGCGCCCAATATATTTTACTACTCGATATAATTTTAGCCTTATATCGAAATTTCCCAGTTTCATCCAGTCTACCATTCTTCTTACCAAACGCTCCTCCACTTTAGTAAAAATAAAGCTTACGTTGAACCACGAGTCAGAGTTAAGTAAAACAAAAAAATCTTTTCAACTTTCTATAACTTTTTTAACCTTCTAACCTTTTTTAATATTCAAATATATTTCAACTTATATCTCACTTTTTACTTCTTTAATTGGCCAAGTTTACGGTTAGTTTTGAACTTATCTTAGCTCTTTGAAATTTTCCACTTTTCAACCTCGCACCATTTTGACATTCTAGCCTTTTGCTTAAACAGTTTAAATTTTAGCATAAAAAATTTTATTTTTCACCTCCATCTTTTAAAACCTTAACCTGTTGTATTTATATTTCCAAACTTTTCATTTTTCTGCATATTAAGTGGTTTATTTGAGTTTCGTCTTTCAAATTTACAATTTTGAACCAGAATTTAGGCGCTTACATCTAAGTATGACAGCTATAAGTTCAAGTTCTGATAAATTTCAACTCTCAACTTAAAATTTTGAATTTTTAAATTTCCGCTTCCAACTTTCACATTTCATTTTGCATTTTCAATATTTTAATTTTAATTTTTTCATACTCATTTTCCGTTCTTCATTCTTCACTCTTTACTCTTCAGTTTTCCGTTTTCAGCCTTCAGTCTCTTCAGTCTTTCTAGTGTTCAGTCTCCTCAGTCTTCAGTATCTTTAGTCTTCAAGCTTCAACCTCTTCAGTGTATTCAATCTTCAATCTTCAGTTTTCAGCCTTCAGTCTCTTCAGTCTTTCTAGTGTTCAGTCTCCTCAGTCTTCAGTATCTTCAGTCTTCAGTCTTCAGCCTCTTCAGTCTCCAGTCTTTTCAGTCATCAGTGTCTCCAGTTTTCAGTTTTCAATCTTAAGTGTTTTCAATCGTTATTCTTCAGTATCTTCAGTCTTCATTCTTCAGTCTTTAGTCATCAGTCTCCAGTCTTTGTTCTTTATTCTTTAGTGTTTAATCTTTATTCTTTATTTCTAAAAATCGTACAGACTGAATATGCTTATAAACAATGTTATGCATTGTTTCATTCATTCTTCATTCGTTTATTCCTATTTTCTTTCTGAATATATTTCAACCTTTTAAAATTTTCATCTTTTCAGTCTCTCGCCATTTTAACATTCCAGCCTTTTGCTTAAACTGTTCACATTTTAGCTACTAAATTTTAAATTTTCACCTTCATTCTTTATAAACTGTAAACTATAACAGCCTGTTGTATTTATAGTTCCAAAATTTTTACTTTTCGGCATATCAACTCGATTATATAAGTTTGGTATTTCAAATTTACAATTTTGAATCATAATTTAGACACTTAAATTTACGATTGTCAACTATGAGTTCAAGTTGTGTTAAATTTCAACTTTCAACTTGCAATTTTTAATTTTTAAATGTTTGCTTCCAACTGTCAGTTTTCATTTTACATTTTCAATATTTTAATTTAAATTTTTTCATATTTAATTTCCGTTCTTCATTCTTCAGTTTTCACTCTTTAGTCTTCCGTTTTCAGTCTTCAGAGTCTTCAGTCTTTAGTCTTTAGTCTTTAGTCTTTAGTCTTTAGTCTTTAGTCTTTAGTCTTTAGTCTTTAGTCTTTAGTCTTTAGTCTTTAGTCTTTAGTCTTTAGTCTTTAGTCTTTAGTCTTTAGTCTTTAGTCTTTAGTCTTTAGTCTTTAGTCTTTAGTCTTTAGTCTTTAGTCTTTAGTCTTTAGTCTTTAGTCTTTAGTCTTTAGTCTTTAGTCTTTAGTCTTTAGTCTTTAGTCTTTAGTCTTTAGTCTTTAGTCTTTAGTCTTTAGTCTTTAGTCTTTAGTCTTTAGTCTTTAGTCTTTAGTCTTTAGTCTTTAGTCTTTAGTCTTTAGTCTTTAGTCTTTAGTCTTTAGTCTTTAGTCTTTAGTCTTTAGTCATTAGTCTTTAGTCTTTAGTCTTTAGTCTTTAGTCTTTAGTCTTTAGTCTTCAGTTTTCGGTGGCTGCAGTCTACAGTCTTCAATCTTCAATGCCTTCAGACTTCAATGTCTTCAGATTTCAGTTTTCAATCTTCAGTCTTAAGTGTTTTCAGTCTTCATTTTTCAGTATCTTCAATTTGCAATCATCCTGTGTCTTCAGTCTTCATTCTTCAGTTTCCTCAGTCTTCAGTATCTTCAGTCTTCAGCCTCTCCAGTGTCTTTAGTATCTACAGTCTTCAGTTTTCAATCTTCAGTCTTCAGTGTTCGGTGTCTTCAGTGTTCGGTCTTTTCCGTCTTCAGTGTCTGCAGTCTACAGTCTTCAATCTTCAATGTCTTCAGACTTCAATGACTTCAGTTTTCAGTTTGAAATCTTCAGTCTTAAGTGTTATCAGTCGTCATTCTTCAGTATCTTCAATTTTCAAACATCCTGTGTCTTCCGTCTGCATTCTTCAGTCTTACTCATCAGTCTTTAGTCTTTGTTCTTTATTCTTTAGTGTTTATTCTTTGTTCTCTATTTCTAAAAATCGTACAGACTGAATACGCTTATAAACTACTAGCTGTAACCCCCGCGCGTCGCCTCGCGTCTAATTGAGACCGAATTGGTGGTACGCTATGTAACGCTAACGCTATGTAACTCTATGAAATGCAACTACGTTACTTTTGCTCGTCTTGAATGTAATCTGGTATGATTGGGTTGAGTCTTTGCTTAATGTGGGCGATTATTACCATGAAAATACATATAGCACCTCTCGTTTTGGCGACGGACATAAACCTCTTATATTTATGATGTTATGCATTATTCATTCTACATTATTTTTTTCTCCATTTTCAATTCTCAATCAATTCTCGAAAAAGGAATTTTTCCATTATCTAATTTCTATTTTCTGCTCTCCATGTGACGATTTACTTTTTTCATTTTTCATTTGCCGATTTCCTCTTTTTATTTTCGGTTTTCACTTTCCATTTTCTATGTTTTTATTCCTATTTTTCATATTTTATTTTCAGATTTACATTTTCTTTTCAATTTCCCAGTATTATTTTTCTGTTTATCCTTTTACTTTTTATATTTTTTTAATTTCTTATTTCACAATTTTAAGGAATTTGGAATTTCGAACATTGAACTATGAGTTTTGACTATTGGAATTGGAATTTTGAATTGAATTTTTCAATTTTCAACATTCCATTTTTTTTTAAATTTCAATTTTCAATTTTTAATTTTCAATTTTCAATTTTGAATCTTGAATTTTAAATTTAAAATTTAAAATTTAAAATTTAAAATTTAAAATTTAAAATTTAAAATTTAAAATTTAAAATTTAAAATTTAAAATTTAAAATTTAAAATTTAAAATTTAAAATTTAAAATTTAAAATTTAAAATTTAAAATTTAAAATTTAAAATTTAAAATTTAAAATTTAAAATTTAAAATTTTTAATTTTCAATTTTCAATTTTGAATCTTGAATTTTAAATTTTAAATTTAAAATTTAAAATTTAAAATTTAAAATTTAAAATTTAAAATTTAAAATTTTAAATTTTAAATTTTAGATTTTAAATTTTAAATTTTAAATTTTAAATTTTAAATTTTAAATTTTAAATTTTAAATTTTAAATTTTAAGTTTTAAATTTTAAATTTTAAATTTTAAATTTTAAATTTTAAATTTTAAATTTTAAATTTTAAATTTTAAATTTTAAATTTTAAATTTTAAATTTTAAATTTTAAATTTTAAATTTTAAATTTTAAATTTTAAATTTTAAATTTTAAATTTTAAATTTTAAATTTTAAATTTTAAATTTTAAATTTTAAATTTTAAATTTTAAATTTTAAATTTTAAATTTTAAATTTTAAATTTTAAATTTTAAATTTTAAATTTTAAATTTTAAATTTTAAATTTTAAATTTTAAATTTTAAATTTTAAATTTTAAATTTTAAATTTTAAATTTTAAATTTTAAATTTTAAATTTTAAATTTTAAATTTTAAATTTTAAATTTTAAATTTTAAATTTTAAGTTTTAAATTTTAAATTTTAAATTTTAAATTTTAAATTTTAAATTTTAAATTTTAAATTTTAAATTTTAAATTTTAAATTTTAAATTTTAAATTTTAAATTTTAAATTTTAAATTTTGAATTTGAATTTTGAATTTTGAATTTTGAATTTTGAATTTTGAATTTTGAATTTTGCATTTTGCATTTTGAATTTTGAATTTTGAATTTTGAATTTTGAATTTTGAATTTTGAATTTTGAATTTTGAATTTTGAATTTTGAATTTTGAATTTTGAATTTTGAATTTTGAATTTTGAATTTTGAATTTTGAATTTTTGAATTTTGAATTTTGAATTTTGAATTTTGAATTTTGAATTTTGAATTTCAATTTTCAATTTTCAATTTTCAATTTTCAATTTTCAATTTTCAATTTTCAATTTTCAATTTTCAATTTTCAATTTTCAATTTTCAATTTTCAATTTTCAATTTTCAATTTTCAATTTTCAATTTTCAATTTTCAATTTTCAATTTTCAATTTTCAATTTTCAATTTTCAATTTTCAATTTTCAATTTTCAATTTTCAATTTTCAATTTTCAATTTTCAATTTTCAATTTTCAATTTTCAATTTCCAGTTTTCGAATTTTGAGTTTCGATTTTCGATTTTCGTTTTCTAATTTCGATTTTCGATTTTTAATTTTCGCATTTGGATTTTCGATTTTCGAATTCCGATTTTCAATTTCCGATTTTGATATTCGGTTTTCGATCTTCGATTGTCGATTTTCGATTATCGGTTTATGATTTCCGATTTCCGCTTTTTGATATTCAATTTTCTGTTTACAGTTGGCATTTTACAGTTATGATTTTTGACTCTTGAGTCTTGATTCTTGATTCTTGCTACAAATTCTGTATTTTATTTGTATGCGAGGCCCCCCTCCTAAAAAAGTAAGGGGTCCTAATTCATCATAGAAAAAATTCTTGCCTCCAAAAACACCCACATGCCAAATATGGTTCCAACTGATTGATTAATTCTCGAATTTTGAGGAAATTCGTACTTCATTTGTATAGGAGCCCCCCTCCTAATTCACCATATAAAAAATTGTTGCCTCCAAAAACCTTCACATGCCAAATTTGGTTCCATTTGTTTGATTAGTTCTCGAGTTATGAAGAAATTTGTATTTCATTTGTATGGAAACCACCCTCTTGAAGGGGCGAGGGGTCATAATTCCCCTCCTAAAGAGGGGAGGAGTCTCAATTCACCATAGAAAAAAAATTTGCCTGCAAAAACACCCACATGCTAAATTTTGTTCTATTTGCTTGATTAGTTCTCGAGTTATGCAAAAATTTGTGTTTCATTTGTATGGGAGCCCCCTCTCTTAGTGAGGGGAGGGGTCTCTAACCATCATGAGAACCTTCCCTGGCCCCAAAAACCTCCACATGCAAATTTTCGCGCCGATTGGTTCAGTAGTTTTTGATTCTATAAGGAACATCCCGACAGACAGACAGACAGACAGACAGAAATCCATTTTTATAGGTATAGATTTTCGATCTGCATTTTCCGAAAGTTTATTTTCTGAGTTTTGAATCTACGTTTTTCAACTGAATTGTGGTTTATGATACTGAACCAAGACTGCACTTTCAGCTACCGCTACCTCTACGCCAACTTTGTGACTGGACGACGTAACATACTGTTGATGGTTTGCACAATTCCTAGCCGAACCCTTTCTTAGCCGTCTCGCATAACTTCAGCTATTCGTTCCCGTATCCACTCATTCTTTCGTTAGCGATTAGAATCAGATTTTCCTCTTGCACTGAACGAGTCTCGTCGAACCACTTTGGTTGCCTACGAATAACTGGCAAGTACTCTACCAACCAACGTTTTCAAAAGTTAAGCTGGAGTTCAATCCTTTCCCAAGAGGCCTTCAGCAACTTTGGTTTGAAGATGCCTTCAATAGATACCGGCTGCTGCAATTCCGCAGAACTTCCGATTAGAAAGTAGTCCGGATTCTTCTCCAAGCAGTACACTTTTCGCATTTATGGTTGCAGAAATTTAGTTATGACTGAAATTAGTCGTAAATCAGTTGTCCCAACTGGTTTATAACAACTAAGCTAGTAGGGCTGAGTCTAGGGGTAAACATGTGAGAAGCCTTGAGTTTACCGAGTTCATAGCATCCACGACCAAAGTCTGCTATTGCTATTGCTGCCATTGCATTCTTGACCGAACGAACTAAATGTTCCCACGCACCACCCATGTACGGGGCTCTGGGGGAAAGAAAGTCCGTTTGGTAGCTACATTAGTAAACGTGACCGAGAATCCTACGTTTACTCCTCACGAAGAATTCGTTTTGCTTCTTGAGATTTCGTTCAATTATTATTCAATAAATTCTACTGGTGGACCGCGACGGCTAACGAATCTCCTGACGCACGAAACGCAGGAAGCTTGCATTTTCCTACTTTTACTGACAGTAGTCCGACGTAGTCGACTCATGCGTAGATAAACGGACGGCACAAACGGCAATGAATTCTAGATTTTCAGTTCTGGCGTTTTAGAATTCGAAATTTGAGCTGTGGACTCTGGTTTTTGAACTCGACTGAATTGTGGCTTATGATACTGAAAGTTAGAATGTTGGATATACGATCTGATGATATTAACCTTGCTTCAGATTGTCAATTCCGATCTTTGGAGTCTGAGTTTCAGATTTTAGATTCATGACGCCTGACCCGGATTCTCAGCTATGGACTCGGAATTCTTGGTTTTCAACCTGAGCTCTGGGCTCTGGGTTTTAGATTCTTGAGCCTGAATTCTGGATTTTGGGCCCTGCTTTCTGGTTTCTGGAAGCTTAAATTTGAAATCTTGGACTATGTATTTTCCCATCTGAGTGCAGACTGGACTTTGAGTTTTAGCATCTTGGCCCTCTAATCTGGATTCGACTCCAGGCTTTGAAGTCTGAATTTTGCATTCTAGACTTCGAATTTTTTATGCTGGAACTTGAATTATTAGCTCAGGCCGTTATACTGTGGAATAATCAACTCAAGTTTTTTGTGTCTGGATTCTCGACTTCGAACTCTGACCCTGAACTCTAAGCTTTGAACGCTGTATCCTCGTCGGTGGACGCTGGAGTGAAGACGCTGAATTTGAACTTTGAATGCTGGACTTTGAATTCTGGATTTAGAACTTTGAACTAAGGACCGTTGAAGAGTCGATTCTGTATGTTGCACTCTGCTTTTTAGAATTCGGGCTCTGGAGTTTGAAATAAATTGAAATTCTGCAATTTGGATTCTAGCTTCCAAAGTTCGTCTTATTTGTGACTGGACTTCGACCAACTATTAACTCTGGGCTCTTAATTTTGCAATTCAGTAATCTAGAATTTGGACTGTGGCAGCTGAAGCTAAAACTTCTGGACTCAGAACTGTGCAATTCAGACTCTAGGTATTCGAATCCGGCTTCGGAAACTCGAGCTACACTCTGGGTTTTGGATTCTGAACTTGGAACTATGAATTTTGAACTCTGGAATTTGGAATCCGATTTAGTCATCATTGTTACTGTAAATATTTGGCAGGGCAGTCTTCGGAGAAATTTATCAAGACTGAAGTTTGATGTTTTTCCGACGTTTCGACACTTTGTTGGTGTCGTTTTGAAGGGGTAATATCATTTAGTCTTTTGTTCTGTTTTTAGGAGTATACATATTACGGTTAGGTGCATTTACGATACTATTTATTTTGTGTGTTTGTCTTTAATTGTTAACTATTTAAAAAAACAATATAATTTTCCGAGCAAAGTTTGATCACATAGCGATATCAAGAAGATAACTTGAAATGTTAACGTTAACTCACCACTATCATCGCTATCCTCGCCGTCGCTTTCCGATCCACTATCGGAGTCGCCCGGAATCGTCGAAGTGCGCTCACTCGAAATCGACTGTTCATCCCCTTCGATATCGATATCGCCTCCATCGTCGTCCACTCCGGTCGGTATCGGATTTAACCCCAACTCGGTGCACTTTTTGTAGTGACTCTTCGACTTCATGTGCTTCGTCAGATTGCCCTTGGTTTTAAAACTGAAAAAAATTGTAATTAGTATCTTTCATTCTAAGGCTAAGTAACAACTTACTGAAAGCTACAGTGACGACAGCTGAACGGCCGTACGTCGGTGTGCGTTCGGATGTGCTTCTTTAGCATGGAGGGTTTCTTGCACCGAATACCGCACTCCTTGCAGACGTACTTGCCCCGGCCTCGGCCCCGCACGTACGTGTACTCTTCCGTGCTTTCGAATCCGCCGGACAGGGTGCGCTCCGACGATTCACTTCTGGCCGCTGGCATACTATCGTTGGAAGCACCTTTATCGTGATAACCGAACTGAAGGTAACCCGTTCCGGAAGGTGTCGGTTGAGGTTGATGTTGCTGTCCAAGTGATAAGGGTAGCAGCGTTTGCTGTTTGGGGGATGTCATCGGTGGAAGTGCATACGTCGTTGGGAAGTTGGTTTTAACTTCGACCGTACTCATGACGGCGTTGTTGAAGGAACTTGAATTAACCACCGACAGCAGCGGCACGTGTGATTGTGCGATCGAGTAGCGGTGATTGCGCTGCTGGCTGCTGTCGTACAGCGACATTACGGCGACCGGTTTCAGACCCAGCGGGTGCGGGTCGTTCTCCGGATGCACCTGCCAGTTGCTGTACATCGAGAGCTGCTTCTGCTGCGTTTGCACGTAGAATGGCTGGGTTTTGTTGACCGTGCAGTAGAACGGTTTGGTGCTCGATTTCAGGCCAATGTTGGTGTAGGCGTGACCGTTGAAGTAGAGCTCACGGCAGGACTTGGAAGGTCGCGGTGTTTCGGGCGAGATCAGGGGCATCGTGTTGTTGGTTGGCGTGATGCCATGATGGCGTTTCGGCGTGAAGGTACCTGGCTTGAGCGGCAGTGAGTTTGGTCGTAGGAATTTCGGTTTGGTTACGACAGTCGACGGAGGCGGTTCCAGCTTTACTTCCATCGGTTCGGGTTTACAGTCCGAGGGACCCGCCGTCGCAGTGGCTGTTGTTTTGATCAAAATCTCCGATTTCGATATCAGATTTTCGAAGTTGAAGTAACGAATTTCCTCTTTCTTGATTTGCGGTTGATCGGTGAAGTCTTTTTTCCTCGGACTAATGTTGTCCGCCATGCGGGAAAAATTGAAACTCTTTTTTGGCACGGGATATTCCTGCTTCGCCGGAGACCAGATCTCTTTGGATAAACCATTCTTTCCCGGAAGTATGGGTATGAAGGGTTTTTTACTGCGGCTCAGATCTTCGTCGATTTCACTCCGCCGATCGGTGGCTGTCGTGTTGGTTGGTTTGACAATCGTCAGCAAGGAGGACGATTGGAGTTTGACAGTTGGCCCGGCCAGTTGATGATTTCCGGTGGAAATCGAGATCGATTGCATCAGCGGGTGGGTTGCGTGGTTGACCAGCATGCGAGGACTACTTTTCGGCTGTGGGTGTGGATCGTTTGTGGGCATCAACATGGAGTTCGGGCCTGGAATGCCCTGCACGAACGGTATCAGTTTGCCAGCGTGCATTATCTGCTGTGCCTGACCGGGTGATACCTGAGGCAGTGTCAGCGGGTTGTACGCCGTGATCGGATTGATTGGTGGGAAGTGAAAGTGTGTTATGGGTTGCACGGGAGTGGAAGCGTTGCCTTCCGGAGCTTGCTGCTGATTCCCGTAGTAGTCCCTAGGGGTAGTTAAAGCTGGTGCCAGCGTTGGAGTGATGGTCACAACCAGCTTCGGCGTGCCTGGATTCATCTGAACTGGTGAAGAGCTACGATTGTTGTCCGGCAACTGCATGAAAGTACCTCCGGAATGCATGCTATTAACGCGTCCACTATATTCGTGCATTCCACTCTCAATCTCCGGTGAACATCTCGTTACCGTCCCACCGGAGGTGTAGCGATGGGGCGATATTTCAACACCATTACGATCCACAATTTCCACATTTCCGCCAAACAACTGCAAGCTAGGATGCTGCTGAGCTCGTCGGAGCGGCTGCTGATGTTCGTCACCAGCGACGACCACGGCACGTTTGTGTCCCATTGGGGCATCCTCGTTCGACCCTACTTTACTGCTCTGAAAATCTACCAATCTAGTGTTTCCCAGCAACGGACCCGGCGATGGCAGTGGGTTTTGAACAACATCGGCAATCTTGGCTATAACCGGGGACACCTGCATCTCCGACACTTGGACGTTCATGGCAGAACTACTTCCCGCAGTGTTGAGCGCTAAGTTTTCTTTGGCAAGCGCTGACAGGAGCGAAATGTTATCCGGCCGCATCCGCGGTAATCTCAGCTGGGACTTTGCCAGTTTCGATAGGGTCGATGGATTGCGCGGTGGAGGATTCAGCGATACTCGCGCCAACGTTTTTAAACTATTCGGGTTGTACGATTTCCCGCGATTAAAGTGCGACGGCGAGCCGACCGGACTGATGGGGGCACTCGACGAGGGACTGTTCAGGTTGCTGCTGCTTCCCTGGCAGTAGCAGATCATGTGATACTTGAGCATCTCCGCTTCGCGGAAACTAATGTTGCACGACTTGCAGGTGAACAGTTTTTCAATGTTCTCATTCTCCGGGTTTTGAACCACTCCGAAACCACGTGAGTTGAGCAGAAGGTCCTTGATGATGGAACGTTCCGGATTCTGCGGGTGGTCCGTAACTGTCATCTGCTGCTGTTGTTGTTGCTGCTGCGATACTGGTTGAGCTTGTGGTGGAGTTGGATTAGGCGGTTGAACCTGTACCGTTGGTGGGGTTTGCTGAAGAATTATCGGTTGTACTGTCGCATTCTGCGACAGTGAATATTGCAGAGAAGAAGAAGGTGATTGTTCCCGGCTGTACAGTGACCCACTGCTCCGTTTTCGAGGGTGTTCCATCTGTTGTTCCAACGGTTCCGAACCAACAGCTGAAGGCATAGGTTTACTCAAGTTTAATGGCTGCTGATATTGCACTTGCTGAACTAGCTGATCCTGCTGGATTGCCATTTGTACCGATACTGGATGGTGATTCTGTCCGTACGCGACTGCCGCTGGTTTGGAACTTACGATTGGTTTACTATTGGAAATCGTTATCACATTTGGCTCGCTGGGAAATGCGTTTACGTATGGCTGTTGCAGTGTCTGCTGCTGCTGCGGAAGATAATGCAGTTGCTCCTCGCTGTTTCTTTTCTGCAGCAAGGCACTTGCCAGTTTGGAACTAGCACTGCTGCCACCACCACCACTACTACTACTGCTACTTGTTCCGCCCTCATGCTGCCCGCTGTGGGACGAACTGGAGCTGACTGATATACCGCGTGTTATGCCGGTAATTTTGTGGTACTTTTTCTGTAGTGGCGGTTCAACCACCTCCACAATGGCTTCATTGTCCGATATGAGCTTGGAAATGTGCTGCTCGAGCGATTCCACGTTTTGGCCATTCTAAAAAAAACAATTGATTAGTTCCATAGATTTTTTTCATTTGAGAAAGTTTGAAACTTACGAAATATGGCGTTGAGGGCGCCGAATGGCTGACGTTCAACGTCGTTGGAAGACCACTGCTGCCGGTACTGCTGTTCGGTCCCGACGTAGGAAATTTGTTGGCTAATTTTGCATCCAGTTTGGCATACAGGGCTGCATTATGGAACTTGGGTTTGTACGGTTTCTCCACCAGCAGCTGGGGCGAATGTACTCGGTCATCCATTGGTGATCCTCGATTGATCTGAAATTGAATTTGAATTAGTAAGGTTCACTCCGATCGTACATGTGGTTAAGATAAACTTACAATTTCCGATCCACTGTTGCTTAATTCCTTGTCGTCTATATCCGATCCACCGAGAGAACCGTCCTCATCGATAACGGCTCCGATGTCCTCACCTTGACTCTTGGACGCGTGCGCTCTGGATCTGCAGTGGAATTAAAATGAAAACGTTAGTTTAAACCCGTTTTGAAAAGTTCCTTCTTGGGCTTCTGATGAAAGTACATAAGAGCAAAACGAAAACATGCATCCAAAGTTTCGAAACCGAAAACAATTTTTTTTTTTGTTATCAACATCCCAAATTTCAGCCCGGTTGTGTCTCACTGTATTGAAACTCTGAAGAGATATGTAGGGTGCTGGATGAATTCGTCTATGGCGGGTCTTTTCGTCTACTTTCGCGACATAGAGAGGAAAAAACAGCATTAAAACTAACTTTGATGCGAATTACATTTAATGTTTAAAGGTGATATCAGTTGAAAGAAAGGGGTGGTTTTACGTTTCAACAAAATTGTTTACGTTCAGGACATCAAATTTGACAACCTAACACCGGTTGAAGAAGAGGGGTGGTTTCGCAATCCGGCGCACTTCCCAAGCACAGATATCAAATTGGACTAGGTTTAATCGCCTTCGTAAGCAGTGTTGCCACATTTACAGATTTATCTGGAAAAGTACAGATTTTTCCAATGTTTTAGGTACAGATTCTGTACGGTACAGATTACAGATTTTTGTCATAAAGTACAGATGGGTACAGATATTTTTGGGTGTCAAAAACTATCAAAAACATTTTTTTCTTTCAGTTTTGTTACTTGAAATCAATAGATGCACCTCTTGACGTGAATGCAAACAAAACAAAACGTGTCTGTCTTTAAGGTTAGCAAGAATATTTACCAATATCATCATAGAAATCAGTAATTTGCGATTTTTGTATTTTTTTAAAGCAAACAAACCAGGTTTTCCTATGTAACAAACCAACTTTGTGGTACAGATTTTGGTACAGATTTTTGAAAACAAAAGTACAGATGAAAAAGATTTTTTTTTACCTTCCAGTACAGATGAATACGTGGCAACACTGTTCGTTAGGAATTTTGTTGGGACAGTGATGCCAGGTTTTGCTGAAGGAAAATCCGTAGTTTTACCATCTGTGTTTTTATCACAGAGGAACGGGTTATAAATTATAAAAATTAGTCAAATTGTAAATAAAACCTTTGATTTGAGGTTTGACCGACATTTGTTCTTCATTTAAAGATTTGTTAGTATGAAGTGTTTCTCAGTTTTGCTGAAAAGTGATAGAAGTGACATTTTTTATCGCATAGGTACTGTTCTTGATTGTATTTGAAAGAAATGAATACTTTTTTGAATCAAATCAGTTCATGATACATTTCAAATTTATTTTTCTTTATTATTCAAGAATGCATACCCTTGACTTTAGTCTTTCGCCTTTTGCCTTTGTTTTTTCGTATTTCATCTTTTATTTTTCGTCGCTTTCGTATTTTGTCGCCTTTTCCTGTCATCTTTTTGTCGTTTTTTTTAATTTGATTATAGTCACTTTAACAGCTTGGGTCATTCGTGATTTCTGTGTGACGGGAATTTGAACCCGAGTCCTCGGCATGCCTACACCGTGTTGACCCCTCGTTCTAGTTGTTTTTTAACGTTAGGTGGTTGTTCTATGTTATGTTCAACATCTGATGTTCTGTTATCGTCTTTTTGTCTCTTTTCAACATTTTTTTGACATTTTTTATTGCTTTTTGTGGCGTTTTCGGTTTGATGGCGTCGTAATTAGTGTCTTTTTTTGGCATAGTCACTGTTTTACTGACTTGTCTGTGCCCAAGGCATATATTTATAGCCTTTTTGTCGTTTTGTAATGCTGTTTTTTGGCATTATTGTCACGGTTTTTAACCTTTTCTGGTTCTACTTATCTTCACTTCTTCGTCATATCTTTTCGCTGGCATTTCGCTGTTTGTTCGTCGTTTATTTGCTGTCTTTCCATCATTCCTTCATCGTGTTTTCGTCACCTCATCGTTGCTTTTTCGAAACCTTTTCGTCTTCTTATTGTCATCGCATATTCTTCATAATCGACGTCTCTGTTTCATTTCTCTGTTGTATTTTTATTGTCCTTTTGCCATCTTTCCATCGTATTTTGTTTTTTTGGCATTTAGCCACCTTTTCTTCGTTTTAGTGTCATCTTTTCATCATCTTTCGTCCTGTTTGTTGCCAAAGCAACAAAAATGTTGTCTTTTTCTTGTCTTTTCGTTGATCTTTCGTCGTCTTTTTGACAACGTTTATTCGCCATCAATTCGTAGTCATTTGAGCATGTTTTATCACCTGTTTGGCAGTTTTTAAATGTCTATTTCCTATTTTTTGTCGTGTTTTTCTTTTTTGTCGCAGTTTTGGCACTCTTTTCGTCGTCTTTTTATCTTATTTTTGCCATCTTTTTATCACTGTTCCATTGACTTTGAATCACATTTTCGTCGACGTTCCGCCGTTACTGCATTGTATTGTCTATACATTTTAGTCATCTTGTCATTACTTTTTTAAGGTTTATACATATGTCCAAGCGCTTTTATTTATCGCGTGCGTAAAAAGAGCATATTAAACAACCCAAGCAACAACTTGGGTTTTATCACACTCTTATGAAAATTGGTCATGAAAACCACCATAAGAGTGCAATAAAACCCACATTGTTACTCGGGACTGATACATATAGAATAAGGATTTCTTCTACTTGATTATAAAGAACAACCTTATTCGCTAGATTTTGAAATTCTATCGCACTACAAAAATCATATTAATGAACTGCCAAAATCTAGGAATAAAAGAAATGAAAATACTTTTCCATTTTGCCGCACTCTAATCAAGAAAATAGCAGTATTATTATAAACGTAAATATCACTACGATCAGAAAGCGAAAGCAGAGAAGTGCTCACTTTTTTCTCTTTCAGAAAGAATAAAGTTATGCCTTTCGGGAAATTATTCATTGCATGTAGCGTACTTTTGCTTTTGTCACTAAAAAGAACTTTCATTTTGTTCCGCAAAGTTTATAAAAATCCATAGTTTTGAGCACTTGATCCGTTTAGATTTAGAAAATTTCTAAATCCGTAGAACTACGGATAAATCCGTAGATCTGGCATCACTGGAAACGAGCGGACTTTATCACTCTTTGTGGCGTACTTCCCAAGCACAGATATCAAATTGGTCTAGGTTCAATCGTCGCAAAGAATTTTCGATCTGTTGGGACGGGGAGATTTCATCACCTTTTTTTTAAAAAAATACGTTAAAACTATGATGGCGTCTTTTGCAACCAATTACGAAGCGAGAATTTACAGTTGGACAATGCTTCATTATTTTCAATTTTTCAATAATTCAACATCAAAAATCCATACTATTCTTCATTTGGGTCAATTCTTAGTAGATTGTCCGATCGATTGGTGTAAGAATATTGAAAATCGATCAGGAAACCGCTAAGCTATTAGCGTTCAAAACCTGACCACTTTTCGAGAAAGATTTTTTGGAATGACACCCTATCTTAAACCTTGCCGTAAGACGTAGTCCTTGGTCAAAAAAAAAATCCTCCCACACTGCTGAACAAAACAGTGTTGCCCATTTTACGACTTCTAAATACATCCGCGGGTCTATAGTACAGTGTCTATAGTATGGATTATGTTTACGTATGACGAAAGGGGTCCGTCACCCTACCTACGTAGGATTCAGGCTTTAATTATTGATATGCGTTTTACGTAGGTACCAGCTATGCGATAACACTAACTGACTGGAATTCCCGAATAAATTGGTAACTTGGAAACGGATGATGAAATATCACACGTCACGGAGGTTAGAGTTTAGTTATTGTCTGGTCATGATATGAGCCAGGCCCACCGCGCCAGAGCAATCCAAGCATGCTTGTTTTCCTGTTTTTATGACCGAAAAAACAATTGACAGTACAGAGAGTTTGTTTACATGTGATCCATCAGGGTTTAAGATTTCAGTAGATGTAAAAGTTTATCGTTTTATGAGGTTTCCATAGCTAACTGAACCGTTTCAGTGTGTAATCATAGAAATAAACATGATATTTATCGGCTTAATCGGCTGGTCTGCGGTACATTCATTAGTGCCCTAGACGGTCTACAGTCAGTGACGAAAAATTCTGCTTAGTGGTTCATGTAAATTGATAAACGAGAAAGGTCAACCGACACAATAGGGTAACTCCGGCGAAGGAGGAATTAAACCGCGACTCGAGAGTAGTGAAGAATAGTGCAATATAGTCCGAGTTCAGTTTACCTACGGTACTTCAGGTTTGTCGATTGTGTGCCACCTTCAGATCGAGTCCATTCTTTGATCAAAATTCCTATCCTGATTTTTGATCGGCATGTTTTTGATGGAAACGGAGATGCTTCTTCGACCTGGAAATGACTTGTGAAGCATTGCCTGGTGAAAAGCCAAACCTGCAACAATCCTGTAGAGAGAACTACACCAGTGCGAGAAGCGTCAAGAAAAGAAACAGTTCAGAAGCGGTTGAATGATAACATCGAAGCAGTGGATAAAATGCTTATCAACAATGAAATGTGTATTTCAGAGAAATCCTAGGAATTCCATAGTTTGTACAAAAGTTTGTATCACCCTAATAGGTGAATTCATGGTCACTCTTATAGTGCAGAAAGATGCGCTATATTTTATTATTTTACGTCTCCGAAGACACCATCCTTGAAAAAATACACATTTTTCATCAGACGGTTTTAAACCTAAAATCAGTTATATCTTAATGAAGAAAAAGCAAAACAGTCTTTGCAAAAATATTCCTCTTTTATGTGCAAAATGTTGTCAAGAACCATCTTTGGCGGAGTGCAAGAGAACGGTGTATGGGGGCGAAGAATGAACCACGAGCTCGCGCGTCTCTACGGCGAACCGAATATTCAGAAAGTGGTTAAAGCTGGACGGATACGTTGGGCAGGACATGTTGCTAGAATGCCGGACAACTATCCTGCAAAAATGGTTTTCGCATCAAATCCGGTAGGAACAATACGAAGAGGGGCACAGCGAGCGAGGTGGCAAGACCAGGTGGAGCGTGATCTGGCGAGCACTGGGTACCCGCGGAACTGGAGATCAGTTGCCATGGACCGAAACAGATGGAGAAATTATACTGCGCAGGCCTTGTCGTAAGACGTTAGGCCAATTAAGTAAGTAAGTAACATCATATTGAGCTGTATGTTGAAATAAACATGTTACAAGAAGAAATGTGATTTGCGGAGTCGTTTATAAAAAAGGGCCTATTGCTAAAAATGGGTAAAAGGTAGAAGTTTGATATCGTCAGAAAAATTACTTGAAACTGAAATGGTGAAAAAAAATTACTCAAAAAGTTTTTACTTAAATTGTTGTTAAAGTAACACCTAAATATTGGACGACCCCTTCAAAAGATGCTTCAAAATATATTTGTCCTGAAATTTTAATTTCTTGCCCATAGTGCAAAGTCTTCCTGCATGCAACCTTTTACAAGCGTAACCCAAGTAACAATTTGGGTTTTATTACAGTCTTATGATGGCATTTAAGACCAAAATTGGTCTTGAAGACCGCCATAAGAGTACAATAAAACTCACATTGTTGCTTGGGAAGTTTGTAGAGGAAACATCCGGATGCCAATTTGCTTCAGAGGGATTGTATAGTGATACTATGCAGCAAGATCTGTAAAAATTTTGGGAGGTTATTAAGCCAATTATTCGACAAGACATTATTTTTCAAAAAGAATATTCACTTCAAATTCCTACACGGACAAACAACGACCTACTTTTGCAGATTAGAGCAAGTTTGTTTACTGGAAAACCCATGCAAATCGTAAACGAATCGATATCGATAAAGTGGAAAAATCATGTTATCAAGTAGGATGGTGGATCTATTTTTACGCAATCTTCCTAACTTCCGTTTTTTTGCATTGAATATTATAGGGCCGCAGCCTGCAAAAACACACCTGGTGGTTGTAAATCACTAAACTTGTCGTAGCGACTTCCGGCAACAGACTGCCTGTTTCTGTCATACTGATCGAGTAGATAACAGTCTATCACAGAACTTGTAATGGCAAAAACAAGGAGCAATCATACAAAAATAACTATCGTGTGTTTGATAGAATTAGGAGAATAAAACTGGGTATCAGACTATCTTATGTAAGATTGCGGCAGTAGTTTAGTCAGTAAAACATTCGGCCGGCAACCGAAAGATCGGCCATTATGCATTTATGCCTAACATCATGGTTTTTTGAAAACGTGGGTAGAAAAAGCACGAAAAAATGCCTCATAGACATGATAACGGACGAACAACGTCACGTGCTGTGTCTTGTTGTAAGTCACAAGTACCGGTATAGTTTCGTCGTCCCGTGAGTAAAAACGAGTTAGATTAAACTTCTCAGTTCGGTGGTTCGATTACATTAGATCGACGAAGAGGCACAATTTGTATCTATAAATAAACTTAACCCATTTAACGGCGGAGCTTGAAGATACGTCGCTCGCTTAATAAAGAGGGTTGTGCAGTCTCCTTTTGTCCAGCGCTTCTATGGTTCAAAGGTACATCACTACCAGGGAGCCGCATGCCTTGGCGGGTGTTGTGCATTGGACAAAAGGTAGGAGTCAAGATCAAACTCAAGGTGTCTTATTTTCACAGAAAGTTACAAGGGGAATTTTCCGATTTTCCGATTTTCTGGTACATCGCTTATCTTTAAAAGCTTTGAAATAAGCGATGTCTGAAAAAAAAATTCTGGGAAAACTCATTTCTTAAATATTGTCATTAATAAGTTTATAATCTCTGCTCGTAAGTACAATTTTCTAAAATTCTGAGATCCTTCGGCCCATTTTATACAATAATTTTGAGTAAAGATCGCGAAATAAATGGCTGAATTAGGCCATGTTTTAAATAGCAACTGTGCATGCGTTTTTTCTTTGAAAAAAAAAGCTATAAAACCTATTGATAATTGTTGTCATTTCTATGTAATGAAATATTTGTAAAATTGACCCTTAGCCATGGAAAAATAAAGAACGAGACACCTGGTGAATCTTAAATCATTTTCTTAGGTGAGAGTAATAATATCCCAAGTAACAATTCTAAAACCACTTAATTTTACTTGAATTTTATAATGGTTTTATTGCGGTATTAATCATTGCCTCTGGATCTACTATGATATTTTCCAATACCTGGAGGATTCGAGTCAACATACACTTACAGCTAGCAAATGTTTGTAAAACCAGTAAAAATTGATCTTATTACGGTGTCAAACCGCAATAAATCTGTTAGTTTTATAGAGCTACTAACTGACCCGACAAACTTCGTATTGCCACAAATTAAACTGTGTTGTACAGAAATCGTGAATCTCGGAAGACCTTTGTCACAATCTCAAGTTTTGCAAGTTTCTGGGGAGTTCATAGGTGTTTTAATATACAAATTTTTCTCACAATAAAGTAGACAACAAATCCCCCCATTGTTTAGCCTGATAAAATAAAGCGGACAGCATTTAAACATTCGCCATCGTTACAAACCATTTCGCCGAATACCATTTTGCGGAACACCAATTCTCGGTCGACCATAACGCGGAATATAGAGTTTCGCAGAATACCATTTCGCGAAAAACCTTACGCGGGTTGTACCATTTCACGGAAAATTTTTTCGTAGAAAGTACCGTTTCGCAGGGGTGACCCAACTGCAGGAAAGTAATAGAGGTCAATAGATCTAAGAAAATAAATAAACCTAGATAGAGGTGATCTCTACGGGGGGCTGCCCCCCTCCCCGCAGTGCAGGGCCGGCGCTTCCGACGGAAGGTCGCCGGCAACACTCGCGGTCTGTGGCTGTCTTGCGATGAATTATCTAATGTTACTATTAATAGTTTTTGGTGGTCTTATTATTGACTAATATTTTAAGAAAGAGTCTAAAATTTCTCGAGTTCGATTAGTTTTTGAGTTACGCAAAATTTTTTGTTTTATTTGTATGAGAGTCCTTATCCCCCTACCACAGGGGTGAGGGGTCTCAAACGATCATAAAAAAATTCCTGCCTCCAAAACCCCTCACATGCCAAATTTTATTCCATTTGCATGATTAGTTCTCTAGTTATGAGGATATTTGTATTTCATTTGTATAGGAGCCCCCCCCCCACTATTGAAGGGGGAGGGAATATAATTCCCCTCCTAAAGAGGGGAGGGGTCTCAATTCACCATAGAAAAAAATTGCCTATAAAAACACCCACATGCTAAATTTGGTTCCATTTGCTTGACTAGTTCAGGAGTATGAGGAAATTTGTATTTTATTTGTATGGGAACCCCTCCCCCCTCCTAAAAAGGTAAGGGGTCCTAATTCATCATAGAAACAATTCATGGTTCCAAAACACCCACATGCCAAATATGGTTCCATTTGATTAATTAGTTCTCGAATTATGAGGAAATTTGTATTCATTTGTATAGGAGCCCCCCCCCTCCTAAAGTAGGGAGGGGTCCTAATGCACCATAGAAAAAATTCTTGCCTACAAAAACCTTCATGCCAAATTTGGTTCCATTTGCTTGATCAGTTCTCGAGTTATGCAGAAATCTGTGTTTCATTTGTATGGGAGTAGTAGGGGGAGGGGTCTCTAACCATCATAAGAACCTTCCCTGGCCCCAAAAATCCCTACATGCAAATTTTCACGCCGATCAGTTCAGTAGTTTACGATTCTATAAGGAACATTCGGGTAGATAGACAGAAACCCAAAAAATAAAAAATAATAAAACTTATCCAATTTAATTCTGCTATGTGTATTTTATTCACGACAGATACGTATTTCGCCTACGACTTGCAGGCTTCCTCAGTGTCTGTTTTCGAACATACACATAGTAGAATTAAATTGGATAAGTTTTCTTATTTTTTATTTTTAGGTTTCGTATTCTACTAAGACGCTCCAAAAACTTCAGTCAGACAGAAACCCATTTTATAGGTATAGATTTGTATGGGAGCCCCCCCCCCCACTCTTAGTGGGGGGAGGGATCTCTAACCATCATAAGAACCTTCCCGACAACAAAAACCCCTACAACATGCAAATTTTCACTCCGATCGGTTCAGTAGTTTTCGATTCTATAAGGAACATAGAGCAGGCAGAAATCCATTTTTATAGGCATAGATTTGTATGGGAGCCCCCCCTCTTAGTGGTGGGAGGGGTCTTTTGCCATCGAGAGAACCTTCCGTAGCCCCGAAACCCCCTACATGCAAATTTTCACGCCGATCGGTCCAGTAGTTTTCGATTCTAAAAGGAACATAGGGACAAACAGACAGACAGACAGAAATCTTTTTTTATAGGTATAGATTAAAACGGTAACACTCTGATCAATCACATTTATTGCTGCTATTATGAAAAATATTAGAGTTCAACACCAAAATCATCATTTATTGGAGGCCATTTTGCCATATTCTAATATTTTTTCTAGCTCGCAAGCAAAAATTTGTCAACGCCAAGTGTTTTGCAGATAGAAAGTTATTATCAATCGATTTTCTTGTCACAGGAAGCAACTAAAATGAGTGCTAGAAATTGAGATTGACTAACTGAAAACAACCAGTTTTCGAAAATTGTAAAATTTCAATGGGTCTATTTTATCCACCTATTCTATCAATATGCACGATAAAATTTAATGCCCACATGCTACAAACCAACAGAGACAGCTGAAAATTAATTATTATTCTATGAGATATTTTATTATGGTCGTTCTAAACGAGATCTATTAGAATGATCTGACGGTAAAACTTTAACTTTTCTGCTCACGTATGTACACTCAAGTCTTTTTTTACACGGGGGATACGTGCCGTGTAAAAAAAAACGTTTAAAAAAAACCGCGTTAATTCAAAAATGGTTGTAAAAAAAAACCGTGTTAAATCGAAAATTGTTGTAAAAAAAACCGTGTTAATTCAAAAATTGTTGTAAAAAAACCGTGTTAATTCCAAAATCGTCGTAAAAATGTAAAATCTTGTATCAGTACCATGAAGCATAAAATGTACGAATTCCTTTCGTTGTTTTCTACCACGAAACAGTTTCGTACAGTCTTAAATGAATTTACGTGTAATTAGATTCGAAGTTTTGTGTTCGTACTACCAAAAAAGTGGTAGTAGAAACACAAAACTGTGTTATTTGTCACAGTTGCATAATGCATTATTCAATTATTGGGACGCTTAACCGCGTGATTAAAATTGATAGTTTTTTGTTGATTGAACACTATTTTTTATTATTAATAATGTGAG